>NC_138768.1:479329126-479781626 GCF_965119305.1 Pelophylax lessonae
ACACTCACTACTTTACTCTGTAGCAAAGTATATTTTCATCAGTGTTGTCACATGAAAAGATATAATATATTTACAAAAATGTGAGGGGTTTACTCAATTTTGTGAGATACTGTATGATCACAATATACAAATACCCCTATTGTGATCCCAGCGTGGGAAAATATGTTTTTAGTCTCAGGGAGTGTAAGTGGACACGGGTCACACAAAGAGATTGGGAGTAGAAGCGGTTTAACCTTAAGCTGTTAAACAGCCGGTGGATTTTTCACTGTCAGGGCAATATGGATGTGAAACTCTTCAACAATTGGTGGTGTCAGCGGGGAGTATTGATCTTTTTGATAGACTCTTGGTGAACACCGGGATATAGGAAATGGTTATCAACACTGACACGCATACACCTACACAGGTTTAACTAGATGGGCTGTTGTCTTTATATATACACTGCTCAAAAAAATTGAAGTAACATTTTGAAAAACATCAGATCTCAATGGGGAAAGATATCATGCTGGATATCTATACTGCTTTGTACTGGGTAATGTGTTGGGATCAAAAGTATGCCACATCATTTGATGGAAATGAAAATGATCAACCTACAGAGGGCTTAATTCAAAGATTCCCTGAAAATCAAATTTAAAAAATGATGCAGCAGGCTAGACCATTATGCTAAAATTTCATTGCAGCAACTCAAAATTGTACTCAGTAGTTTGTATGGACCCACGTGCCTGAATGCATGCCTGACAACATCGGGGTAAGCTCCTAATGAGACGATGGACGGTGTCCTGGGGTATTTCCTCCCAGATGTGGACCAGGGCATCACTGAGCTCCTGAATAGATTGTGGTGCAACCTGGCGGCGTCAGATGGAACCAAACATAATGTCCCAGAGGTGTTCTATTGGTTTTAGCTCAGGCGAGCATAGGGGCCATTCAATGGTATCAATTCCTTAATCTTCCAGGAACTGGCTGCGTACTCTAGCCACATGAGGCTGGGCATTGTTGTGCACCAGGAGAAACCGAGGACCCACTGCACCTGCCTAGGGTCTGACAATGGGTCCAAGGATTTCACCTCAATACCTAATGGCAGTCAGGGTGCCATTATTTAGCCTGTAGATGTCTGTGCATTTCTCCATGGATATGCCGCCCCAGACCATCACTGACCCACCACCAAACTGGTCATACTGAACGATGTTACAGGCAGCATAACATTTTCCACAGCTGCTCCAGACCCTTTCACGTCTGTCACGTGCTCAGGGTGAACCTGCTCTCATCTGTGAAAAGCACAGGGCACCAGTGGCAGACCTGCCAGTTCTAGTGTTTTAATTCCAAATGAGGTCCATGGTAGCGGGCCGTGAGCACAGGGCACACTAGAGGATGTCAGGCCCTCAGACCACTCTTATGAAGTCTGTTTCTGATTGTTTGGTCAGAGACATTCACACCAGTGGCCTGCTGGAGGTTATTTTGTAGGGCTGTGGCAGTGCTCATCCTGTTCCTCCTTGCACACAAAGGAGCAGATACCAGCCCCGCTGATGGGTTAAGGACCTTCTACGGCCCTGTCCAGCTCTCCTACAGTAACTGCCGGTCTCCTGAAATCTCCTCCATGCTCTTGAGACTGTGCTGAGAGAGACAGCAAAACTGGCAATGACACGTATTGATGTGCAATCTTGGAGGAGTCGGTCTGCCTGTGCAACCTCTATAGGGTCCAGGTATTGCCTCATGCTACCAGTAGTGACACTGACCCTAGCCAAGTGAAAAACTTTTAGGAAAGATGAGTAGGGAAAAAAAAGTCAGTGACTTCCACCTGTAAAACCATTCCTGTTTTGGAGGTTGTCTCATTGTTGCCCATCTAGTGCCCTTGTTAATTACATTAACACCAAAGCAGCTGAAACTGATTAACAACCCCCTCTGCTACTTAACCAACCAGTTAAATATCCTAGGAGTTTAATTGACTTGATGCTATACTCTGATTAAAAAGTGTTCCTTTAATTTTTTTAAAAGTGTATAATGCTATATCGTGGTAGCCAAACAGTATGTTGTTTACCGGGCGCTCGAGTTCGGCACATCGCAAATTGGGTAGACAGATTGTTGGGCGAGGTTGGGGAGGACCCAGCGGTCATGGTGAGGACCCAGCGGTCATGGTGCATGTGGGCACCAACGACCAAGTAAGAGAAAGGTAAAGGATACTAAGGAATGATTTCAGGGACTTAGGGAATAGATTGAGGAATAGGACCTCCAAGGTGGTTTTCTCTGAAATGCTGCCTGTACCTCGAGCCGCACAAGAGAGGCAGAAGGAGATTGGGGAACTGAACAAGTGGCTGAGGAACAGGTGTAGGAAGGAGGGGTTTGGGTTCCTGGAGAACTGGGCTGACTTCTTAGTCGGCTGCCGGCTCTTTTTAGTAAGGACGGGCTGCACCTTAATGGGGACGGTACAGCTCTTTTGGGGAGAAGGATGGCCACCAAGTTGGTGGGGCTTTTAAACTAGGAGTAGGGGGGGGGGGAGGGCTCAGAGGTGTAGAGTCAGTTAGGAGGGAGCAAAGGACAAAAGGTATTACTGAGGTCAGCAGCAACAGCAGGTCCGTAACGTCTAAAATTGGGGTGTCTGTGCAAACCTCAGACCAAACAGGAATAAAATTAAGCACCATTCACTATCAACTTTCACAAAACTAAGAGGGGTATATGCAAATGCCAGGAGCCTAGCTAACAAAATGGAGGAGTTGTGTGGAAATGTTAGTACATGAAGAAGACCTAGACCTTGTGGGAATAACAGAAACTTTGTTCGACCCATCACATGACTGGCTGGCCAATATCCTGGGGTATTCTGTGTATCGAAAATACAGGGTAGGAAAAAGGGGGAGGGGTTTGTCTCTGTCAAGAATAATGGAAGGGTGGTAGAGAGAGTGATATTATGGAAGGGATGAGTACGGAGTTAGAATTAGTGTGGGTAGAACTCCATAGGGAAGAAGTAAAGGGAAAAGTAATTGTGGGGGTTTGTTATAGGCCACCCAACAAAAGGGAGGAGGTAGAGCTGGAATTTGTATCACTGTTGGGTAAAGTGGCAAAGTTGGGATCAGTCGTCATATTAGGGGACTTCAATTATCCCGACATTGACTGGGAAGAGGGTACTACACACTCACAGAAGGCCCGTCTCTTCATGGAACTTTTACAGGACAACTACATGTCTCAGTTGGTGGATTCTCCTACTAGAGAAAATGCAATGCTGGATCTATTAATCACTAATGACCCAGACCTAATCTCAGAGGTAGGAGTCCGGGACAACCTGGGTTCTAGCGACCACAAGATCACATTTAGCGTAAATCACAATATAGCAAGGCAAGATGGGAACATAAGAACCCTAAACTTCAGAAGGGCAAACTTTCGCAAATTGTGCTCAATGATAGAGAAAATAAACTGGGACCAAACCCCTAGAAACACTGACCACAGAGGAAAAATGGGAATGCTTTAGGGACATATTAACCACTTTACCACCGGAGGATTTTGCTGTCTTCCGTCCAGGCCACTTTTTGCGATTCGGCGCTGTGCGACTTTAACTGACAATTGCGCGGTCGTGCGACGCCGTACCCAAACGAAATTTACGTCCTTTTTTTCCCACAAACAGAGCTTTCTTTTGGTGGTATTTGATCACCTCTGCTATTTTTACTTTTTGCGCAATAAACAAAAAAGAGCGTTTATTTTGAAAAAATAACAATATTTTTAACATTTTTTTATATGAAATTCCCCCCCCAAAAAAATGTAAAAATCAAATTTTTTTAAAATTTTTGGCCAATTTGTTTTCTGCTACCTATGTTTGGTAAAAAAAATCGCAATAAGCGTATTTTGATTGGTTTGCGCAAAAGTTATTGCGTTTACTAACTAAGGGAAAGATTTCTGTCATTTTTGGTGTTTTTTTTTTTTTAACGAGTAATGGCGGCGATCTGCGATTTTTTTTTTTTTTTTTTTTTTTTTTTTTTTTTTTTTTGCGGGACTGCGACATTGCGGCGGACAGATCGGACCCTTGACTGACATTTTTGACACTTTTGGGGGTACTAGTGACATTACTGCAGTAATCAGTGCTATATATATGCACTGTTACTGTAAAAATGACACTGGCAGTGAAGGGGTTAATTTTATTGGAGAGGGAGGGGTTAATGTATGCCTGGTGCTTACTGACGTGTGGGGGGGGGGAGGTGACTTTGTGAGACAGGGACAGATCGGATGTCCAGCTATGCTTAACCCTCCGATCTGTCAGTCCCTGTCACTTAGGAGATCCGCCCGCTCTGTTTACACAGGCAGGCGGATCTCCTCACTCGATTCCCCGACGATCGGGGCAGAGCAGCGGCGATCGCCGCTGCTCCTCCCCTGGCCCGTCTCCTGTTGTGAATGAAAACAGCGGGAGCGCCGCCTACAGGGGGAGGAGTCCAGCGACGTAGGTCTACGTCGCTGGACGGGATCGTGCCACTTTGCCGCAGTACGCTCAATGCGAGCGGTGGGCAAGTGGTTAAACAAATGCATCCTGCAGTGCATTCCTATGGGAAAAAAATTTTGCAGAGCCAAACCTGGCTGGCTAAACAGTAATGTTAAAAAAACTTATTAGAGAAAAAAAAAAAATAGCCTTTAAGAAATATAAATCGGAGGGCACATTATCGGCTTTCCCGCAATACAAGGAATCAAACAAGAAATGTAAATACGAAATCAAAATGGCTAAAATCAACTTCGAGAGACAAATAGCAGAGGATAGTAAAAAAAACACTAAGAAATTCTTTAAATATATCAACAGCAAAAAAACTAGGTCAGAGCATGTTGCACAGATAATTAACGATGATGGGAGGATGGTTAGAGGACACTGAAAAGGCTACCGTGCTTAATGCTTTTTTCTCCTCCGTCTTTACACAAGAAAAGGAGAGGTACACTGACCATGACTGATGGGGGAAGACCAGTGGATGTGGTGTACCTTGATTTTGCTAAGGCATTTGATACAGTTCCCCACAAATGCTTAATTTATAAAATAAGGTCTACAGGCATCGACCACAAGGTTTGCTCTTGGATACGGAACTGGTTAAAGGGGCGTGTCCAAAGGGTGGTAATAACTAACGCGTACTCAGACTGGTCTGGGGTGGTAAGTGGGGTCCCCTAAGGCTCAGTCCTGGGACCAACTTTGTTCAATTTTATTCATAAACGGCATTGAGGACGGGATCATTAGCTCAATCTCAGTTTTTGCAGATGACACAAAATTGGGCAGGCCAATAACTTCACATCATGAGGCAGAAATCTTACAGAATGACCTGAACAAAATAACAGAGTGGGCAACTACATGGCAAATGAGGTTTAATGTGGAGAAGTGTAAGGTATTGCACGTGGGGACTAAAAACATAAAATCACAATACACTTTAGGGGGGAAACCTTTGGGGGAATCAAAAATGGAGAAACATCTGGGAGTCTTAGTAGAAGATAGACTTAGCAATAGCATGCAATGTCAAGCTGCAGCTGCCAAAGCCGGCAGGATATTGGCATACACAATGAAGGGGATGTATTCCAGAGAAAAAACTATAATCCTACCACTTTATAAAACTCTGGTCCGACCGCATCTGGACTCTGGAGTATGCTGTCCAGTTCTGGTAGCCAGACTTTAGAAGGGATGTGTTGGAGCTGGAGAGAGTCCAGAGAAGGGCAACTAAGTTGGAGCTGGAGAGAGTCCAGAGAAGGGCAACTAAACTAATTAGGGGATTGGAGGACATTAATTATGAAGAGCGTTTACAAGCACTTGATTTATTCTCCCCGGAGAAGAGACGCCTGAAAGGGGACATGATAGCAATTTACAAATACCTCAACGGTGATCTCAGCATGGAAAAAACACGATTCAGTTTCAAGGATTGCACGAGGACACAAGGCCATTCAATGCGATTAGACGAGAACATTCAGGGTTATGAGAAATGATTACGGCCATAAATACCTGCACAGGTTGAACTGGATGGACTATAGTCTTTATTCAACCTCAACTACTATGTAACTATATATAACCAAGATATGTAGGCAGTACATCCAAGCAGTTTGCCCCCATTTAACTTTACCTTCCTTACTTTCGAATGCAAATCTGCTGTTCTTTTTTTGCTATGTCTAGCAAAATGGATGATGAGACTCCATGGGTTAAGATAGCAATAGTGCAAAATTTAAATGCCACAGTTACTACTTGTTGCTGCCTGCTATTTGGGTGAGAAGTCACCCAGTGATTTTTTTTATTTATTTTTTTAAATTGTCAGTGTCTTTTATTTTACATTATTCTTGCCATCCTCTTAACATAACCATGCATGCTTCTGTTAGTCTTTCCAAAAACATTTTATTAAGGAATAAAGCATACATAGCACAAAAGAACACAGCAATAAAGGGCAGGTAATAGAGCCCACAAAAAATGAACAGGTACAAATGTGATACACATATAAACCGTACAATGCATGTAAGGAGCAACAAAAAATCACAGGTAAACCCACAAAGTGTCATGTAGCATCATGGTGCGAAAACAGAGGGCCAGTGGGAGAACCAAGTGGGCGTAAGGCTAATGGAGGGGTTCGCTGGGTAGAGCGCCCACCCACCTGATGAGAACCGGAACAAGAGAGTTACCTATGATAGAGCATAGTGGATCCCCCAAGCCCGACACCCCGTAAAGGGAACTATCTGTGTCAAGGAGTGGGGGACCCACCGCATAAAAGTGGGGGATCCGGTATGCACATCTCTGAACGTGGGCGCCATAGCTGTTGTCGGAGGCAGAGCCACCACAGAGTTCAAAATAGAGAACCCTAAGTGATTTTTGAAAATGCATAAAAGGGAGGGAATGAGGAAGGGGGGCGAGGGAAGAAGATGGGGAAGGAGGCGGGTAGGGCAAATAAGGGAAACACAAAAGGAGGAAGGAGGAAGGGAAGGGAGAGGTGTGGAAAGGAGCAGTACACTCTGGAACACTACTAGCATCAGAAAAGGCAGAACGAACTGAACATCCAGGAAAGCACCCCAGAACAAGGGGTTCCTCCTCAGAACAAGCTCCAAGGAGCCACTGAGTGGCCTACGAGTATCAAGTGCTCAATCGTTGGAAGTCTGGCAAGGATTGAAAGTGGGTCCAGGGTGCCCAAGTTGTACGATACTGGCGGTGAGTGTCCTTGGCCTGAGCCACTATGTCCTCCATCTCCGCCACCCGCCGAACCCTGCGAAGCCAGTCGGCAACCGACGGGGGTGAGGTGGACAGCCAATGGCATGGTACGCACATCCGGGCTGCGTTGATCAGATGCAAGGTCAGGGACTTTTTGTAGCTGGCGTAGGAGAGGGAGGTGTGGTGTAAAAGGTATTGCGCCGGGGAATAGTCAGGAGTGTACGTGGTGATACGGCAGATTAAGGCGTGGACCTCTTTCCAGAACGGTTGCAAAACTGGGCAATCCCACCATATATGCAGCAGAGTCCCCTTATGTTGCAGACACCTCCAACACAGTGGGGAATTCGAGGTGGAAAACTTGTGCAAAAGGTCTGGAGTCCTATACCACCTAGAGTAGAGCTTATAGCCGGTTTCTTGGGTCAGCACGTTTAAGGAACCCTTGTGCATGTGAAAAAGCACCCTAGACCAATCCTCCTCTGCGAGGTCCACACCCAACTCCCGCACCCATCGCGCTCGAAGAGCTTCCGTGGGGGCGTGAGAGGGGGGGAATAGCATGGAATATAAAATCGAAACCATGTGCCGGTGCGGGCCAGGGGCGTCACAAACACGTTCTAGAGAGGTCAGAGGATGGCCCCATTCCGGCAGTGGCTGCACGTGAGTCAGGAAATGGCGGATTTGGAGATAGCAATAGAAGGAAACAGAAGCCTTCGGAAAGCGCTGACAGAGATCCTGGTAGGAGAGTAGTCTAGAGCCGTCAAGAAAGTGACGAGCTTGAAAGGGTACTTCCGAGGAAGGGCCCTCGTCAGGCACAAATGGGAGGCCAGGGGGGAAATCGGGGAGGGAATGTAAGGGAGTTAAAGGGCTGCGCTGCGGCGAGAGATCCAACTGCTCACGAAGGGCATGGAACACCCTTATCGTAGCTCCAGTCAGGGGATTGGCTAAGGCGGGGCGTGGAATCTTGGAAAGAGCCGACCAAGGCAAGTGATGGTCTGGGAACGACGCCAAGGCCCCCTCAAGCGAAACCCAATCCTTAGACATCGAGTGGGCATGCCAATCCACCACTCTGGATAGATGGCATGCCTGGTAGTACTTGAGCAAATGTGGGAATCCCAATCCGCCCTCCTGTTTAGGACGAGTAAGCAAATCCCAGCTAAGCCTGGGCTTCTTAGAGGACCACAAAAATCTAGAGCACATAAGCCTAAAAAGATTTAAAAAAGGCGGGCGGTACACGAATGGGCAGAGCCTGAAGGATGTAGAGCAAGCAAGGTAGGACATTCATTTTGACAATGGCGACCCTGCCAAACCAGGAAAAACGACCCTGCATCCAGGAGTGCAAGTCTTTTTCCACTGTGTTTAAGATCGCCAAGTGATTCTTGGAATAAAGGTCGGACAGAGAACTAGGTAATTGAACGCCGAGATATGTGATTGAATGGGGGTCCCATTCAAATGGAAATTTGGATTGGCGGAGTCGTAAAAGAGAGGTAGGGAGGGAAATGTTGAGGGCCCGAGATTTGGAGTAATTGATTTTCAGATTGGAGAGATCTTGGAAATGAGCAAGAACGGATAAAAGATTGGGGACTGAGAGCATAGGATCGGTGAGGAAGAGCAAGATATCATCGGCGTATGCCGCCAATTTGTATGTCTTGCCCTTCAAAGACACCCCTTTGATGTCTGAACTAGCTTGGATCCGGCGCAGGAGGGGTTCCAAAGTGAGGATATAAATCAGGGGAGACAGTGGGCAACCCTGCCTGGTACCGTTCGACACGGAGAAGGCGTCCGACAGGGATCCATTAACCTTGACCCTCGCAGAAGGGTTGGAGTAAAGGACGGAGACAAAGCGCAGGAACCGGTCCTTCAGTCCAAGGGCCTCAAGTGTGGCGGACATGTAATCCCAAGCCACCCTGTCGAACGCCTTCTCCGCATCAAGGGATAAAAAGAAGCCAGGCGTACGCGATGTGGATAAAAAAATGGTGCAGGTGAATTGCCTTTGTGGTGTTGTCCCAGGCCTCACGTCCGGGGACAAAACCAACCTGATCAAGGGACACCACCTCGGGGATGGAGGGAAGAAGGCGGTTAGCCAAAACCTTCGCAAACAATTTGATATCTGCATTGAGTAAAGATATGGGGCGGTAATTCGGTACCAACGTCGCGTCCTTCCCAGGCTTGGGGAGGACAGCGACATGGGCCTCCAAAAAATCCGGCCCCAAGGCAGGCATATCAGAGAAGGCGTTAAAAGCCCTCACCATGTGCGGAATCAATTGATCCGCGAAAGTCTTATAGTAACCAACCGTCAATCCGTCTGGGCCGGGGGATTTCCCAGGTTTGGACTGCTTGAGGGCCGTCAAGACTTCCGTAGCAGATATAGGGGCGTTGAGAGGAGCCAACACTTCCTCCGATAGCGGCGGGGGAGAGTATTGGGATAAGAACTGGCGAATCTCACACGCCCTAGATTGTAAAAGTTAAGGCGTGCTTGCCCAAATTGTATAGGTCCGAATAATAACGGACAAATTGTGCCGCTATGTCGGGGGTAGAGGCGTGCGCCTTGCCCGAGGAGTCGGTGATGGAATGGATGGTATTGGCCGCTCTTTTCTTTTTGAGAGCTCTGGCAAGGAGCCTACCCGATTTGTTGGAGTGCTCATAGAAGAAGCCGTGAGAGAGGGCAAAATTCCTGCGAACTGATCTACCAAGGTCCTCCAACAGCTCCTGACGGGTCTTAGTGAGTTCCTCCAGGGTATCAGACGCTAAAGACAACTTATGAGAACGTTCCAGCGAAGCTATCTTGGACAGGAGCGCCTCCGTGTGGGCCACACGTTCCCTTTTCCGTTTAGAGGCTAGGGCAATTAGTTCACCGCGGATCACACATTTGTGTGCCGCCCACACAGTGACAGGACTGACCTCTGGAGCTGCATTCTCCGAAAAATACAGCTTCAGTCGGTCAGAGAGGGCCTTAACAAAAGCGGGGTCATTTAGGAGGGAGCCATCCAGGCACCACGCACCATGGCGACGTGGTAGAGCCGCGAAGGAGAGGGTAGCACTGATGGGGTGGTGATCGGATAAGAGCATTGGTTCGATAGTCGCGGAAGAAAGAGCCGGCAACAGAGCCTAGGAGACGAAGATACAGTCGATACGCGAATACCGGTTGTGTGGAGAAGAAAAAAAGGTGAAATCCTTGACGCCCGGATGGAGGGTACGCCATGAATCGTGGAGGAGTAGAGTAGTGAGCAACGTCTTGATGGACCGCAAGGCCGCATACGGAATGGACGAGGACCCCAGAGAAGTGTCCAAAAGAAGCGATAAGGCAACGTTGAAGTCCCCGCCCAGAATGATCTGGCCGGAGCAAAAGTCTTGCAACCGTTGAAGAGTAGAGCGGAAAAATTAGACTATGTGTTTGTTAGGTGCATATACATTAGCCAGCGTCAGGGCCCTGCCGTGAACGGAGCCGGTAAGGAAAAGGAAGCGCCCATTCTCATCCGCCAAGGACTCAGACACCGCGAAGGGGCAATTCTTAGACAGGAGTATGGAGACCCCCTTGGATTTAGAATCCTTGGAGGTCGCATGATAAACTGTAGGATACTGTTTAGCGTAAAGTTTTTGGACACTATCAGTGCGAAAATGAGTCTCTTGTAGGAGAATCACATCAGCCTTCGTCCGACGAAGGGTAAGGAGAAGCTTCGAACGCTTTTCAGGGATGTTCAGTCCCCTCACATTAAGGGAGTAAACCTTCAGGGAAGCAACCATGACAGAGATGATCAAGATTGTGAAAAGGAAGGGTAGGGAGTAGCACAGTGGAAGACTTGTGGGGTGGACAATCAGACACGACTGGGAGGGAGAGGGGGGAGGAAAGCACACACTGGGGAAAAAGGTGGGGGGAGTGAGACCGTGCAGGGTGGGGAAGGGACCACCACCAGACTCGAGTGACCGAAACCGGGGGAGATGGTCAGGGGAGAGATCAGAAACCAGGAAATTCAGCGGCAGGGGAAAGTGGCACTACTTGTTCAACAAATTAATATATGGCAACGACCGCTGAGCGGGGTTGGAGTAGGACAAACCGGAAGACGGGGTGAAAACCAAGTACTCACCGAAAAGAGCCCATCCTCGAGTCCAATATAACTGGAGCCCATGTTCAGAGATTGTTCGACATGCGGAAACCAGTAAGGGAAAGAGAGGTCATGGCAACAATAAGAACAGCAATGACAACCATAACATTAATAACAGTATTGATAACCTTGCGGCCAAAGCCGCCTCTTCATGGGGGCCCAGCCTAGCATGTCGAGACCGTGACGGGGAGATGCATCCCACCCAAGGGACGCTTCTGTTAGTCTTTCAATCAACCAGTCACCATGTTGCCTTTTTTTTTTTTTCTTCCACAAAGAACTGAGCCTGTCTTCTGTGTAGATATAGCTAATGACCAATTAACATGAGCCTTTATAACCATAATATTTGTAACAATTTATTCGATTGGTGAGTGGAATTTTTTTTTTTTTCATCTAGGACCATAGTGTTCTAAACCAGTGTTTTTTTTCAGCCTTTCTTTAGTCAAGGTCCCCTTTAGAATCACGCACAATCCTGGGGCAACCAGTCTGACGACTCATTCACAGAAGGACAGAGTTAAGTGGTCTGTACATTGTAAATCGTCCCCCCTGGGGGAGGGGGGGTTGTCTTGTGCAGGACTGTGCCGGGTTAAACTATTGCCCCCACCCATGGCACATGAGCAGTCTGGGAAGGAGATGGGGGAGGTAGTAAAGTCCTTTACAATCAAGCCCTGCAGTCATATCATGAAAGGGTAACTGTGGAGAGGAAGGGGAAAGCTCACCATGAACTCCTCCTCTACGCTGTTTTCTGTACTTGGCAGGATGCGGGTGGGCAGCTTACGCGGCATCCAGGTCAATTAGTTTCAGTATAAATCACAGAAATGGAAAACACAAGGACACTGAATTTCAAAAGAGCCAACTTCCTTTAATTGCGCTCTTTGCTAGATGATATTGATTGGGATAATATCCTAGGAACGAATAACAGAGGAAAAATGGGAGTGCTTTAAGAGCATACTAAATAAAGGTATTGGCTGTGCATTCCAACGGGAAATAAAGCGCTAAAATAAATCCTGGATGGCTAAACTTGGACAGTTGGTTCTGGGGGTCTCTCTCTCTGTTGGGGGTCCTCAGGGCGTGCCTGACCTTTGGGGGGCGCTGTAGCGCAGTGGGACCTTTTTTTTTTTTTTGCAAAAAATTAATTTCTCTTACGTCCTCCGACAGTCGCCGCCTCTTCATATTCGTCACATATGGGGTATTAGACTTTGCTCCGAAGGAGTAGCTAGGCAACAGAATATGTTAACAATAAAGCTTTAACATATCCCACCCTCAAGGGGTGGTCCCCTCAGTCAATACCCTCCTACTTCCTGCAACCATATCTCAGTTTTAATGTCTAGCTTGTCAGGAGTGGCTGGCTCTCTCTGTGCTGGGACTTTTTGTCCCAGACTCTTTCTTCTTTTTGATATTTTGTTTGAGTTTTCTCTCTACCTTTACTTAGCTGTTATTTTTGTCAGCATTAGTTAGTTCTTCGGACGAAGAGGATCATGCGGACTGGGTCTCGGGCTGATCCCCCTGGTCGCAGGTCGTGGGTCAGTGGCTTCCCAGTCTGCCATCGAGCGTTCAGCCAGGTAACGCTCCTGGCACGGTGAACGACCCATCCCTGTTCGGTGCAGGGATGATTGGTGAGGTGGCTACCTCACCGGACGCTGTGCGGTTTCTGAACCGCCATTGTGTGCGTCTTGAGTAGCGACTCTCCCTGCCTCATGTGCAGCGGCTTGTTCGCCTGTGCGGGTTCCCCACGCCATGTGAGGTAAGTGTATCTATGTGGGGACCTGTCTGTCTGGGGGGGTCTCAGTCTGGGACTGTGTAACCTGCCTTTAATCACACTGCTTGTCTCCCTATCTCTCGGCTGCATGCTGTGGGCTGCAAGGGGGGGGGGGAGCTGTATGACACTGAGTATGTCAGGCTGGGCAGTGTGAGGAGCTGTGTGCTGTGGGGCATGTTTTTAATGGCATGTTGGGGCATATACAGCGATCGCTGCGGCGATCTAACATGTATCCATATTATGGGATGATATTGTGTGTGATTTTATGCACTGTGGAGCGGCGATTTCGGCGCCAAACGGCGCCATTTTACCGGCGCCCGCTCCGGCCGCATGGTTTACATGCACGGCGGCCATTTTCTTGTAGCCTCCATAGGCTTACATAGAGCGCCCTGGCAGCATCACTTCCTCTCTCCTGGAAGCACCGATCGAGGCAGCAGCAGCAGCGGAGTCTCCTCAGGTTTTATCCTTCTATTCCTGTGTTCCATTGCCTGTATTCAGTCTGTATATTCCCTGTGGGGGTCTCATTGTGCCTGAGTGTGGTGCGGTGGGCTGCGCTTGCCGCGCTTGCTGTAAGGGGGTAGTTAACCCTTGGTTGTCTGGCATACAGGGGCAATGGATTCTCAGGAGGGCAAATTTCCCACAGTCTTGGTGGAAAGCCAGGGGACCGCTGTTTCCCCCCCAGGGGGGGATTTGGCCACTATTGTGGCTGGCCTTGCTGCACAGGTGCAAATGCTGGTGGCTGCTCAATCTACTAAACGGCCCAGAGTTGCTCTGTCCTCTGATTCTGAGGGTGAAGGTGATGGGGCTGTTCTGGCGGGGACCCCCCTATCGGGGTCCCGCTCCTCTCTGGATCTAGTGGGGTCTGAGGTAGAGGCTGAAGTTGAGGGGGTTGATAATTCTCCCCCTGGCTCGCCTGAAGAGCTTGCAATCATGGATGAGTTGATTGCTTCCATTAAGCAGACGCTACGTTTGCAGGACGAGGTGTGTCCCCCAGCTGCCTTGGCGGCTTATGGGACGCAGAGAAAACGCAGGACGCCGCAGGTCTTTCCCTGCAATGCTGATTTTCAGCGCGCTGTTAAGGACCAATGGCGCGATTTGCGCAAGCCTTTTGCGGTACCAAGTAAATTTAAGCTGCGTTATCCTTTCTCGCCTGCCACTGATGAACGGTGGTGTGTGCCTCCGCCGGTAGATCATGCTATTGCGGTTTTGAACAAAGCCACTGCGATTCCGGCAGAGGGATCCCCTATTTTCCGTGATGCCACGGATAGGAGACTGGAGTCTCTTGCCCGTCATACTTATTCTGTTACGGGTTCTATGCTTAAGGCTCTGTTTGCTTCTCTCATGGCGGCCCAGGCGATCGCAAGTTGGACGCAGATGCTTAGGCGCGTCCTAGTGGCCGATTCGGCCTCAGCGGCGACCCTGGATATGGTGGATCAGATCCACCAGGGTGTCATGTATCTGTGTGATGCGGACCTGGACCTGATTCCGTTGGCCGCGCGTGTGCACAGCGTGGCGGTGTTGTCTCGCCGCCTGGTTTGGTTGAAGTGTTGGTCGGTGGACCAATCTTCACGTAAAACCTTAGCCAATCTGCCTTATGATGGGTCTCGCCTTTTTGGGGAGTCCCTGGATGTGTTGATTAAGGGGATTACTGGGGGTAAGAGCACTCTCTTGCCCCATTTCCCCAAGGCTAAGGGGGCTTCTGGGAAGAAGCATGCTAATTTTCGGCCCCCTCAGGGGTCCTTTCGTGCCTTTCGGCCGCACTACAAGGGCAAACCGTTCAAGGGCCAGGGCTCTCAGAAGAAGCCCTGGTCTGGAAAACAGAAGTCCGGCCAATCCGGACCTGCGGCCCATAACAGTTCGGCCTGAAGGGGCGCCCTCACCCAGTTTTGGGGTGGGGGGACGCTTGCTCGGTTTTCTTCAGCCCTGGTTGGCCCGTGTGCGGGACAGATGGGTTCTGGAAATCGTTCGATCTGGTTACAAGATCGAGTTTCTCTCTCGGCCAGAGAGCAGATTTTTTCCCTCAAATCTACAACTGTCTCCAGAGCGCCTGCGGGATCTGCGCCTGGCGGTGCGGGACCTGAGGGCTCAGGGAGTGGTGGTTCCGGTGCCTCATCGGGACAGATTTCGGGGGTTTTATTCCAATCTGTTCACTGTGCCCAGAAAGGAGGGCAAGGTTCGTCCAATTCTGGACTTGAAAGCTCTGAACCGCTCTGTGCGGGTTCGCAAGTTCCGCATGGAATCCCTGCGCTCGGTGGTGGCTGCCCTGGTTCCGGGGGAATTCATGGCCTCCATCGATTTGAAGGATGCGTATCTTCACATCCCCATATTCGAGGGTCATCAGAGATACCTTCGATTTGCCATTGCGGAGGATCACTACCAGTTCGTGGCGTTGCCCTTTGGGCTCGCCTCGGCTCCGCGGGTCTTCACCAAGGTGCTTGCACCGGTTCTGGCATTATTGAGAGCCCAGGGCATTTCTGTCCTGGGGTATCTGGACGACATTCTGATTCGGTCTGCGACCAGTCAGGGTCTGGAGAAGGACCTGTCTGTCACGATGCAAACTCTGCAGGAGTTCGGTTGGACGATAAATGTTCCAAAGTCGACTCTGAGTCCGTCGGTTCGTCTTCCCTATCTGGGAATGATACTGGACTCGGTGCAGGCGAAGGTCTTCCTGCCGGAAGACAAACTCAGGACTCTTCAGGAGGAAGTCAGGTCCCTCAGGGACGTTCCGAACTCGTCTCTGCGGACGTGTATGAGATGTCTGGGATTGATGGTCTCGGCTTTCGAGGCGATTCCTTTCGCGCAGTTTCACACGCGGGGTCTCCAAGCGGAGATCTTGTCCAAGTGGGACGGGCGACCTCAATCTCTGGATCTTCAGATCTCGTTGAGTCATCGCACCAGGGAAAACCTCCTGTGGTGGCTCCAGTCCCCGTTGGTGTCCGGGGGCAAGTCGTTTCGTCCGATCTCGTGGACGATAATCACCACGGATGCCAGCCTGTCGGGCTGGGGTGGTGTTCTGGGCGTTCTGTCCGCCCAGGGGACCTGGTCGGAGGGGGAGTCTTCCCTCCCGATCAACATTCTGGAATTGCGTGCGATAAGGCTCTGTCTTCATCGCTGGACGGACCGGCTGCAGGGCTGCCCGGTTCGGGTGCAGACGGACAATGCCACGGCGGTGGCCTACATCAACCACCAAGGGGGCACCAGGAGTGCCCGAGCGGCTCGAGAAGTGGCCGACATTCTGTCTTGGGCCGAGACTCATGTCCCGGCGATAACGGCGGTTCACATTCCGGGAGTGGAGAACTGGCAGGCGGACTATCTGAGTCGCCAGACCCTGGATCAGGGGGAATGGTCTCTCCACCCGGCTGTCTTCCAGATGTTGTGCGCGAAGTGGGGTCTTCCAGATGTGGACCTGTTCGCGTCTCGCCTCAACTACAAGGTGAAGAGGTTCGTGGCAAGGACGCGCGACCCTCGGGCGGACGCGTCGGACGCGTTAGTGGCCCCGTGGCATCAGTACAGGCTGATGTACGCGTTTCCACCGATTCAGTTGCTGTCCCGGTTCCTTCGCAGGTTACACTCGGAACGCAGCACGGTGATTCTTGTGGCACCGGACTGGCCTCGCCGGTCCTGGTACGCAGACCTCGTGAATCTGGCGGTCGACGCCCCCTGGCGTCTGCCTCTTCGGGACGATCTACTGTCTCAAGGACCGATTTACCATCCTGCTTTACAGTCGCTGGCTTTGACGGCCTGGCTGTTGAGACCGAGGTCCTGAAGGAGAAGGGTCTCTCTCCAGAGGTTGTTCATACCTTGATCAACGCGAGGAAGTCTTCCTCGGGAAAGGTTTATTACCGTACTTGGAAGGCCTATTTTGCCTGGTGTGAGTCCAGGGGGTTTTCACCCCGCACGTACTCGGTTTCCCGTGTGCTGTCTTTCCTTCAGACGGGTGTCGATCAGCGTTTGGCGCTGGCTACGATAAAGGGTCAGGTGTCTGCGCTGGCCGTTCTGTTTCAACGTCCCGTAGCTTCCAACTCCTTGGTTGGCACTTTTATTCAGGGTGTGCGGCATCTGGTTCCTCCTAGGAGGGATCCCTTGCCCCCTTGGGACTTGAATCTAGTCCTGTCTGTGTTACAACGTGCTCCTTTTGAACAGATCAGGGAGATCTCGTTGTCTATGTTGTCCAAAAAGGTCGCCTTTTTGGTGGCGATCACTTCGGCTCGCAGAGTGTCGGAACTGGCGGCTTTGTCCTGCAAGTCTCCGTACCTGGTTGTTCATTTGGATAAGGTGGTCTTGCGACCTAATCCTTCTTTTCTGCCGAAACGAGTTTCGGAATTCCATCTTAACGAGGATATTGTTTTGCCTTCGTTGTGCACGAAGCCTAAACATCCTAAGGAGGTGAGATTGCATTCTCTGGATGTTGTTCGAGCGATTAGGGTTTACCTTAAATCGACTGAGTCTTTTCGAAAGACGGACTCCTTGTTTGTTCTTCCAGAGGGTCCTCGGAAGGGCATGGCGGCTTCCGCCTCTACCATTGCCAAATGGATCAGGCAGACCATTGAACAGGCTTATGCCTTGCAGGGGAAGGTTCCCCCTGTGCCTGTGAAGGCGCACTCTACTAGATCTCTGAGTACGTCTTGGGCCTGTCGTCATGGGGCTTCTGTAGCCCAGGTGTGTAAGGCGGCGACTTGGTCGACCGTGCACACTTTCACAAAATTCTACAAAGTAGATGTTCAGGCATCGGCGGATGCTTCCTTTGGCCGCAAGGTTCTTAGTGCGGCTGTTCCCTAGGGTCCCTTGTTGGGGACTCCTGGCTGTTGGGATAAGTTTTGTATCCCCTGGTTTTTTGTCTTTTCCTGGGTTGTTGCTCCTGTTGAGCACTTATTTTTGCTGTTGCCCAGCTAGTTCCTTCCTTTGGTAAGGTTCCTTTCTTTGATGTGGAGACTGCGTTGCCTTTCGGCGCGGATGCGTTTCCCACCCCTCATGTTTGCACTGCTTTGGGACGTCCCCATATGTGACGAATATGAAGAGGCGGCGACTGTCGGAGGACGTAAGAGAAAACGGAATTTTTGTAAAATCTTACCTGTAAAATTCCTTTCTCTGAGTCCTCCGACAGTCGCCGCCCCCGCCCCTCTTTTGGGGTTTGAATGTATACTCTACTGCTATTCCACTAAAACTGAGATATGGTTGCAGGAAGTAGGAGGGTATTGACTGAGGGGACCACCCCTTGAGGGTGGGATATGTTAAAGCTTTATTGTTAACATATTCTGTTGCCTAGCTACTCCTTCGGAGCAAAGTCTAATACCCCATATGTGACGAATATGAAGAGGCGGCGACTGTCGGAGGACTCAGAGAAAGGAATTTTACAGGTAAGATTTTACAAAAATTCCGTTTTTTTGCTGGCGGGTTCTTCTGGTTCAGTATGGACCCTGCAGACCACGTGTCCCCACCTGATCCCCTCACGAAGGCCGCAGAGGCTTCCGGATCTCCTTCTGTCCACCAATGCATTTTTGGCGGTTCTGGAAGCATTTGGGTCCTGGGTGGAGATGGCCTTGAGAGGGCGAGGTGCGCAGAAACTATCTCAACCTACCCCTGCCTCATCTAATGTCTCGAATTCTGAGTCTGACTCAGCCGCCACAGACGTGGGTCTCCCTGCCAGGTTTGTTACCTCGCGCCCTGCCTCCTCGGATACTGAGGATGAAATTTCTACCCCCCTGCTGCGCTAGATACAGACGCTGGTGGCTGCACTGGTTGTTGCGCAGGTTGAATTTGGCACTCGCATGCCATCCGGAGCAGCTTAATTTGCTAGCATGCTCATAAAGAATGGGACCATCCAAGACGTTCCCCTGGGGTGTCTAAGTGGCTGCTAGACTTTACCCTGTTGTGGAGTCTCTGGTAACGAAGTGGACTGTGCCACCTAAGGTGGACCCACCGGTCTCCAGGCTGAATAAGGCTACCGTTATTCCAGTGGAGGAATCCCCGTCCTTTAAGGACCTGGGGGATAGGATGGCGGAGGCTTTGGCCCGCGAGCTATACTCCCTGGCCTGGTCTGCACTGAGAACAGAGTTAGGCTTGCCCTTACCACGCAGACTCTGCCTGATGGGCGGAGTTTCAATGCTGTGATTTGGTGAGGAGCATGTCCCTCCTGCCTTGGGGGAGCTGTTGGACCAGCTAGTGCAGGGCTGCACTATTTTTGCGATGGCACGCTGGGCACGGCTTCTTTATTGGGTCACTTCAGTCTCAGCAGTGGTTATCCGGCGTATACTTGGCTGAAGTGTCGGTCTGCGGATCATACTTCAAAGAGGGCTTCAACGGACCTCCTTTGTCAGGGGGATCGCCTGTCGGGAGCTGCCCTCGGATGACATTATATAAGAGTCTCACGGGGGGAAGAGTACTTTTTCTTCCACAGGCTAACCAGGGTAAGGACCCTCGTCGCAGACGAGGTCCCTGCTTTTTGGCTCACAAACAGTTTTTCTTCGTCCCTCGGGGTCAGTCGGTGAGTCCTTCAAGACTTCCGTGGGTGGCTTCAAGCGACCCTGGTCTGGCAAACAAAGATCTTTTTTTCCGGACCTGCAGACCAGGCCTACTCGGCCTGAAGGTGCGTCCTCACCTGTATATGGGGTGGGGGGGGACATCTTTGCCGGTTCTCGGACCTGCGGCTGTCCCGGATCCCAGACAGCTAGGTTCAGAAGGTCATGCAGTCCAGTTGCAAGATCGGGTTTCGATCGATCCAAGTTTTTCCAGTAAGGTTTTCCTCCACTGTACAGCTGTCCCCGGATCGCTTGCTGGCGTTCTATGGGGCAGTACAATCAACAAGGCCAGACCTAATGGCCTGGGAATCATTTCACACGAGGGTGGCTTTCTTACATCAGGGGGATTCCTGGCCTCCCTAGACATCAGAGATGCCTGCCTTCACATTCTGTTTGTGCAGGACACCAACGGGTTCTCAGTTTTTTTCCGTGGGAGAGAATCATTATCGGTAGGTGTTACCCTTTGGTCTCGCCTCTGCTCCTTGGGTCTTTACTAAGGTGTTGGCTCCGGTCCTGGCGCTGCTGCGACAGCGAGGTGTATCGGTCCTGGGTTCCTGGCCGACCTGGTTCTCCGTACGGAGTCCCCTACGGTGCTGGCGAGGAATTGGAAGTCACCATGAGAAATCTGGAGGAGTTCAGGTGGGTTCTGAACCTTCAGAAGTCGTCCCTGGTCCCCTCCATGAGTCTGGACTATCTGAGCCTGACTTTGGACTCGTCCTCACTCCCTCTGGGAAAACTCTTGAAACTTCCGGCTGCGGTTCAGCTGTTGCTGTCCAGCACGTGGCTGTCTCTTCGAACCTGCATGCAAGTTCTGGGACCGATGATATCGTCTTTTGAGGCAGGCCCTTTCGCTCAGTCCCTCTCGAGGATGCCCCAGGAGGCAACCCTTCTCAAATGGAACTAGATTCCAAACTCTCTGAACATTCGGATCCAACTGAGCCAGGTGAACTGGGATTCTTTGATCTGGTCGCTTCAGGCCCGGATGCCCAAGCGGGAAATCCTTCGTCCCCTTATACTGGACAAGTGTACCACGGATGCAAGCCTGTCCGGGTGGGGAGGAGTCCTCGGCAGGTTCTCTGCTCAGGCAGTATGGTCGCTGGAGGATCCAGGCTACTGATCAATGTCCTGAAACTAAGAACGCTACGGCTTTGCCTAGTTTACTGAACCGGGCACCTGCAGCTGTCTGGGGTGCATTCAATCGGACTAGGCCATGACCGTGGCTTATGTCATTCGCCAAGGGGGCACCAAGGGTGTCAATGCGGCCTTGGAAGTGACAGGCATTCTTTGGGCAGAGCGCCTTGTTCCAGCTCTCTCAGCTCTTCACAGTCCAGGTGTGGGTAATTGGCAGGCGGATTACCTCAAGTCGACAGGCCTTGGATGCAGGGGGATGGTCCTACATCCAAAGGTGTTCCAGCAGTTGTGCCTTCGTTGGGGCACTCCAGACGTGGATATGTTGGCATCACATCTACAGGATAGTGCAGAGGTTTGTGGCCCGCTCCCGGGACCCTCTGGCAGATGCACTGGTGGCCCCATGGGTTCTGTTGTAAGCAAGAACCTATACGAAGTTCAACATGAATGACACTGAAGTTTAGCATGGTCACCTGTGCAAGGATGATGCACGCATAATCGTGTGAAAGCGATCACGTATGGCCCTAGGTTAGTTTTGGCTGCTCTCTGCCTTTCCTCCTCTCAATTTGTTGCCAAGACTTCTTCGCAGGTTCGAGGCGGAACGGGATTCCGGTCATTCTTGTGGCTCTGGACTGGCCTTTCCCAGCTTGGTACGTTAACCTGGTCAGTCTAGTCGCAGGCGCTCCTTGGAGACTTCTATCAGGGAGGATCTATTGTGTCCAGGGCCAATCTTCCATCCTGCTTTACAGTCACTTGCTTTGTCGGCTTGGCTGTTGAAAGCCAGGTGCTGAAGGACAGGGGATTGTCTGCTTCAGTGATTCCCACTCTGCTTAAAGCGAGGGAATCGACTTCTAGGTTGATTTATCATCGTACGAGAAAGTCGTATGTTGCGTGGTGCGAATCTCTTTGGGCTCCCCCTCGCTCTTACTCGGTGGCCCAGATCTTGGCTTTCCTTCAACGGGGAGTTGATCAAAAGCTGGCCTTGAGTACTATCAAGGGTCGTGTTCGGCTTTGGCAGTTTTCTTCCAAAGGCCGTTAGCCGCCCGTTCCCTGGTGTGTAATTTCTTCCGGGGGATGCAACACTTGATACTTCCGCTGCGACCTCCTTCACCAACTGGGGGCCTTGATTTGGTGCGGTTGGTACTTTGAAAACCTCCTTTTGCAAGTATTCCGGGTTTCCCCTGCCTACCTTATCACCGAAAGTGGCCTTCTTTGGTGGCTATCACTTCTGCGCGACATTGTCCTGCTGTTCTCCCTATATGTTGGTTCATGGAGACAAGTGGTACTTCGTCCTGGACCCGTCCATCCGTCCTTCAGAAGGTGGTTTTCTAGTGTTCACTTGAACGAGGGCATTGTGTTACCATCTTTATGTCCTAAGTCAAAACATCCTAAGGAATATGCACTGCATACTCTGGATATAGTTCGGGCAATTAAGGTACTTGGCGACTACGGAGTCTTTTTGTAGGTCAGATTCGCTCTCTGTCCTCACGGATGGCCCGAGAAAAGGGCTGCTGCGACTATTTCCAGATGGATCAGACAGACTGTGGTGCAAGCTTATTCAATTAAAGGTCAGTTTCTACCTTTCCCTGTTTCGGCGCGTTCTACTAGGGCGCTTAGTGCTTCCTGGGCTTTTCGCCATCAGGCATCTGTGCTGCAGGTTTAAAGGCGGCGACCTGGTCGTCTGTTCACACCGTTACCAAATTTTATAAGGTGGATGTGCTGGCATCTGCGTATGCCTCCTTTGGCCGCAAAGTTTTGCTGGCTGCTGTTTGGAGGGCTTTCGGCCTTCCTTGCGGGTGTTTCTTCTGTTTGTATCAGGTGGGCCTCATCTTGCTGTTCTGATGAGACCTGGCCTATGTGGCCTGGTTGGCTATGTTTAGCCTTGGGGACTGTTTTTGTTCTGCTGTTCCTACCCCTCATTTGGATACTGCTTTGGGACATCCCTACTGATATGCATCGGAGGACTGCGTCCGTCAATGAATGATCGAGAAAACTGGCTTTTTGACTTACCGTAAAATCCTTTTCTCTTCTCTTAAGTTCATTGACGGATGCAGTACCCGTCCCTCTATTTTGGGTTGGGTTGGTGTTACTTCTCTGACACTGCTTTGATACAAAACTGACATCCTATGCAGGAAGAGAGAGGGTGTACCCTCCGGGACTGCCCATAGGCTTAGCCAGAACTTTTGTTCTGCCTAGTGTCCTACTCCTGTAGGGGGCAGTATAACCCTACTGATATGCATCCGAGGACTGTCTGTCAATGAACTAGAGAGAAGGATTTTAGTCAAAAATCTAGTTTTTTAAAAAAAACTGTGTAAAAATAATAAATAAAATGGGGAAAAAAAAAAATTAAGCGCCCTGTCCCCCGTTAGCTCACGTGCAGAAGCGAATCCCGCCCACATATGTAAACGTTGTTTAAACCACACATGAGGTATTGCCGCGTTTGTTAGAGTGAGAGCAATAATTTGAGCCCTAGACCTCCTCTGTAACTCTAAGCTGGTAACCTGTAGAAATGTTTAAATTGTCTCCTTTGGAAGGCGTACATTACTTGGTGTCCGTCTCTGAGAGATACCCTCATCCTGAAGGTTATGGTAAGTGTGTAATGATCCAAAGGACCACACCCGCTGATAGTCAGAGGTCGCAGGCCTGAAGGCGAGGGTCCCCACCCAAAATGGATCTCCCACAGAGGGAATATAGGAGCTCTTATTATAACTAATCAAAAAGAGGGAACACATTATATATCGATACCTGAATATGGAGTGTGAATAACACTCATAATTTCTTATGTACATCAAAAAACTTGTTGTTATACTTAAAAAAGGTAGAAAAACGCACAAAACAAAAGCACAAAAAATTTAATAAAACGCACAAAAAATTAAATGGTCAAGCCGAGCGCGCCAGAAGTAAAGAGGTATCTTAATATCAGTCTTTAGGAAAAGGACTTGGGAATATAGTGAGGAAAAACTGTACTGCAACTGACTATATATGTTGAAAAACCAAAAGGAGATTTTCTTTCCCATAGACTTATCCACTGACATACATTCAGGCAGAAAAGCACATAAGGTCCAATTCCTTCTACATAGCAAAGATACATAAGAAGAAAGAAAGCAATGGCTAAGTAAAAATGATCAGAAAAAAGGTTCTGGCAAATTCCACCAACCTTCAATGAAAAAAATCAGCTTTTACCTTTTACTAGAGATGTATAATGGTCTGGCGCGCTGGGAATGCAGGATGACACTGAGGATTGCATAGACTGAGCTGCTATTTATAATCCCTCCACAGGGCGCGTGGGGCGGGATGCGGACATAAGGTCCGGCCAGAGGGAATGGGCACATCCGCCCTGTCTGTCAGAGAGCACACCTGCACTTCCCCCCATACCGGAAAAGCATTCCCAGCAGGGGGAAGTGACTGTGTGCAATGTGACACAATGGAGTGGTGATCTGACAGTAGGGCAGCAATAAGGCCGCATGACTCGGCCAGAAAGGGCAGCGCCCCAGCATCTCCCCCCCCCCTCCTGGTGGAGGGGAGGAATACGCTGAGAACGCCTCGGGCGTCTGTATGGGGGATCTCTTGGTAGGGCAAGTGACCATCACATCCCGCCATATAGGAACCGGCCACCAGAGGGCGCATCAATGTAAGTTATGGAAAGAGATGGAAAAGGAATGACACCATTGTGCAAAGAGTCAAAATATCCCACATATACACTTCTTATTGTTCAAATAGGTATAATAAGTGCAACAGAGAAAGAAAATAACCTAATTTATACAAGACATTTGTTCAAAAACAAATTGATAAATATGATTTTTTTCTGAATAATACCAGCATTTGTATGTATGTCCAATACATAAGAGAGCAAAGGAGCAGCTGCTCTCTTATGAAGGTTGGTGGAATTTGCCAGAACCTTTTTTCTGATCATTTTTACTTAGCCATTGCTTTCTTTCTTCTTAGGTATCTTTGCTATATAGAAGGAATTGGACCTTCTGTGCTTTTCTGCCTGAATGTATGTCAATGGATAAGTCTATGGGAAAGATAAAATCTCCTTTTGGTTTTTCAACACATATAGTCAGTTGCAGTACAGTTTTTTCCTCCCTATATACCCAAGTCCTTTTCCTAAAGACTGATATTAAGATACCTCTTTACTTCTGGTGTGCTCGGCTTGACCATTTAATTTTTTGTGTGTTTTTATTACATTTTTTTCTACCTTTTGTAAGTATAACAAACATCAAGTTTTTTGATGTACATATGAAATTATTAGTGTTATTCACACTCCATATTCAAGTATAGATATATAATGTGTTCCCTCATATTTGTGTTAGCCACAAATTCCTTGGTTCACACCTTCGTTCAGGCTGTTCCCTATTTGTCTCCTCTGGTAAGGTCCCTGGTACCTCCGTGGGATCTTAATCTGGTGCTGTCAGTTCTTCAAAAACCGCCATTTGAAAATATTCGTGGGATTCCTCTACTGACTTCATCACAGAAGATGGCCTTCTTGGTGCCTATTACTTCTGCACGCAGAGTTTCAGAACTGGCTGCGTTGTCCTGTCTGTCACCTTACTTGGTGGTTTACAGGGACAAAGTGGTTCTCTGTCCTTGTCAGTTGTTCGTTGTTCGTTCCTAAGTCCCTCTCAGGTTTCCACTTGAATGAGGGCATTGTGTTGCCTTTGCTGTGTCCTAAGCCAAAGCATCCAAAAGAGATTACCTTAAATTCCCAGGATGTAGTTCAAACCACCAGGGTGTATCTGGCAGTGACTGAGTCCATTCGCAAATTAGATTCCTTATTTGTTCTTACGGATGGTTCTCGTAAGGGGCAGGCCGCATCTGCTGCGACCGTTTCCAAATTGATCAGGCAGACGTGCAGGCCTATTCCATTAAGGCTCGGGTCACACTTATGCGATGCGGGAAGGCTGCGAATTCGCAGCCTGTTCCCGCATCGCAAACGCACCCTTGGCAGTTCACACTGCCATATGCGATACGCTGGGGGTGTCAATGTAATCTTAACGACACCCCCAGTTTCATCGCATATCGCAGTGCGATCTTGCAGTTCGCACAGGATCGGATCACACAAGTGTGAACTGCTGTGCGATCCGATCCTGATGCTGCTGCAAAAAAGGGTCCTGTGCGTCTTTGGTGCGGTGCGAATTTAGCCATACAAAGTGTATGGCTAAACTCGCACCGCACAGCCGATCGCATGTAATGAAGGAGCAGTGCGCTCCGACATTACATGCGATTGCCGCAGCCGCACAAGTGTGAACCGGCACTAAGGGTCAGGTTCCTCCTTTCAAAATATTTGTCTCCTATGGGATAGCAAATCATAATGTTTTGAGTTTAGTTAAATTTTAGGCATATTTTGGCAAATGGTTTTGTTTATAGAGGACCATTCTGAATGTATTCCACATCAAATTGTAGAATAATTGATTAATGCCAACCTCTTACTTTCAGACAGTATGTTCGAGACTGTGTTGTGGGATCGATGGGATTAAAACCTACTGGAAGACTTTGTGATGTTCCCAAAGTTAGGGGCCTACGGTCATGCAGGTAACAAAAAAAAAAAAAAAGTGCTATTGATTTTGATGTGTAAAAATGGTAGAGCAAATAAATTTTTTCTTTCATTCATTGAGAGGGACAGCTCTTGATATTCATGACCTTTGGGTTTTACTGTCCCCTACAGGAGTAGGACAGTAGGCAGAAAATAATTCTGGCTACACCCATGGGCAGTCCCAGGGGGTATACTACCTCTCTCTGTTACAGCCACTCCGTTTTTTTTTCTGCCTAGTCAGGAGTAAGGACCTATTTCCTTGCTGGGATCTTTGGTACTGGCAACATTTCTTAGATCAAAATTGTTTTTCTCCTAGATTTTTTCCTGTGAGATCTACATTCAACTGCTGGACTGGGCGACGGGCTGGATAATCTTGATCCAGTGGTCACCCCAGTCTGGCCAGCGAGCACGCACAGACCTCAGCTCCACGCTAGGTCGACTGTGACATCGCCCTACTAGACGGGGGCTGGCTTGCGAGTTAAACACCTCGCGAGGTCGCAAACAACCGGGTCCCGGCTCAAGTCGCAGCGTTCCTCGTGGCAGACAGCCACCCATTTCGATGGAGAGGGCTTTTGTCAGGAGCGGTGCCCGCCTGGTTCCTCGTATGGTGAGTAGCTGTCCCCCCTTCTCTCCCTGGAGGGTTTTGGGGTGGCCGTGGACCCCACCTTGGGATGGTCGTTTCCCCCAGGTTCCCCTCCTTCCCACAGGCACTTCCCCCATTGCCAAGTCCCTCATCCTGCCTCCCCCTCCACGCTGGGGATGTTTGGGTGGTCTGGCCACTTTCCTGGGATAGGGGCAGGGTGCTAACTGGCTCCTGCCAGGGCCCTCCATACTGCCTGGATCGGTCCTTGAGGCCTGGTCTCCCTCCTGGGTCCCTGTAAGCCTCGTGGTGCTGCGCGGGGCGCCATTTTGTTGTAGCTTGTGTGTTCTATACACGGCAGTCATGTTTGTGTAAGTCCAGCAGCCATTTTGTTGTGGTTTGCCATTGGAAATAGCGGCGGCCTTAACAGTGGAGCCCTGTGGGCGGCGATTTAGGCAGTGGGAGCCCCTCCTCGTCCCCTGGTGCTGACTCCTGGGTCATTTTACTTCCTGATCGCCGCACGTGTAGGTGCCTGTTTCTGTGGTTGGTGAGTCTGGCGGGGTCCTCTCTGCTGAGGGTTGCTTGGTGCTTTGTGCCTGGGACTGGGTGGTGCTACCAGCGCGGTGGGTGTTGTCCTTCAGCAGTCTTTTTCACTTTTTATGGGGTCCCCCTGGTGACGTTTCCCCACCTGATTCCCCTCTCTGAGGCTTCAGGGCCCTCCGGGTCCCAACCATCTGTCCATGCACTGACGGCGGTCCTGGAGTCGCTTGTATCCCAGGTGAAGGTGGCTTGCAGGCGACGGGCTAGCAAAAAGCGCCCCCGCCTTCCACTGCCTCATATATAGTTACATAGTTACATAGTAGGCGAGGTTGAATAAAGACAATAGTCCATCCAGTTCAACCTGTGTAGGTGTGTGTGACTGTAATCATCTAACATAGCCCTCAATCTCCTGATCCTTGAGATGTAAGTCTAAGAGTCTTTTGAAAGTCACCATACTACCCGCAGAAACCACCTCTTGTGGTAGACAATTCCACAATCTTGTAGCCCTAACAGTAAAGAACCCCCCACGTTGCCTGAGGTTAAAACGCTTCTCCTCTAATCGCATTGTATGTCCTCGAGTCCTCATGCAATTCCTTCGAATGAACAGCTTTTCTTCTAAGCTGAGATCCCCATTAAGATATTTATAAATTGCTATCATGTCCCCTCTCAGACGTCTTTTCTCCAGGGAAAATAAATCGAGCGATTGCAGCCGCTCTTCATAGGTAAGGTCCTCCAACCCCCTAATCAGTTTAGTTGCCCTTCTCTGGACTTTCTCCAGCTCCAACACATCCCTCCTGAGGACTGGCGACCAGAACTGGACAGAATACTCCAGATGCGGTCGGACCAGAGTTTTATAAAGTGGAAGGATTATAGTCTTATCTCTGGAATACATCCCTTTCTTTATGCATGCTAATATTCTGTTGGCTTTGGAAGCTGCCGCTTGGCATTGCATGCTGTTGCCTAATCTATCATCAACTAAGACTCCCAAATCTTTCTCCATTTTTGATTCCCCCAAGGGTTCCCCTCCTAACGTGTATTGTGTTTTTATGTTTTTGGTCCCCAAGTGCAAAACCTTACACTTCTCCACATTAAACCTCATTTGCCATGTCGTTGCCCACTCCGTAATTTTGTCCAGGTCATTCTGTAGGATATCTGCTTCATGCTGTGCAGTTATTGCCCTGGCCAATTTTGTGTCATCTGCAAAAACTGATAACGAACTACTGATCCCTTCCTCAATGCTGTTTATGAATAAATTGAACAAGGTTGGTCCCAGGACTGAGCCCTGGGGCACCCCGCTTACTACCTCAGACCAGTCTGAGTATGCGCTGTTTATTACTACCCTTTGGACACGGCCTTTTAGCCAATTCCGTATCCAAGAGCAAACCCTGCTGTCGATACCTGCAGACCTTATTTTATAAATTAAGCGCTTGTGGGGAACTGTATCAAACGCCTTAGCGAAATCCAAGTACACCACATCCACTGGTCTCCCCCTATCTAGCTCACAGCTCACTTCCTCGTAGAATGCTAAGAGATTGGTTTGACAAGAACGCCCATTTGTAAACCCGTGCTGGTTACTACTGATGATGTTGTTGTCTTTAGCATACTCTACGATATAGTCCCTTATCATCCCCTCCAAAAGTTTACATATTATTGATGTCAGACTGACAGGCCTATAATTTCCCGGGATATGTCTCTGGCCCTTTTTGAATATCGGGATCACGTTAGCCTTCCTCCAATCCCCTGGTACATCTCCTGTCCTAATACTGTCAGCAAAGATCATGAACAGTGGTCTAGATATAACCATACTGAGTTCCTTGAGCACTCTCGGATGTACGCCATCCGGGCCTGGTGATTTGTTTGTGTTAAGTTTATCCAGTCTTTCCCTGATTTCCCCCTCTGTTAGCCATAGTGGCAAGTCCTGTGTATTACTACTAACCATACAGTCATGGTCCGTGTACCCTTCCTTTTCCTGCGTAAAGACTGACGAGAAAAAAGAATTCAGCACGGTTGCTTTTTCAGTGTCCTCTGTAACCATCCTCCCATCATCGTTAATTATCTCATCAGATCCTAAATCTGATTCTGCCGCCTCGGACGTGGGTCAACCTGCAGGGTCTGCGGCCACACGGCTTGAATCCCCTGATAGTGAGGATGATTCCTCCATGTCTGCGACCACGCACGAAAAGGTGCTGGTGGATGCACTGATTGTATTTGTGCGTGAGACCCGGAAGATGGAGGACGCAGCTGAAGCTGCGACAGAGGCACAGGTGCCCTTTGGCACTCGCAAGCCATCCGAAGTGGCAAAGGTGTTTCCTTTCCCTGTCTATTTTGACAGAATTTTCACTAAATAGTGGGGATGACCAAAGCGTCCCCATGGGGTCCCTAAGTGCTTTACTAGTCCCTTCTTAAGAAGTGGACTGTGCCACTGGTGGTGGACCCTCCACTTTCCAGATTAAACAAGGCAGCAAATTTTTTTTCGGTTGAAGAGTCCCCGGCCTTTAAGGATCCGGCTGACCAGATACACTCTGGCTGGTTCGGCAATGGGGCCGGTATTCACCATGGCCCTAGTGTCGCCAACTCTGACCGAGTGTGCTAAGCTGCTACACCATGACCTGAAGGGGGAACAGCTCCCCCTGCCTTTGCCGAGCTGGCGGACCAGCTGGTCCAGGGGCTGCAGTTTATCTGTGATGCCTCTTTGGATGCGGCTCCCCTGATGGCTCGCCTCTTGGTTTTGGCTCAAGTGCTGGTCTGCAGATCAGACTTTAAACAAGGCCTTGACTGATCTTCCTTTTCAAGATTGCCTGTTTGGAGCTACCCTGGATGACACCATTAAAGGTCTCACAGGAGGGAAGAGTACCTTTTTCCTTCCGCAAGCTACTAAGGGCAAGGAACCTCGTCGTAAACGTGGGCCTTCCTTAGCTCAAAAGACGTTTTTTTTTTTCATCCCTCAGGGTCGACTGACGGGCTTGAAGCCTTTCAGAGCCTCTTCTGGAAGATCCAAACGAACCTGTTCTGATCGGGCTTCTCCAGACCCGTGGACAAAGGCTCCTTCTGCATGAAGGTGCACCCTCACCCGTAAGTCTCCACTAAGTCTTTTCGTCCAGGATAGAGTTCCGCTCTTGTACCTCGGCAAGGTTTTTTCTTTCCAACTTGCACCTATCACCAGACTGCTTACAGGGCCTGTTTGGAGGAATGGGGGTACAAGACCGGTTCCCACCATGGAACATTGTCTGGGTTTCTATTCAAACCTGTTCACAGTTGCCAGGAAGGAAGGCAAAGTGCGTCCAATCCTGGACCTCAAGGCGCTAAACTGCTTAGTGCGGGTACAGAAGTTCAGAACGGAGTCCATTCGAACAGTGGCGGCATCCCTGTGTCACGAGGATTTCCTCGCCTCTATTGATATCAAGGATGCCTACCTACACATTCCAATATGTGCCAATCACCAGCATTTTCTCCGCTTTGTTGTGCGGGAGAAGCATTATCAATTTGTGGCGTTACCCTTTGGTCTCCCACCTGCTCCTTGGGTCTTCACAAAAGTGTTAGCCCCAGTGCTAGCTTTGCTATGCCAATGGGGAATCGCGGTGCTGGGCTACTTGGACGATCTCCTTCTGCAAACGGAGTCTCCCTCTGCTCTGGTGGAGATCCTGGAGATCACAATACATACTCTGCGCAAGTTCGGCTGGATTCTGAATTTTCAGAAGTCTGGTTCCGTTGACAAAGCTGGAATATCTGGGCCTGACTTTGGACTCGGCCTTAGCCAGAGTGCTCCTTCCTCTGGACAAACTCCAGAAATTTCAGGCTGCAGTTCGCCTACTGCTGTCCAATGAATGGTCATCCCTCTGGACTTGCATGTGGCTGCTGGGCCTGACGATGTCTACCTTCGAGGCGGTTCCATTTGCACAGTTCCATATGAGGTCCCTGCAAAGAAAAATTCTGACCAAATGGGACAAGACTCCTCAGGCTCTGGACAATCCAATCTGGCTTAGTCAGAGCATGAAGGAGTCCCTAAAATGTTGGCTTTGTTTTCCGGCGCGTTGGCTGGGAAAATCCTTCCTCCCTTTGTAATGGACAGTGGTCACCACGGATGCCAGCCTGTCCGGCTGGGGAGGCATCCTCGACAAGCATTCTGCTCAGGGGATCTGGATGCTGGAGGAGTCCAGACTCCCGATAAATGTCTTGGAACTCCGAGTGATCAGACTGTGTCTGGATCATTGGACGAATCGTCTTTAGGGTTGTCCAGTGTGAATTCAATCGCACAATGCCATGGCCGTGGCTTAGGTCAATCACCAAGGGGCCACAAGAAGTGTCCTGGCGGCTCTGGAGGCAGCCGGCATTCTAAGGTGGGCAGGACGGTTCGTTCCAGTCCTCTCCGCCGTACACATTTCCAGGGTGGAGAATTGGCAGACGGATTACCTCAATGGCAAGCGTTGGACCACAGGGAGTGGTCCCGTCATCCGGAGGCATTTCATCAGCTGTGTCTCCAGTGGGGCACCCCTGAGGTGGATCTGTTGGCGTCTTAGCTCAACAGAAAAGTGCAGAGGTTTGTGGCTCGGTCAAGGGATCCTCTAGTGGAGGCCACAGAGGGCGGTGGCCCCGTGGAGTCAGTATCGTTTGATTTACACCTTCCCTCCTCACAAGCATTTGCCAAGACTTCTACGCCAGATCGAGGCAGAAGGGATTCCAGTCATCTTAGTGGCTCCAGACTAGCCTCGCTGGGCTTGGTACGCCGATCTGGTGCGGCTGATCACCGACGTTCCTTGGCAGCTTCCTCTCAGGGAGGATCTGCTGTCCCAAAGGGCGTTCTTCCATCCTGCTTTACAGTCACTGGCTTTGACGGCTTGTCTGTTGAACACCAGGTGCTGAAGGATAGGGGTTTATCTGGGTCGGTGATTCCTACATTGTTGAAAGCTAGGAAATCTATCTCTTGAAAGATCTACCATCGTACGTGGAAGAAGTACATTGTGTGGTGTGAGTCTCTTCGGGTTCTTCCTCGGTGCCTCGGATCTTGACCTTCTTTCAACGGGGGGGGGGGGGGGGGGTTGAACAGAGATTGGCCTTGGGTACCATCAAGGGCCAGGTGTCTGCTTTGCCGGTCTTCTTCCAACGACCTTTGGCAACACACTACCTGGTGCATACCTTACTTCAGGGTGTCCAACATATGGTTCCTCCAGTGCGTGCTCCATTGCCGCCTTGGGATCTTAATTTGGTGCTTTCAGCTCTACAGAAGCCTCCTTTTGAAAATATTCGGGAGATTCCCCTGCTTACGCTGTCCCATAAGGTGGCCTTTTTAGTGGCTATCAACTCTGTGCGCAGGGTGTCGGAACTGGCGGCGTTATCCTGTCATTTACCTTACCTGTTAATTCACAGGGATAAGGTGGTTCTTTGTCCCTGTCTGTCGTTCCTTCCAAAGGTTGTCTCTGATTTTCATTTGAATAAAGACATTTGTGTTGCTTTTCCTGTGTTCCAGGCCAAAACATCCAAAGAAAATTGCCTTGCATGCCTTGGATGTGGTCCAGGAAATTAGGGTGTACCTGGCAGCTACAGGGTCTTTCAGAAAGTCAGACTCTCCATTTGTGCTCATAGATGGGCCTAGAAAAGCGTTATCCACTTCCTCTGCGACTATTTCCAGATGGATCAGACAGACCGTGGTTCAGGCCTATTCCATCAGGGGTCAGGTTCCTCCATTCCCTGTCAAGGCACAATCTACTAGGGCGCTTAGTGCCTCCTGGGCTTTCCGTCATCAGGCGTCGGTGACGTAGGTTTGCAAGGCGGCCATCTGAACGTCGGTGCACACTTTTACAAAGCTTTATAAAGTGGACGTGTTGGCATCTGCAGATGCTTCCTTTGTCCCCAAGGTTTTGCAGGCTGCTGTTTAAGAGGACCTCATCCTCTTTGAGGGTGTGGTTTTTTTCAGATGGGCTCCAGTTGTTTGGTTGAGCTCCTGTTGTCTGGTTGGCTAATATTTAGTCTTGGGAATGTTTTTGTTGTTCCCACCCCTCATGTTTAAATCTGCTTTGGGATGTCCCAATGGTAATGAATATCAGGAGCTGTCAATGAACAGAAGAGAAAATGGGATTTTTGACTTACCGTAAAATCAGTTTCCCTGATGTTCATCGAAAGACACAGCACCCACCCCTCTGTGGAGTTATAATTCTCCTGACACTGCTTGTAACAAAACCAAGTGGCTGTAGCAGAGAAAAGGAGCATACCCCCTGGGACTGCCCATGGGTGTAGCCAGAATCTTTTTCTGCCTAGTGTCCTACTCCTGTAGGATCAGTATAACCAAATGGTTATGAATATCAGGAGCTATGTCAGTCAATGAAAATTAGAGAAATTGATTTTATGGTAAGTCAAAAATCCCATTTTAAATTGCATTTATATGCCTTTAATGGTACAATATCAGTTAATGGGTATATTTTTCAGAGAATAATTTTTAGTGTGACATAATTGAGTGTTATTTTCTCTTAGAGGAAAGCTGATTGATACTATTCTGGATTGGGAAGATTCTTTGCCTGAGAGAGACTTAAACCTAGCTAATGAAGCCTGCAGGTAATTAGAAATTAGATCTTTCATGTCCAAAATGTAAAATTTTCTAAAGGTCTGTGTGTTTTTTTTTTTTTTTTTTATTTATTTATTTATTTATTTATTTTTTTTTTTAGAAAAGCAGATCTGGCAATCACACTTGGAACATCACTTCAGATTAAACCCAGTGGAAATCTTCCTCTTTTAACCAAGCGTAAAGGTGGGAAATTGGTCATCGTGAACCTGCAACCAACCAAACATGTGAGCTTTAACATTTCTTATACAAACTTTACTGAGCATGCTCTTGTGTATTAGAGTTAGAATAATGTTAAAGTCAGAACTGTCTGTGGTGTTCCTAGATTTTTTGACTCGTCAGTGGCCATTCAGAACAAATGCAAAGTAACACTAATATTTATTTGTATTTCTTCGGAGTCTGTTTTTGGCAGCAGCTGCTCAAGTAAGTCCTGGCTGATATTTTTGGAATCATGAAATGCCAGTAATAGTGGAAGCTGCAAAAATGGGGTAAGAGGTAGGGGCTAAAGTGGGACAACTGGCCGCAGCCTTGTGGATGTGATCACCCTGGAACAGAAGACAGGTGATAATCTTGTGCAAGTGCTTTGGCCTCTTAGGTTACTTGTCATTGTTAGATGAGGCTGGGGACAAAATGGGTCTATGTGAGCTGATAATGAAAGACCAATTTTCTGGTTCCTTTGGTCTTTTTTTGTCTGTAATAAGAAAGTACTCTCCTTTGCAGGATCGATTTGAATCCCAATAATTCTGGTGGCTCTAAATTGGCCCAGCAAGCCTTGATATGGCGGCCTTCTGGTCTCCTACACCTTCCTGCAGTTTTTCTGTCCAAAGCCCCCTGCTGATTTGAACAGCCTGGATGCTGGGGGGCTTGTGATGGACAGGGCTTGTCAGGGTCTGTGATTTAGACGATTCTCAGACACGGTAGGCTACTTCATTATACCTTTTTTCGCTTGATGTGAGTCCTTGTTGGTCTATTCTTGAGTTTATTCGGTGCCAAGGATCCTGCCTTTTCTACAGGGTGGAGTGGATCAGGGTCTAGACCTTTGCAAAATGAAAAGATCAAATATTGGCCTTAGCCATCATGTTTCAATGCCTGCTGGCTTCCCATTCTCTGGTGCATACTTTTTTTTTTTTTTTTTCTTTTTTTCTTCAAGGTGTGATGCATAGTGTTCTGATGGTTTGGCCTTCAGAGATGCATGAAACTTGAACTTGGTACTTTTGGTCTTAAACAGAAGGGCTCTGTTTGAGAATCTTTTGCAAACTTTCTCTGTTTGCAGCCCTAATGTTGTAAATATCCTTTTTTGGTTTGCACAGGGTCAGGGCAGTGGGGCCCCATTTACTTCCCAAGGTTATATCTGCCTTTCATATAATTTGAAGATATTGTGTTGTCATCTCTCTTCCCCAAACACTGGTTCATCGCAAGGAGATGCAATATCTAGTGGCAGTCTGGGGTATTTATTCTGTAGAACATACTCCTTTTTTGCTTTCCCAGACAGCCCTCATCAGGGTCTACCTACTCCTTGGTGACGATTTCCAGATTTATTGTACGGGGTATGCAGGCCCCATATTCAATTACTGATTTTTCACTCGTTCCCCTAGAGCAACTTTTCTCACACTTTTTAACAGAAAGGAACCCTTGTAAAAATGTTCTGGTTTCAGGGAACCCCTGCTAAAAATCACTATATCTACAACACATAATACATTAATGTGGTGGCCAGTGGGAACATTGCTCCTTACACTTGTCATTGGGGAAAAATTACCCCCTTAAAGATAGCTTAAAAGATCAGTGGTATCAGTGGGAACTTGCCTAGGAGGCAGAAATTGCCTATTGCTCAAAGAACGCCTTAGCAACCCCGGGGTCGGGAACCCTGGTTGATAAACCCTACACTAGAGTGGTGTGCCCTGTGCTTTTTTTGGACCAAGCTTCAATATCTATCTCAATTTTGCAAAGCCACCACTTAGTTTTCAGTGCTTACCTTTACAAAATTGTAGAAGGTTGATATTTTTGCCTCATTGGATGCCAGTTTTGGCCGTGGCGGTGTTATGTTGTCAATGCACTATGTGGTTCTTGTTTGCCTGTCCTTCTGCTCTCTGCTTTGGAGCATCCCAGTTGTTTGAAATCTACCAGTCCTCGCTGTGTCTTTCAATAAATTGTACATGGAATTTTTGTAATCCCCAAAAAGGGTAACGGTTGTCACTCCTATTTAAGTCTTAATGTGTGTACACCACATTCCATTTTTTTTTTGTTACAAATTTAGCTTAAAGTGAATGTAAAGTCTGTTTTTAAAAAAAAAAAAAAAATGTTCTACTTACCCTCCTCTTCTCGGGTCCCTCGTTGCTGCTTCTGGCCCCTCCCTCCCATCGAGTGCCCCTACGGCAAGTAGCTTACTATGGGGGCACCCGAGCCGAGCTGCAGCTCCGTGTGCCCATTCTGACACAGAGCTGCCATTCGGCCCTGCCCCTCTCTCTCCTGATTGGCTGACTTTGATTGACAGCCATGGGATCCAATAGCGCCTCGGTTGTGTCTCGACCAATCAGGAGAGAGAGAGAGTCAGGTACGGCCGAAGGGACTCATGGAAATCGCTGGAGAGAGAAGGGGTTCAGGTAAGTTTTAGGGGGTACTTGTCAGGCTACTACACCCTGAAGGTTTTTTATCTTAATGCACAGAATGAATTAAGATAAAAAGCCTTCTGACTTTACAACTCCTTTAAACACATAGGGTGCTTTTCTCGTTTTTCTTCTTGAAGGCATTTTGCATTAAACAGGCCCACGCTCAAGTGAAGGGTGACTGATCTGGTTGGTTTCCCTCAGTCAGTTGGGGCCAAATTTCCATTTTGGCAATGGAATAGGTTTCATTCCACCCGCTCTTCCCAGCGTTGCAAGGCCATAGGGGTATCCTGCCTGCGGGACTATCCACATCACGGTGGGCAGCCCCCTTAAAGGGGCTCTTTTTGAGACCTCCTATGCAGGCCTCCTTGGAGGGTCGTCAGAGGGTGTCCCCTTTCTGCGGGCTTCAGTCTGTGGCCCCTTCGTGGGCCCTCAGTCGGCACCCCCTTTGCGGTGCCTCAGTTGGCAGCCCCTTCAGATTTATTATTTTTTTTTGTGTTTTCTGGGTAGAGGTGGCACTTGCACATAAGACTAGTAAATAGCGCCCCCCTCCCTCCCCTGCCTCATCTTATCCGATTCTGAATCTGGCTCTGTTGCCGCAGACATGAACCACTCTGCGGGGCCTGTAGCCGCACTCTCTGATCTATCTGATAGTGAGGATGGTTCCTCGTCTCCAGTAGCTGCGCACGAGAAGGAGCTGGTTGACTCAGAGTTTTAATACTTCTGACACTGCTTGTTTCTAAACTGAAGGCCTGTAGCAGAGAGGGGGATATATTTTTTTCTGCCTAGTGTTCTACTCCTGTAGAGGGCGAAATAACCCTATGGTTGTGAATATGGTACGCTGTGTCCGTCAATGAACTCCGAGAAATGGATTTTGCGGTAAGTATAAAAATCCTATTTCTTTTACGTCCTCCGACAGTCGCCGCCTCTTCATATTCGTCACATATGGGGTATTAGACTTTGCTCCGAAGGAGTAGCTAGGCAACAGAATATGTTAACATTAAAGCTTTTAACATATCCCACCCTCAAGGGGTGGTCCCCTCAGTCAATACCCTCCTACTTCCTGCAACCATATCTCAGTTTCAATGTCTAGCTTGTTAGGAGTGGCTGGCTCTCTCTGTGCTGGGGCTTTGTGCCCCAGACTCTTTCTTTCTTCTTTTTTGATTTTTTGTTTGAGTTTTCTCTCTACCTTTACTTAGCTGTTCTTTTTGTCAGCGTTAGTTAGTTCTTCGGATGAAGAGGATCATGCGGGCTGGGTCTCGGGCTGATCCCCCTGGTCGCAGGTCGTGGGTCAGTGGCTTCCCAGCCTGCCATCGAGCGTTCAGCCAGGTAACGCTCCTGGCACAGTGAACGACCCATCCCTGTTCGGTGCAGGGATGATTGGTGAGGTGGCTACCTCACTGGACGCTGTGCGGTTTCTTAACCCCCATTCTGTGCGTCTTGTATGCGACTCTCCCTGCCTCATGTGCAGCGGCTTGTTCGCCTGTGCGGGTCCCCCACGCCATTGTGAGGTAAGTGTATCTATGTGGGGACCTGTCTGTCTGGGGGGGTGTCAGTCTGGGACTGTGTAACCTGCCTCTGTTCACACTGTTTGTCTCCCTATCACTCGGCTGCATGCTGTGGGCTGCAAGGGGGGGGGGGGGAGCTGTGTGACACTGTGTGTGTCAGCCTTGTCAGTGTGAGAAGCTGTGTGCTGTGGGGCATGTTTTTGGGCATGTTTGGGCACTATACAGCGATCGCTGCGGCGATCTGACATGTTTTTTTTTATAATGACATGTGTCCATTACTGTACTGTGGAGCGGCGGTTTCGGCGCCAAATGGCGCCATTTTGCCTACACTCGCTCCGGCCGTATGTTCTACATGCATGGCGGCCATTTTCTTGTAGCCTCCCATAGGCTTTCATAGAGCGCCATGGCGGCATCACTTCCTCTTCTCCAGGAACACCGATCGAGGCAGCAGCAGCGGCGAGGGTCTCCTCAGGTTATATCCTTCTTATCCATTGCCTGTGTCAGTTTTATTGTCCCTGTGGGGGTCTCATTGTGCTTGTGTGTGGTGCGGTGGGCTGCGCTCGCCGCGCTTGTTAAAGGGGCAGTTAACCCTTTATTATCCGGCATTTGTAATAGGGGCAATGGATTCTCAGGAGGGCAAATTTCCTACCGCCTTGGTGGAAAGCCAGGGGACCGCTGTTTCCCCCCCAGGGGGGGATTTAGCCACTATTGTGGCTGGCCTTGCTGCTCAGGTGCAGATGCTGGTGGCTGCTCAATCTACTAAAAGACCCAGAGTTTCTCTTTCCTCTGATTCTGAGGGTGAAGGTGATGGGGCTGTTATGGCGGGGGCCTCCTTATCGGGGTCCCGCTCCTCCCTGGATCTAGTGGGGTCCGAGGTGGAGGCTGAAGTTGAAGGGGTTGATAATTCTCCCCTTGGCTCGCCTGAAGAGCTTGCAATCATGGATGAATTGATTGCTTCCATAAAACAAACGCTGCGTTTGCAGGATGAAGTGTGTCCCCCCGCTGCCTTGGCGGCTTATGGGACGCAGAGAAAACGCAGGACGCCGCAGGTTTTTCCCTGCAATGATGATTTTCAGCGCGCTGTTAAGGAACAATGGCGCAATCTGCGCAAACCTTTTGCTGTACCAAGTAGGTTCAAGCTGCGTTATCCTTTCTCGCCTTCCACTGATGAAAGGTGGTGTGTACCACCCCCAGTGGATCACGCAATTGCGGTTTTAAACAAATCCACTGCGATTCCTGCAGAGGATTCCCCTGTGTTCCGTGATGCCACGGATAGGAGATTGGAGTCTCTTGCCCGTCATACTTATTCTGTTACGGGTTCTATGCTTAAGGCTCTGTTTGCCTCTCTCATGGCGGCCCAGGCGGTCGCAAGTTGGACGCAGATGCTTAGGCGCGTCCTAGTGGCCGATTCGGCCTCGCCGGCGACCCTGGATATGGTGGATCAAATCCACCAGGGTGTCATGTATCTGTGTGATGCGGACTTGGACCTAGTCCCGTTGGCTGCACGTGTGCACAGCGTGGCGGTGTTGTCTCGCCGCCTGGTTTGGTTGAAATGTTGGTCGGTGAACCAGTCTTCACGTAAGACCTTAGCCAATCTGCCTTAATGATGGGTCTCGCCTTTTTGGGGAGTCCTTGGATGTGTTGATTAAGGGGATCACCGAAGGTAAGAGCACTCTCTTGCCCCATTTCCCCAAGGCTAAGGGGGCTTCTGGGAAGAAGCATGCTAATTTTCGGCCCCCTCAGGGGTCCTTTCGTGCCTTTCGGTCGCACTACAAGGGCAAACCGTTCAAAGGTCAAGGCTCTCAGAAGAAGCCCTGGTCTGGAAAACAGAAGTCCGGTCAATCCGGATCCGCAGCCCATAACAGTGCGGCCTGAAGGGGCGCCCTCACCCAGTTTTGGGGTGGGGGGACGCTTGCTCGGTTTTCTTCAGCCCTGGTTGGCCCGCGTGCGGGACAGATGGGTTCAGGAGATCGTTCGATCTGGTTACAAGATCGAGTTTCTCTCTCGGCCGGAGAGCAGATTTTTTCCCTCAAATCTTCAACTGTCTCCAGAGCGTTTACGGGACCTGCACCTGGCGGTGCGGGACCTGCGGGCTCAGGGAGTGGTAGTTCCGGTGCCTCATCGGGACAGATTTCGGGGGTTTTATTCCAATCTGTTCACCGTGCCCAGAAAGGAGGGCAAGGTTTGTCCAATTCTGGACTTGAAGGCTCTGAACCGCTCTGTGCGGGTTCGCAAGTTCCGCATGGAATCCCTGCGGTTGGTGGTGGCTGCCCTGGTTCCGGGGGAATTCATGGCCTCCATGATTTGAAGGATGCGGAATTTTTGTAAAATCTTACCTGTAAAATTCCTTTCTCTGAGTCCTCCGACAGTCGCCGCCCCCGCCCCTCTTTTGGGGTTTGGTTGTATACTCTACTGCTATTCCACTGAAACTGAGATATGGTTGCAGGAAGTAGGAGGGTATTGACTGAGGGGACCACCCCTTGAGGGTGGGATATGTTAAAAGCTTTAATGTTAACATATTCTGTTGCCTAGCTACTCCTTCGGAGCAAAGTCTAATACCCCATATGTGACGAATATGAAGAGGCGGCGACTGTCGGAGGACTCAGAGAAAGGAATTTTACAGGTAAGATTTTACAAAAATTCCGTTTTTTTTTAAGCAGACCTAGATATATTAAATATTGCATATAAGGATTTTTTTTATTTCTCTTACGTCCTCTGACAGACGCAGCCCTTCCAAGTTTCTTCACTATTGGGTAATGGCGCCCTCTGCAGGAGCAGGCTAGGTAGTGAAACTTCATCCACAAACTTTCACTAGACACACCTTTAGGGGCTGTCCTTCTCGACATTACCCCCAGACACACAGAGCTACTAATCAGTTTCTTGCTACCTAGCTCAGGAGTAGGACCTAGGATACCCTGCTGGTACTCCGGTCTCAGTTTTTATTTTTCTTTGAAAAAATATTTTCTTTTAATTTCTCACTCACTAACGCTAGCTAGTCAGGGGGATCCTCCTGGTGAACTACAAGTGACAGCCATGCTGGGTTTTGAACTGGATAAACTAGATCCTTATGGTACCCCAGCCTGGCCTACGAGCATGCGCAGGTTGTAGTCCGCCCAGGCCTCGCCACGACGGTGCCCTGACGGATGGGGATGAGCCTGCGGAGATTTTTTCTTCGCCGGGACACATCATCCCTGGAACGCCCTGTGTTGCAGCATCCCCTTTTGGCTGACAGCACCCCCACTCAGGGCGAGCTGTATCGGAGCGGAGCCCGCGGTCCATGGTATGGTGATTGATGCTACCCCCCTTGTCCCTGGGACAGTCCTCTGGGGGGGGGGGGGGTGATGTGGGCCCACTCCTGGGGATGTCAGAGCTGCAGTCCTGCCTCCCTACTCCTTATGGGGGTGCTCTAGCAGCACCCATTGCGCGTGGGGCTACTACCTTGTCCTGGGGGGCTTCCTTTAGTGGATTCCCGTGGTGGCTTCGGCCGCCATTTTGGATGAGGGCAGCCTGGCTGCATCAGATTAAGGGCAGCAGCCATTTTATTTGCCTTTGGCGCTGTTTTCCGGAGCCATCTTGGATGTGTGCAAGCCGCATTGTGAGGGCGGCAGCCATTTTCCCTGTGCTTCCCTATACTTTCTTTTGACACACTTTGACCTCTAGTGATGTTTGGTCACTTCCTTAAGCCATCTTTTAGCTGCAGAAGAAGCGTGGAGAAGCGGTTTGTCTTTCTCTCTGACACTGTGGTTTTTTTTAGTCTTTTGGGGGCATTCCCTCAGACACACTATTCAGTTAGCAGATTCTATTAAGGGGGATTCCAGCAGCAGCGCGAGACTGCGGTGTGGACCGCAATCGCCGATTTTAAAGGGCCAGCGCTCCTTTTTTTATATCTCTGCCAAAATGGAGTCCCAGGGTGAAAATTTCCCCACTGATCTTGTATGTGCATCCGGATCACCTTCCCTAGCGTCTCTATCTGCAGCCATTGAAACTTTGTCCAAGATCCAAAGTTGATCTTGTCATGTCACAAGTTCATATTCAAAAACAGCCGGTGCCCTCTCAGTCTTCTGATTCAGAGCTTGATATGGTTGCCACTGACAACGCCCTCCGTGAGGGATCTCAGTCCTCACACTCAGACGGTGAGAAGGATGAGTCCTCCTCCGCTGCTGCACGGGAACGCACTTTGGTTGAAGCACTTGTTCGCTCCATCAGGGAGACTTTGAACATTGATGATGAGCCCACCCAGTCAGGTAAGCGGGTTGTCTTCGGCTCCCGCAAAGCCCAGAAGTCGGGTCAGGTTTTCCTCTTCCCTGAGGAGTTTCACGATATCGTGAACGAACAGTGGCTTCACGTTAAGCATGTGCTGGCGGTGCCCAAGCATTTTCAGCGCCGTTATCCCCTGCGGACCCGGTTTCCAATCGCTGGACGGTGTCACCTATGGTGGACCACACTGTTTCTATGTTGAATAAATCCACGGTGGTACCCGTGGAGGACTCCCCAGTGTTTAAAGACCCAATGGACAGGCGCGCGGAGTCACTTTCCCGCCACATGTACTTGGTGGCGGGCTCGCTCCTCAAGCTTGTGTTTGCTTCCGTGCTGGTTTCTCAGACGGTTACGGCATGGATCAAGGTGCTTAAGCGCAACTTGCTGGCGGAGTCAGTTCCCCTGACTTTCATCAGGCTCACAGACCAAATGGCCCAGCTTATGGTGTATCTGTGTGTCGCGGCCCTAGACGACGCTCCCCTGGTCACACGGTTGTCTGCGGTGGGGATTGCCCTCCGCCGCATGGTTTAGCTAAAGAGCTGGTTGGCGGACCATGCCTCTAAGAAGTCTGTTTTTGAGATCCCCTATATCGGGGGATGCCTTTTTGGGGAATCCTTGGATGAGATTGTCAAGGGTCTCACAGGGGGGTAGGAGTACCCTCCTGCCCCAATCTGCAAAAGGCAAAGCACCACACGCGCTGCAGGGTACTTCAAGGCTCACCGGGGGCCCTTTCCTGCCTCAGAGGCGCAGGAAAAAGGGAAATCTTTTTCAAGGCCTCTGGTGGAAATAGAGTCCTGGTCTGGTAAGCCCAAGGCCGGTCAGTCCTGTGCTGCGGCTCAGTCTTCTTCCGCATGAAGGGACGCCCTCACCCGTTTCAGGGGTGGGGGCTGTCTGCGTTACTTTCAGGAACACTGGACATCTCTAATTCAGGACAAATGGGTTGATGAACTGATTCATTCAGGGTACAAGATTGAGTTCAGACAGGTTCTTTCCACCTCTGAGAGCAGATCTGCTGTCTCAAGGAACGATCTTCTATCCTGCTTTACGCTCTCTGGCTTTAACGGCTTAGCTGTTAAAAGCCAGGTGTTGAGAGACAGAGAGCTTGGAAGGCTACCTCCAGGCAGATTTACCATTGTATCAGGAAGGCGTACATTGCCTTGTGTGAGTCGCAAGGGTTGCATCCTCGCTCCTCTTCGGTGGCGGGGGTCTTGGCCTTCTTACAGGAAGGTGTGGAACTGCGTTTTGGCGCTGGGCACTATTAAAGGTCAGGTGTCAGCCTTGGCCATTTTCTTCCAGCGTCTCTTGGCGACTATTTCCCTGATTCTCACTTTTTATTCATGGGGTGCGTCATCTGGCTCCTCCACGGAGGGCTCCTTTGCCTCCGTGGGACCTGAATTTGGTTTTGTCCGTTTTGCAACGGCCTCCTTTTGAAAATATCAGAGAAATATCTCTGCCTGTGTTGTACCAGAAGGTTGCTTTTCTGGTGGCTGTCACCTCTGCTCGCAGAGTGTCGAAATTGGCGGCTCTGTCCTGCTGCTTGCCTTATCTTGTTGTTAATAGGGATAAGGTTGTTCTACTACCCAACCAGTCTTTTCTCCCTAAGGTATTGTCTGCTTTCCACCTTAATGAAGCTAATGTTTTGCCTTCGCTTTGTGCGAAGCCCAAGCATCCCAAGGAATTTGCTTTGCATTCGGGTGATCAGGGTTTACCTGTCAGCCACGGAATCTCTTAGGAAGTCTGATTCTCTGTTTGGCCTTCCTGAGGGACCTCGGAAGGGTTTGGCTGCATCCACTGCAACCATTTCCAAATGGATCAGACAGACTTGTTTTTTGTTCAGGCCTATTCACTAAAGGGTCAGGTTTCTCCTTTCCCTGTGAGGGCACATTCTACTAGAGCCATGAGTGCCTCTTGGGCTATTTCTGGTAAGTGCGGTTCTGGGAGTGGGGGGAGCACCGTTGACCCACCACACCGGCCACACTTGGAAAGTTTTGATTACCTGCACTAAAGTCACCTTTTGGCTGTGATACAACACGGAGTTACACTGTTTTACCTTTGCACTAGAGCACTTTTTATGTGCAATTTGGACTACTTTAGGACATTACTGCATGCAAGAATTGCATTCCAATTTGTGTGCAAACTGGTTACTTTATTTTGAGCACTTTTGTTTGTGCGACTCAAATCTATTGCCTTTCCTGCATTTATGCGATTTTGGATTGCAAATCGCATTTAATTTTTGCAATACGCATTCATTATTCATTTTTTGCAACATTTAGTTGCCTGTGGAATGGTTTATATATATATATATATATATATATATATATATATATATATATATATAATATAAAAATTTTATATATATAATTTTTTTTTTTTTCATTTAGCACCTCAAATCTACCTTTATATTTCATGCCCATTTTCGACCTATTTACTAGTCGCTGTCACTTTATAGCACCTTTTATGTGCAACTTGTATTGCTTTATCACTTTTCTGCAATTTTGCTGATGCGATTTTGGGATAATCGCACCAACCTTCTGCAACAATTAATCACCTATTGGTTAATTGATTCTTATTCAGCACTTTATATTTGTTCACTTGGTTTAAGTTTACCCCACACAAAGGGGGGGCCCTTTTGCCTATTTTGATATTTCTTCTGCACGGTCACTGAAGCACCTTAGTGAGTTTGAGATTATTGTCTTTTTTTTTCTTCTTTTTTTTTTTGTGGTGATCTTCACCACCACCTCACCAGCACTTGGCATACAGTCACTTTATACAGATTCTATTTTTCACTAATGTTGGATATTATATTTATATTTTTATGATGTGTATATTTTCTTGATATCTAGTGTTGATTACCAAGTCATTTCCCACTGTGGGTTTATTATATAGTGCCTGATTTTTTATACTGTGATTATACCTATTGCCGGGCTGAATCCCTCACCTACACTATATCTGTTATTTATATCTATAATAGGCAGCCCCATTTACCTCTCCCCCTATCATCTCATATTTTACTATATATCTGCTGGATTATAGTCAGGAGGTAGGCTGCAGCCATCACTTTGATATTCTTCCCTTATCCTAAGCACGGATTGTCTTCTACTCTTGGGCTTTTCGCCATCAGGCTTGTGTGGCTCAGGTGTGCAAAGCAGCGACCTAGTCATCGGTGCGCACTTTTTACAAAATTCTACAAGATTGACATAATGGCATCCTCGGATGCTTCCTTTGGCCGCAAAGTTTTACACGCTGCGGTCTGTTGAAGGGACATATTTGTCTCTTTTTGGGGTGAATTTTTTGTTCTGGGGTTAGCTCCTGTTGATTTTCTGTTGCTCTGTTGGCTGAGTTTTTTCTGGCCTGGTTGACTTTTTGCCGTGCTTTTTGGTTGCGTCTCTTCCCACCCCTCACACCTGCACTGCTTTGGGACATCCCAATAGTGAAGAAACTTGGAAGGGCTCTGTCGGAGGTTGTCTTCCTGTACTGCTTGCTACAAAACTGATTAGTAGCTATGCGTGTCTGGGGGTAATGTCGAGAGGGACAGCCCGTAAAGGTGTGTCTAGTGAAAGTCTTTTGATGAAGTTTCACTACCTAGCCTGCTCCTGTAGAGGGCACCATTACCCAATAGTGAAGAAACTTGGAAGGGCTGCGTCTGCCAGAGGACTCGGAGAAAATAATTTTACGTTAAGTTTTTACAAAAATTCTATTTTCTGCATGAAGTCAGCAGGTGGAAGTTTCTATTTTTCTCTGTTGAAAAAAAGGCTAGTTTACAAAGCGAAGTCCCTTAACCACTTAAGCCCCGGAAGATTTTACCCCCTTTCTGACCAGGGGGTATTTTGCGATTCGGCACTGCGTGACTTTAACGGACAATTACGCGGTCGTGCGACACTGTATCCAAACGAATTTGACGTCCTTTTTTTTCCCACAAACAGAGCTTTCTTTTGGTGGTATTTGATCACCTTTGGGATTTTTTTGATCATGTGCTATAATCAAAAAAAGAGCGACAATTTTGCAAAAATAACAATATTTTTCACATTTTTTTATATGAAATTCCCCCCAAAAAGTAAAAATCAAAATATTTTAAAATTTTTGGCCAATTTGTTTTCTGCTACCTATGTTTGGTAAAAAAAATCACAATAAGCGTATTTTGATTGGTTTGCGCAAAAGTTTTTGCATTTACTAACTACGGGAAAGATTTTTGTCTTTTTTTTTTTTGCTGGACTGCGACATTGCGGCGGACAGATCGGACCCTTGACTGACATTTTTGACACTTTTGGGGGTACCAGTGACGTTACTACAGTAATCAGTGCTATACATTTGCACTGTTACTGTAAAAATGACACTGGCAGGGAAGGCGTTAACTTTATTAGAGATGCAGTGACTATGTGTGTCCCTAGGGGCGTGCTTCTTACTGTGCAGGGATGTGGCTGTGTGTGTAACAGCACAGATCAACGGTCCTACATAGCAGGACCGTTAGATCAGTGCTTTTACACAGGGGAGACTTACAGGCGGCTTTGTTTACATTAGCCGCCTGCCTTTCTCCCTTCACAGCGGACGATCGCGAGCAGGGGAGGGCTGGCAGCCTTAGGCCTGGGGGGCAAGTCTAGTCAAGTGGCCCGTTGAACCACCGAATCAGCTCACCATCCATGCCCATCTGGTTTTATAATGGGTATTGATGTGGTTATGAAACAAGACCAATATGACCCCGATCTCGATAAAGAGCCGATGCCGCGGCTCATTACACATGTGATTGGCTGTGTCCAATCACAGTGGATCATGTGTAAATGTGAAGAGCCAGATCAGCGGCATCTCCTTGCAGTGGAGACCTGTACAGATAATCAGAGCACAGCATTACAGTGCAGCCTCAGCAATGCCCATCAAGTGACACCAATCAGTGCTACCTTTAAGTGCCTGCTCATTAGTGCAGCCCATCATTGCATTAGTGCCCAACAGTACTGCTTATCAGTGCCACCTATTAGTGTCTCCACATCAGTGCCACCTAGAAAAATGTTTTAACCACTTCTGGAGTGGAAGATTTTCCCCCTTAATAACCAGGCCATTTTTTGGGATTCGGCACTGCGTTATTTTAATGGACAATTGCGCGGTCGTGCGACACTGTAACCAAATAAAATTGGATGTCTCCCCCCCCCCCCCACAAATAGAGCTTTCTTTTGGTGGTATTTTATCACCTGTGCGATTTTTTTGTGCTATAAACAAAAAAAAGTGACAATTCTGAAAAAAAAAAAAAAACAACAATATTTTTCACATTCTGCTATATAACATTCCCAAATAAAAAAATGCAAAAAGCTAATTTTCTCCTTTCACCCTTCCAGGATGGCCTACATATGAGAGATTGTGGCTCCGCCTCACAGGAAACACAACTAATTTGCAGCTGTTAAAAAGGTCCCACCCATCCTTGAGCTTCAGTTCAGTTGCGTTTCCAACCTCACATCGGAACGTTTGTTTTTTTACTGACCTGAAGGCAAAGGACTGTCTGAGAGGTACCCCTGGAAGGCCTCTACGGTCGGCCTAATGGCAGGTTCCTCCCCATCTGCATCCTGGAAACAGGAACTTTCAGGTCGCCAACATGCCAGGTAGTGCGGTTTACCTTACAGTGAAGGTCCCTCTATACCTGAAGTCCTGTTGTCTCTGCAGGAAAAGTCTCCTCCATTTGCTCCTCTAAGGTGGTAAGGACTTTGAATTTCCCACCAAGGAGCGCGCCTCAAGCCTCGCTGTGAAAACCGGACAGCGATACCCGGAAGAGAGCGCAGCATGGAGGAGACGCGGGGTCCATGTGACGTTCATGGCAGAATCTCCGGCTACGAAGGGGCTGTTAATTGCCCCAAAAAGAGACCAAAGCACAACGCATCCCTTAGGGGTATAAGTCGATACACAGGTGACTGCAGGGACATGAGACCGGGTAAGTGAATTTACCGGATAATGGGGCCTACTGCTGCCTACGGTCTAGGATCAGCAAGCCTTTTAATTGTTCCCTTACTGACAGCCCTGTTAACTATCTGTGTCTGGGAGTAGCACATATGTTAAATAAGAGAGCGAGTTAATCACTTTGTTTCTCTCTTTATTGTTGCAGGTCATTCCTCGGCCCAGAAGCCTCTGTCAGACCCTCCTCTACTTTAATAGCATGAACATGCTGGAAGTGCGGTACTGTGGGGTAGTCTGTTTAAGCCTTGCACACAAACCCTTTGAGCCATACATGTGTTGATAAATTGGCTTAGAGTATCTGTTTTAATTTTTTCTTAAATCAGTGCAGGAGGGTTGCCTAATCCAGTCCTTGTGGACTACAGCTGCTACTCATCAGAGCTTAACGCATGTGATCACAGATTAAGATAGTCTGTCTGCTCAGGAATGTATGTTCTCTAGAGCAGGACCCTCCTTCCTCTTTTCAGAATCTCAAGCCATCTCCTCTGCAAACAAGGGATGAACGAGATCCAAGGAAAGATACTAGCCAGCCCAGGTCCTTAACTAAGTAAGGAGGGCCCGGGCGGTAACAGATTTAAAGAGAAAAAAGTTCCAAAAAAGGACAAAAATCTCTTTTTCCTGGAAACTGTGGTGTAGTGGGCTATGCTCGTAAATAAAGATTGCGAGGTCATGAGCCAAGACCCAACCAGGCTAAACACCCTGTATGGAAAGGACTCCTTAAAGCAGTGTACACCACTCAAAGGATCCCTACACCAGCCTAGAATGTACAAGGACTTGGGGACACCCAGTCCAGAGTTATTTCTATTCACAATCACTGAAATATATCATTTTTCATGAATAGATTCCCTGGTAAAATTCTCTACTCACTAATGGGCCATACACACTATAAGATTTTCGGAAGACTCTTTCTGTTAGACTCGCCAAAACCATATGATATGGGAGCAGATCTAAACACTTTCAATTTGTATGCAATGGCAGGCCCTTGCACTACATTGAAAAGGTAAATCTGAAGGAAATCTACCAACAAAAGTTGGATAGTGTGTTTCAGCTTTAGACTGACTGGGGTGTGGTGATATCTTGCACAGGTCCTCTGATTCATTATCTTGATCAGCTGTAGCTGCAAGTTAACCATCCCCACTTAAAGTGGAAGTAATCTCCCCTAAACAACTTCCCACGTACGAAGTATTCAGGGTCTGAGATCTTTTGAGTGCTGGTCACAATAAGGACAAAAGAAGGCATGAATTGCTAATTCTTATAATGTGGTTACAGCTATAGCAGATACCTGCTTACTATCTGGCCAAAAAAATTTGGAATTCAGGAGCTTACTAAGTTTATCTCAGTAATTAAAAGCTCACAAGACATCTTAAAGTTCCCTGTCTATAGTTGGGGGGTATGATGTCGTACTTAACAGACTCAGCTGTTCAGTCAGTTATAGCCTCTGCAAGAACAGCGGCTCTCATGAATGCTGCTAGGAGAGCAGTGTGTGCAAAGCTTATGAAGGAGATGTCTCTTCCAAGTTAAAACTTTGTGCCTGGTCTGGCAAAGGATCCTTTTTGTGTGATCAAGGCCTGGAGGATGTTTATCTAGATCCTCAGGGAAAGAGAAAAAGGGAGATATTCCTTCGGAACTCCCAGAATAGGCACAAGGTGGGGGGACAGGTTATCCTAAAGTTTTTCCTGCAATGGAAAAACATCTCAACCAGCCCCTATGTCCTCCAGATCATTCAGAGAGGATACAGACTGAAGTTTTTCTTCTCAGCCAATGGCAGAGATAACTGTATCATATCCCTCAAAGAAGAAACCCTGTTAAAGGGGATTCAAGAGTGGATGGAGCAGAGGGTAAATACCCCTGTACCGTGAAATCAGGTCTTCAAAGACTTTTGACTCTCACGCATTGTGGTACAAACCCACAAGTAGATGCCGTCGTGTTGTATATCCCAGAAAGCTAAACAAGTACATGATCTACAAAAGATTCTCAATGGAGAATATTCAGGTAGTCGAAAAAAGATCGGTTAAGAGACGTTTTTTTATGACTACTCTGGATTGAAGAGACGCCTACATGCATGTTCCAATTCATCTGGAACTCCAAGCATTCCTAAGATTCGCAGTGGAAAGGACTGCTAATAGGACAGCGTCATCTTCAGGGCCTACTATTGATCACTTATCTGGGCTATAAGTTGACCTTTTCAAGATCAGCAAAACAGGCAGACACACAAAAAGTGATGTCAGTCCTACAGCCGGCAGGGTGGCTGATAAATGTGGAGAAATCCTCAATAGAACCGGCTCAGGTTCAAGTCTGCCTGGGGTATAAGATAGATTTCAGAGTAAAGAAACTGTTTTTCCCAAAGGGAAAGGAAAAGTGGTCTCGGCGGTGGGAAATGTCTGTTTTCATCCTCGGTGTTTCAGGGGACAGATCATGAGGATGTTGGGTCTAATGACAGCTTGTATCCCAGCTGTGGAGTGGCCCAACTACACTCTCGAGACCTTCAATATTTCCACCTGCTCTCTTGGAACAAGAGACAGAAGTCCCTAGACAAAATAAATCACGCTCTCCCCTCAAATAATATCATCATTAAGATGGTGGACAGTTCCCCAAAACCTAGGGGAAGGCCGACCCTGGGGTCAAGAACAACCCTTAAAAAGTCACCATGGACGCAAGTTCCAAAAGGGGGGGGAGCTCACCTGGAGGGGGCTCATACCCAGCGTACCTGGGATATACAGATAAGTCAGGCCTCACCCAACTACAGAGAGCTAAAAGTGGTGGAAAAGGCCATAAAAGCTTTCGGAAAGGACATTTTAGGAAAAAAAGTCCAAATCTATTCAAACAATGCTACAACAGTAGCTTACATGAATCATCAAGGGGGTGCCAGCTCAAAGACCCTATTAAAATTAGCTCAGGAGACACTGAGCGTAGCAGAAAAGAGAATAATTTCTCTATTGGCAGCGCACATAAAAGGGAAGGACAACTGGGAAGTGGAGTTCCGCAGTCGTCATTCCATCAAACGGACAGAATGGAAACTGAATCCCAGAATATTTCAATTTCTAGTCCAAATGTTTGGTCAACCGGAAGTGGATATGTTTGCCACTTGACAGAGCAAAAAAGTAAACCAGGCCTGGACATAACAAAAGGATATGGTAGGCTTGGATACCCTAGCACAGGCACGCTAGGCGAGCATATGCCTTTCCTCCTCAAAATCTGATTCCACGAATCATACAGAGACTCAGTGGATGGCTGCAACTGCGTCTCATAGTGATTGCCCCTTGGGGGGCCAAAGAGAACGTGGTTCGCGACTGATATCCCCATCAGTGACAGCTCCTTGGAAACTAACAGAGGTTCCAGATCTGTTAATACAAAGGCCTCTTATTCACCCCAGGCCACAGGTTTTTCAGTTAACAGCCTGGGTAGTGAGCGCCAAATCCTGAAGAAGAAAGGTTGTTCAGACAGAGTCATTGATACCCTCCTTTCAAGTAGAAAATTTATTCCAAAATCTGGAAAACATTCTGTACTTGGCAGAGTCAGAAGAAAAATTCCTCTGCCTCAATCCCCATTATCCTGGAAATTTTACAGGATGGGGTAGATAAGGGGGTGGCAGTTAACACCCCTAGTGTACAGGTAGCGGCACTTGTTTTCCTAGAGAAAAGTCTGGATAAAGAGCCTTTTTTAATTAAAAAGATTGGTTCGTTCAGGGATGAACGACCCCGATCAATAGAGCTAATGTTTCAGTTTGGAACTTAACGCAAGTACTAGAGACATTAGCTAGTGAACCCTCGGTACCTTTAGAGAAGGTTACCCTGAATATTTTGGGCAAATAAGTTAACTTGCTGTCGGCAATTACCACAGCCAGAAGAGTGGGAGATTTACAAAAATTCGTCCCTAAAGGAACCCTTTATGCTAATTCTCTAAGACAGAGTGATTCTTAGACCAGACCCACTGTACCTACCCAAGGTAGTTTTTTCTGTTTGCAGAAATCGAGATGGTCTTGTCACCTTGTTGGGTGAAAAACCTAGCTGTGCAAAAGAATGGAAATTCCATTGTCTGGATGTAAGAAGTGTCTTCTCACAGATCTGGAAAGAACCAAGGGGTTTAGAAGGTCTAGCCACCGGTTGGTTCTACATTCTGGACCAAGAAAGGGATTGCAAGCATCAAAACCCTCGTTCTCTAGGTGGATTAAGCAAGCCATTAGCATGTCATATAAGGTGTCAGGTAACCCCACACCCGCAAAGCTAAAGGCACATTCCACAAAGGGCATGGCAACTTCCTGGGCCAAAAAAGCCAGAGCATCCTGGGAGCAGATCCGCCATGTATCCATCCGGTCCAGTCAAGATACATTCCTAAAACACTATCGTGTGGAAGTACTGTGGCAACAAGACCTTGCCTTTGGCAGGTTTTACAGGCAGTGATCCCGCCCTAACGTAGGCCAGTATGGATTCCTTTATTATCCTCTCATATGTAGGCCGTCCTGGAAGGGTGAAAGGAGAAAACTTACCGTTCGTGTACTGGTAACGGCCTTTCTCTTAATCCTTCCAGGACGGCCGGCCTACTTCCCGCCCAAGATGATGGTGAGTTAAAAATGTGTATATGTATATATGTGTAGCTGTATGTTATTGAATAACTGTGTCCCTTGAAAGTTCGGTTGGAAAGGTACTTTTCTATTACTGAAGCTCAAGGATGGGTGGGACCTTTTTAACAGCTGCAAATTAGTTGTGTTTCCTGTGAGGCGGAGCCACAATCTCTCATATGTAGGCCGTCCTGGAAGGATTAAGAGAAAGGCCGTTACCAGTACACTAACGGTAAGTTTTTTCATGATTTTAATCCAATTTGTATTCTGCTACATATTTTTGGTAAAAAAAAAAAAAACCCAACAGGTGTATTTTGATTGGTTTACGCAAAAGTTATCACGTCTACAAACTAGGCGAAATATTTCATTGTCATTTTTATTTAATTTATTTTACTAGTAATGGCGGTGATCAGCGATTTTTAGTGGGGCTGCGACATTGCGGCGGACAGGGGCAATCAGAGGGTTAAATGTGAGCCTAAGGGTGATTTCTAACTGTGGGGGGATGGGCTTGTGAAATCAACACAGAGAACTGTGTTCCTAAATAGGAGGATCACAAGAGCTCTGCATTGATTCCAGAGAACAACGGTCTGCTGTGTTTACAACAGCAGACTGCCATCCTGTCTTCACAGGGAGCAGGTGCCTAGCGGCAATCGTGGACACCGGCCCCTTGGATCGGCTTCCCCGCTAGCGAGTGGGTGCGCGCCGGGCACCCGCGATCGCTCCCCGTGAAGAGAGAACGGCGGCCTGCTGTAGTAAACACAGCAGACCGTTGTTCTCTGGAATCAATGCAGAACTCTTGTGATCCTCCTATTTAGGAACACAGGTCTCTGTGTTGGTTTCACAAGCCCCTCCCCCTCAGTTAGAAAACATCCTCTAGGCTCACATTTAACCCTTTGATCGCCCCTGGGTTAACCCCATCCCTGCTAGTGTCATTATTACAGTGACAGTGCATATTTTTAGCACTGATTACTGTAGTAATGTCACTGGTCCCCCCAAAAGTGTCAGTTAGGGGTCCAATCTGTCCGCCGCAATGTCGCAGTCCTGCAAAAAAATCGCAGATCGCTGCCAATACTAGTAAAAAATAAATAAACATGACCTAAATCTTTTCCCTAGTTTGTAGACATAACTTTTGCGCAAACCAATCAAAATACGTTTATTGGGATTTATTTTTTACCAAAAATATGTAGCAGAATACATATTGGCCTAAAATTATGAAAAAGTTAGATTTTTAATTTATTTTTATTATTGTGAATGTTATATAGCAAAAAGTGAAAAATGTTTTTTTTTTTCAGAATTGTCGCTCTTTTGTTTATAGTGCAAAAAAGTAAAAATTGCAGAGGTGATCAAATGCCACCAAAAGAAAGCTCTGTGGGGAAAAAAAGGACGTCAATTTTATTTGGGTACATCGTCGCACAACTGCGCAATTGTCAGTTAAAGTCACGCAGTGCAGAATCGCAAAAAAATGGCCCTGGTCATTAAGGGGGGAAATCCTTCCGGTCCAGAAGTGGTTTTAAAGGACATACAGTGACAACCGTACATCCAAACTGGGCTTCATACATAAAAGTGAAAAGGAAAAAACAGCACATGTCCCATAGTAATCAGAGTGTCCATTGTATAAGTCCAGGAGAATGAAGGCCATGTCAGACCAGCAATCCTCTAAAACTCACCAGTAACAAACCACTTACCTTTTCCTATGGAGTGGCTCCCTCACTGGATCAGTGAAATGTCGCTCTTTGCTTCCAAGTGAGTGAACTTCTACAGCATTTAGACCCAGCAAAGGAGCACTTCTATCAGTGGTTTGTCTTAGGATTTGTCATCCGTAGCAGAAACACTCATTTGACATGGGGCTTAAGAGGAGCAGGAAAGTCTGACTGGTTCCTATGGCCAACAGAACAGTTCTGTGAGCTGGGTAGTGGGTACTAGACTGAAACACCACTCAAAGCCAGGAAAACAACTCTCATAGTCATCAGGTAAAGAAGGTGCAGGCTGCCTAACAAACTCATCTAAAAGGATGCATATGCAGGATTAGAAAAGGACTGCACTTCTCACTAGACAACTTTAAATTTACCCGCCCACACTCAAGACTGCCCGTGTGATGTGAAGAGAATATGTGGGCGGGCACAGGAAGAGAGGGGCGGGAGGAGGCAGAGCAGATCGGTTCTCCCATTTGTGCAGAGGAGGGGGGAGGGCTGTGCTCCATAAGAATGGAACACAACACTCTCAGCCCTGTGTGACAGGTACAGCTAACATCCCTGAGGCTGTCACAGGACACATCGCTGGCTCTCAGCTGCAGTGGAGAATAGAGGCATTCTTTCACTGCTTCTACACTCTCTTTAACCCCCGCCAGAGCCGCCCGAGCAGTAGCACTCGGTCAGCTCCGGTACTGCACATGCCCAGTCCTGAGCTGCCTTCACAGCGGCTAATTTAACAGGGAATCAGAGCGGCCTGGGGGGAAATTGCCACTCTGCCCCCCGGCCCAGCCCGCCCCTGATCGCGAGTGACTGGCGGACATCGGGTCCGCCGGTCACACGCTCGGAAGTGTCTGTGAACGAGCCGAGGCGGGAGCGCGCCTCCGGCGGCACGCGCCCGCCCGCTATTGGCTCCCAGGCTAGTGATGTACCGAGACGTCACTTTGCCTGGCCGGGGCTGACCGCCACAGTATATGTACTTGCGGCGGTTGGCAACCGGTTAAGATGAAACTTAGAACAGCAATGCCTTATGCCTCATGTACACTATAGCTCTTAAACTCAACTCCAAAAAATCATCTATGTCCATGTACACGTAGGCTTTTAGGATCGTTTAGGAGTTGCTGCAGTTAGGGGAGGTTCAACCTCCCTCGCGGAAGAATCGCATTCAGGATAGGAATATTTTGACCACGTTTTGTGTTTTCCCTGCGGCCAGCAGTCATAATAGCCTATGTGTACCTAAAGCCTTATTAGGGATGAGCTGCTAGTCCACCGTGAACCCTGGTCTGAAGGGAATTTTGACTAGAATGATGGATTTTGTTAGATTTACCTTCACTTCCTGCCCCATAGCAAAAAAGTGTGTATATGAATAAAAGGAAAAAAGTATTCTAGTGCGCTTGTACAAATATAAAAAGACAAAAATCTTAACAATAACAAATGTGAAATAACAAACGTGAAATAACAAACGTGACTGTATTGCATCTCTAACAAAATATATTGTGCAAAAATACACAAAAATAGATAAAATCCACAATTGAACGTGTTTTCAGAATGGTGATGAACTGGTGCGTAAAACTCAGGAATGAAGCATCAGGTGAAATGTAACATGTCTCCCCACATCAGGTGCAATGGCTTCTTACCGAATAATAAGTGGCAGCTTAGCATATAAACAAAATCCAATATGGGATACAGATGCCCAAAACTGCAATATCGCCACCACAACTCAGTGTGCCACCTCGTGAGTGAATAGCTGAATGAGTCTCTTACCAAATGGTCAAAATAACTTGCCACAAGTATTTCTCAATCCATATCCTCACGGAGCAGCAAAAGTGGATAAAATAGAGGGTATATGTATACACACTAGTGATCTCAGGACGCTCTCATGGGTGTACGTACACTAATCCTTGGAGACCTCCCCATGAGTTAAGGCAGTGGGTTCATACAAGAGAAAATAGCAGCCGATAGTGCATTACCCAAAATTAATTTATTAGACAAAAAGGTAGAACACTTACAACAATGTAGACTGCTATTCGCCTGTAAAGTCCCGATGTTCACAGCCGCCTGCAGCGCGGACCGCGAGTAGTAACAGCGTGGCTCTCCTAGCCGACGCGTTTCCCCTTGGAAGGCGTCAACCAGAAATTTGCAGCCTTGTATATGCCCCAACAAGCTCTCTGCATTGATGAGTCCCTGATTACATTTTCTGGCTGCCTTGCTTTCAAACAGTTCTCCCCAGCAAGCGTGCCGGATATGGGATCAAGATGAAGAAGCTCTGCAACAGGGCAACATGTAGTTTCCAGATTTACGAGGGAAAATATAGCAGTTTGGAGCCCCCCAACTGCCCAGACTACATGGGGAGCAGTGGCAAGATTGTTTGGGACTTTGTGTCACCCTTATTCGGAAAGGGGTACCATTTATACATAGACGACTTCTATACAAGCATACCACTTTTTAGACACCTTTTTGATTTTGCAATTGGCGCATGTGGCACCGTGCGACCATAACGCCGGGGCTTCCCCCAACGACTTGTAGATGACTGACTTAGACGGGGGAGAGAGCCTGCTTAAAGTCTGATAAACTGCTTGTAGTGAAGTGGAGGGAAACACGGAATGTTTTCGCTCTGTCCTCCATTCACGCAGACAGTCCACAGTCCAAATTGCAACGGCGACTGGTGTTGTTGAGATTTCAAAAAAAAAAATATAGCAATCTATATGTAAAATCTGCGCTAAAATCACGTGACTTTATCAAGGGTAATGGAGCCTGTATTTTACTTTTGCATGAGTGGAGCAGTGCATAGCCATTACTAGTGGAGCCAGTGTTGCCAGTGGAATGTGACAGAGGATTCTTATACATATGCTGAAACGCTTGTATTTGCTTTATCTGAGGTGAGCGGCCATTGCACCTAGTGTTGGGTTCTCTGCTTTGGGAGTTTTTCACATTGGTGACAGTGCGATTGCTTTGTCCTGATATCACCATCTTGGATTATCACAGTATTTATCACAGGATTTAATCAGTCCACTTCTATTTATATTTAAATAATCACCTTATATGAATGTTTTTCACGTAATTATTTAATTAAGCACTTTCCCATTCGCTTGTTTTTTGAAATTCTTTAAAGCACTAGTCACTTTAATTTTATCCTTTTATATTTGTGCAATTTAGGCTTTATCCATTTACTTATTTGCACTGAATTTTATCCACTGTTATCTTATTTCATATTTATTGTTACCTGTGTGATTTTAGCGCCGATTTTACATATATATTGCTATATATATATTTTTGACATTTATATTGCAAGTGGTGACACTGCAAAAATTGGCTGCTTTTTAACTTCATTGCACAGTTCTCTTTATCATTTATCTACTCTCCTATTGGTTAGGGCATTGGTTTATTACAATCATTTGGTGTTGCTGAGAAGCCCCTCTGTGTCCACGAATACAACCTTAACATGGGAGGGGTGGACTTAAACGACCAGATAATGGTGCCGTACCTATCTGCCCTTAAAGAGGTTGTAAACTCGTTTGTTTTTTTTTGTTTTTTTACACCCTGCAAGAGAAAGACATAATGAGCTAGTATGCATCGCATACTAGCTCATTATGCAATACTTACCTTAGAACGAGCCCCCGCCGTGCCGCTCACTCACCTCTATGACGGGCGACATGTCTAGTCGCCCGTCTTCCGGGATCGCGGCATCCGGCCATCTGATTGGCCGGAGCTGCGGTGACGTCACTCCCGTGCACGCGCGCGGGAGCCGACAGTCATGGCACGGGGCTCTGAAGGAACGGCACGATCGGCCGTTCCTTCAAAGCGCATGCGCCAGTGACGTCACTGGCGGCATGTAAGGTAAATATCTCCTAAACGGTACATGTTTAGGAGATATTTACAGTACCTATAGGTAAGCCTTATCATAGGCTTACCAATAGGTACAAGTTGTAGAGGAGGGTTTACTTCCTCTTTAAGGCCAGACGCTGGTACAAAAGTGTCTGTATACCTTTTTCAATTGGCTCTGCTGAACGCTTCTGTGCTATACAATGCATCAGGAAGAAGTGGATCCTTCATAAAATTCCAGGAAGAGATCATCAGAAGTATGATGCCCCAGAAGAAGTCTTTAGAGATGCCCATCAGAAGTGGGTGGATGCTGGGAGGTCTAATGGTGGGCATACCACACACCTTCTGGTATAGTTTTTTACAGCCAGCGGTTGGCTTTCATGTAAAAGCAATCCTAGCAGATAATTAGCCACTAGACTGCTGTTACAAGCAGTGGGAGGGGACTCCCGCCGCCTTTCACTGCGTTTCCGGGCTCTCCTGTCCCACCGGGTAACCCGAGAGTGCAGCCGGTGGCTCCGTCAGCTGACCATAGAGCTTATTGGAGACCAGACTGGCTCCAATCATTTTTATGGCCTAAGATGCCGGAAGCTACGAGCATTTCATGACTTCGATTTCACCAGATATAAACAGCGCCATTGGGAAATTGGGAAAGCATCTTATCACACCAATCTTGGTGTGGTTAGATGCTTTAAGGTTAGATGCTTTAAGGGCGAGAGATCTAGATTCGAATAGACCCCATTTTTTTATTTATTTTTTTAAAAAGAGTACCTGTTACTACTTGCTATCATAGGGGATATTTAAATTCCCCATGATAACAATAAAAATTATATAAATTAAAGGGAATGTTTCAAAATAAAATAAAAAGGCAAAATAGATCATAACCAAAAAAAAAAAAAAATTCAAGCACCCCTGTCCCCCCGCGTTTGCACGCAAAGGAGACGCAAGCATCGGTCTGGTGTCATATGTAAACAGCAATTGCACCATGCATGTGAGGTATCGCCGCGAACATCAGATTGAGGGCAGTAATTCTTGCAGTAGACCTCCTCTGTAAATCTAAAGTGGTAAACTGTAAAGGCGCAATTTTAAAGCATGTCATGTTTGGTATCTATGTACTTGGCAGAAGATCCTCTTTTATATTTTACCAAACAATTGGGCAATATATAGTGTACTTGTGCATTAAATTTTAAAAAAGTGGGGATTTTTTCCCTAAAAATTGCATTTTGCAAATCTCTGCGCAAATACCGTGTGACAAAAAAAAAAATGTAACACCCACCACTTTGTTCTGTAGGGCCTCTGCTTTAAAAAAAATATATAGAATGTTTGAGGGTTCAAAGTAATTTTCGAGTAAAAGAAAAAAATATAATTTTTGTAAGAAATTATCGTAAAATTATTTTCTCTGAGTCCTCTGACAGTCGCAGCCCTTCCATATGTTCTTCACTTGTTGGGTAATGACGCCCTCTGCAGGAGCAGTCTAGGTAGTGAAAACTTGATAAAGGGTTAAACAAAGACACACCTTTAGGGGCTGTCCCTCTCGACATTACCCTCAGCCACACAGTGCTGCTATTCAGTTTCGTAGCAAGCAGTACAGGAAGACAACCAACTCCAAAATAGAGGGGCGGGGGCTGCAACTGTCAGAGGACTCAGAGAAAATAATTTTATGGTAAGTTCTTACAAAAATTCTATTTTCTCTTACGTCCTCTGAAAGTCTCAGCCCTTCCATATGTTCTCCCCTATTGGGATGTCCCAAAGCAGTGCAGGTGTGAGGGGTGGGAAAAGACGCAACCAAAGAATAGCAACGTGTCAACAAGGCCAGAGAAAACTGAGCCAACAGGGCAACAGAAGCTCAACAGGAGCTAACCCCAGAACAAAATTCAACCCACGAAGAGAAAAAAACATGTCTCTTTAACAACCTGCAGCTCTCAAAACTTTTGCGGCCAAAGGAAGCATCCGAGGATGTCATGACGTCAAGCTTGTAGAATTTTGTTAAAGTGGGGACAGACGACCGGGTCGCCACTTTGCACGCCTGAGCCACAGAAGCCTGAAGGCGAAAAGCCCAAGAGGCACTCACAACTCTAGTAGAAAGTGCCCTCAAAGGGAAAGGAGGCACCTGACCCTTCAGTGAATAGACCTGAACTACAGTCTGTCTGATCCATTTGGAAATGGTTGCAGTGGACGCAGATGAACCCTTCTGAGGTCCCTCAGGAAGGACAAACAGGGAATCAGACTTCCTGAAAGATTCTGTGGCAGACAGGTAACCCTTATCGCCCGGACCACACCCAAAGAAAGAAAATTGCTTGGGATGCTTGGGCTTCGCACAAAGCTTAGGCAACACAATATCCTCGTTGAGGTGGAAATCCGACACCACCTCAGGAATAAAAGACTAGGTTGCAGGACCACTTTAGCCCTATGGACAACCAGATAAGGCGAACGGCAAGACAGAGCCGCCATTCCAGACCCTCTGCGAGCAGAGGTGATAGCCACCAGAAAGGCCACTTTTTGGGACAATACCGGCAGAGCTATTTCTCTGATGTTCTCAAAGGGAGGCCGTTGCAAAACGGACAAGACCAAATTCAGGTCCATGGAGGCAATGGAGCCAGGGAACGTACGCCTTCCAAGTACAATGGTAAATCTTCCTGGAGGTAGCCTTCCGAGCCCTCAGCAAGGCAGGAATGACAGCATCAGAGAGACCCCTGTCTCTCAACACCTGGCTTTCAACAGCCACGCCGTTAAAGCCAGAGACCGGAAAGCAGGATGGAAGATCGGCTTCAAGACAGTAGATCTTCTCTCAGAGGCAGTCGCCAGGGAGGCTCGACGAACAACTGTACGAAGTCCGCGTACCAAGACTGACGAGGCCAGTCTGGAGCTACCAGAATTACCTACACCCGTTCCAATGCCAACCTGCGGAGGAACCTGGATAACAGTTGAATCGGAGGGAAGGCAGAAAACAGCCAATACCAGTGCCAGGGCACCACCAGCACATCCGCCAGAGGATCTTGGACCTTGGCAACGAACCTTCCCACCGTTCCAACACCAACCTGCGAAGGAACCTGGATAACAGTTGAATCGGAGGGAAGGCAGAAAACAGCTGATACCAGTACCAGGGCACCACCAGCACATCCGTGGCATCCACCAGAGGATCTTGGGCCTTGGCAACGAACCTTCCCACCTTTGTGTTGAGACGGGATGCAAACAGATCCATGTCCGTAGTCCCCACCGGGCACACAGGAGGCGAAACAGGTCTGGATGCAGGGACCATTCCCCCTGATCCAAGGACTGACGACTCAGTCCCCCTGCCAGTTCTCCACTCCAGGAATGTGAACAGCAGAGATAGCTGGAACGTGCGCCTCGGCCCAAGACAGGATCTCGGCCACTTCTGTGGCCGCCCGGGCACTCTTGGTGCCCCCTTGGTGATTGATGTAAGCCACAGCCGTGAACACAAACCGTGCGACCTTGTAACCGAGTCATCCAATGGAGCAGGCAGACTTGGATCGCCCCGAGCACCAGGACATTTATCGGTAAGCGGAATTCCTCCGCCGGCCATGTGCCCCGGGCACACCGTGTCCAGCACTCCATCCCAGCCCGTCAGGCTGCCATCTGTGGTGATCACTGCCCACAACAGAGGCAGAAAGGACTTGCCCTGGTTCAGAGCTGGTGACAGGAGCCACCACGAAAGCTCTGACCTCGTGAGGTGGTTTAAACATATCCTCCTGTCCAGAGACTGAGGATCCTTGTTCCACTTGGCCAGAATCTCTGCTTGCAGAGTTCTCGTGTGAAACTGAGCAAACGGGATTGCTTCGAAGGCCGAAACCATCAGCCCCAGGGACCTCATGCAGGCCCGGAGGGAGGAGAGATCGTTGTCCCTCAGAGAGCTGATCTCGCCCTGTAAAGTCTGAAGTTTGTCCTCTGGGAGAAACACTTTTGCCTGAGCGGAGTCCAAGACCATGCCCAGGTAACTCGGGCGGACTTACTGGGTCAGAGATGACTTTTGGAAATTGATGGTCCACCCGAACTCCTGGAGCATCTGAACCGTGACCGTCAGAGTGGCACACAAGCTCTCCCTCAAAAGGAGGTTGTCCAGATAACCGAGGACCGCAATCCCCCCTTGCACGGCAGAGCCAGCACCGGGGCCAAAACCGTGGTAAAGACCCTGTGAGCCAAGCTAGACCAAAGGGTAATGCCACAAATTGAAAGTGGGCCTCCGCCACTGTGAAACGGAGATACCCTCATAGATAGGGATGTGCAGATACGCATCCTTTAAGTCGATGGAGCCCAGAAAATCCCCCTGACTCAAAGACTCTACCACTGACCTGATGGATTCCATCAAGAACTGCTGCACCCGCACAAAGCGGTTCAGAGACTTGAGGTCCAGAATCGGACGCACTTTTCCCTCTTTTCTGGGCACCATGAACAAGTTGGAATAGAACCCGCAAAACCTGTCCCGCTGAGGAACTGGTATAACAACTTGAGCAAGAAGAGTTTGCACAGCCCCCTTTAGGTCTCTTAAACTATCGGGAGACAGACGGAGATTTGATGGAAAGAACCTGTCTGCGGGGCGAGATTGAAATTCAATCTTGTACCCTGAACTAATCAGTTTGTGAACCCAATTGTCCTGGATTTGGGACAACCAGGGTTCCTGAAAGCAAAGCAGATGTCCCCCCCACCCCTGAAAATGGGTGAGGGGGTGAGGGCATCCCTTCAGGTGAAGAAAGACTGGGCCGCAGCACTGGACAGTCTGGCCTTTTGCTTACCAGACCCGGGCTTCTTGTTTCCACCGGAGGCCTTGAAGGTTTTGCCTTCGGCCTGCGCCCCTGAGGCACAGAAAAGGCCCTGATGAGCCTTGAAGGAGGGACCCCGCAATGCACGGGGTGATTTACCCTTTGCGGCTTGGGGCAGGAGGGTACTCATACCCCCTGTGAGACCCTAGACAAATCTCATTCAAGGGTCCCCAAAAAGGCATTCCCCCAAGTAAGGGATATCAGACAGTCTTTTTGGAGGCATGGTCAGCCAACCAGCTCTTCAACAAACCATGCTGCGGAGTTCGACCCCCCCTACCGTGGATAACTTTGCGACCAGAGGAGCCTCGTCCATGGCCGCGTCACTCAGGAACACCATGGCTTGGGCCGTTTGGTCCTCCAGGTCAATAAGAGTCGGAGGGACCGACTCCGCCACCAAGCTGCGTTGAAGCACCTTGACCCATTCCGCAACGGCCTGTGAAACCAGCACGGAAGCGAACACAGGCTTGCGGAGGGAGCCCGCCACCAAATAAATTTGGCGGGAAAGACTCCACACGCCTATCCATCGGGTCTTAAAACCCCAGGGGGTCCTCCACGGGCACCACCGTGGATTTTTTCAACCTGGAAACAGTCGTCCATCCTAGGGAACACCATCCAGCGAATGTAAACGGGTTCCGCAAAAGGATAGCGGCGTTGAAACTGCTTAGGCAACGCCAGCGTGTGCTGAACGCGGCGCCACTGTTCGTTCACAATGATGTGAATCTCATCAGGACAAAGGAAAACCTGACCCGGCCTCTGGGCTTTGCGGGACCCGAAGGAAACCCGCTTATCTGAATCTGACTGGGTGGGCTCATCATCAATATTCAAAGTTTCCCTGACGGAGCGAATAAGTGCTGCAACTAAAGCGCCTTCACGTGCTGCGGCAGAGGAGGATTCCACCTCCCTTTCTGAGTGTGCAGACTGGAACCCCTCGGGGGGGGGGGGGGCGTTTGTTCGTGGCAACCATGTCAGGCTGTGAATCAGACAACTGAGAGGGCATCGGCCAGTTCTGAACAGTACACTGTGACATCATTTGTGACGCCAAAATAGCAATTGCTGCAGGTAAAGAAGCTGAGGATAGGTGCTCCGAATGTACCAGAAGCGCGAAACAAATCCGCTGAGAAATAGTTAAACTAGGACTCCATTTTGGCACTACTACAAAAAAATGGGACACTGGCCCTTTGAATCAGCGAGATCGGGGAACTAAACCGCTCACCCCTGCAGCAACTGAAGATGGATGGAGGAAGTGACATCATCCACTAGAGGCCTAACAGCACCCTAAACCACATAAAAATGGATGCCAATAGAAGTCACTGGGGAAAATCACAGGGAAAATGTCCACCGCCCTTACAGGGCGGCTGCCCACATCCAAGGTGCGGCTGCTGCCCTTACTGTGAGTCATCCAGGCATGCCCTCACCCAAAATGCCAGCCGAAAAAAAGGCGCAGAATAGTCAGGAACCCAGGACGAGGTAAAAGCCCCCCCCCATGCAGCATTTGCCGCAAGGACCGTCCAGACTGGCCAGGAGGGACACCACAGAGACCGCATGCCCTGACATCCCCAAAAGGAGTGGGCCCACATAACCGCCCCCCCCCCGAGATGACTGTCCCAGGTACATGGGGGTGTAGCATCACTCCGATACGGGCCACCTTCCACCCTGAGTGGGGGTGCCATCAGCCCAAAGGGGATGCTGCAACACAGGGCGTTCCAGGGTTGATGCGTCCCAGTGAAGAAAATCCCTCCGCCGCCTCGTCTCCATCCATCGGGGCATCGTCGTGGTTAGGCCTGGGCAGACCACAACCTGCGCACGCTCATAGGCCCGGCTGGGACACAATAAGCATCTAGATTATCCAGTCCGAGGCCCAGCCCGGCTGTCGCTGGTAGTTCTCCAGGAGGATCCCCCTGACTAACTAGCAATAGTGAGTGAGAAGATAAAAATAAAATCTTTTCAAAACAAAAACTGAGACAAGGAGTCCCAGCAGGGAACCTACTCCTAAGCTAGGCAGCAAGAAACTGAATAGCCGCACTGTGTGGCTGAGGGTAATGTCGAGAGGGACAGCCCCTAAAGGAGTGTCTTTGTTTAACCCATTTTCATCAAGTTTTCACTACCTAGCCTGCTCCTGCAGAGGGCACCATTACCCAATAGTGAAGAACACATGGAAGGGCTGCGACTGTCAGAGGACGTAGGAGAAACATTTTTTTTATGTAAACAAAGTGTCAGAAAAGGCTTGGTCTTCAAGTGGTTAGCAGAGTGGGTAATGTGTGTAGCTTTTAATATTGGGCATAAAATGCCAGGACAGTTCAAATACCACCCAAATGACCCCTTTTTGGAAAGTAGACACCACAAGCTATTTGCTAAGAGGCATGTTGAGTCCATGGAATATTTAATATTTTGCAACAAAGTTTAGGAACAATTACATTTTTTTTTTCACAAAAAATGATATATTGCTCACATATGCCATTGTTATATGTGGAATGACACCCCTAAATACATTCTGCTGCTTCTCCTGAGTACAAGGATGCCACATGTGAGACTTTTTGGAAGCCTTACTGTTAAACTGTAATGGCGGCGATCTGCGATTATTTTTTTTTTTTTTTTGGGGGACTGTGACATTGCGGCGGAGAGATCACTTTTTGGGGAACCAGTGACATTACTGTAGTAATATGTGCTAACAATATGCACTGTTACTGTAATAATGACACTGGCAGGGAAGGGGTTAACACTAGAGCTGCACGATTAATCGTATGAAAATCGCAATCTCGATTCACCCCCCCTGACGATCTAAACCTGACATATTCTCGATTCTTTGCATAGCTGAGTGAGCAGAGAAAACAGCTGTGGAAAACTCCCAGTAACTATAAACAAAATGATTACATTGTATCTTTCCTCCCGCAAACGCCTATCAGCATTAAAGTCTCCCAGTAACTATAAACAAAATGATTACATTGTATCTCTTCCTTCCCTCTGCCAGGGAAAAAGGAAGTTTAACCTCTTAAAGACTAGACCTTTCTCTGACACTTGTTGCTTGCAAGTTAAAATCCTTTTTTTTTTTGCTAGAAAAGTACTTAGAACCCCCAAACATTTTATATATTTTTTTAGCAGAGACCCTACAGAATAAAATGGCGATTGTTGTAATATTTTATGTCACACTGTATTTGCGCAGCAGTCTTTCAAACGCAATTAATAAACTTTAATGAATAAAAAAAAAAAAACGCAACAGTAAAGTTATCCCAATTTTTTTTTGTTACACAGAGAATCGTGAGAGAATCGTGATCTTTATTCCAAGCTAAAAAATCGTGATTCTCATTTTGGCCAGAATCGTGCAGCTCTAGTTAACACTGTTGGTGATCAAGGGGTTAAATGTATGCCTCATGCTTACGGACGTGTGTGGGGGGAGGGGGTTCTGTGACAGATACAGAGATTGCAGGTTCAGCTATGCTGAATCCCGTGATCTCTCCCTGTCTGTCACTGAGAAGATTCGCCTGCTTTGTTTACACAAGCAGGCGGATTTTCTCACACTTTCCCCAACGATCGGGGAAGAGAGAAGGCAATCGCCATCTCTCCTCCTCCGGCCCGACTCCCACTGTGCGAGTCTCCGGTGGCGCCATGGAGACAGCTAGGAGTCCAGCGACGTCGATGGACCCAGGGCTGCCACTGTGCCACAGTAGCAGCACAGTGAGCTGTCCTAAAGTGGTTAAGGGGATCTCCTGAGGACCCCAAAGTTACCAGAAATGGTGTCCCCTTTGGAATATTTTCCCTCTTATTACTCTTCTGGGGACAGCCCAAAATTTTGGATTATCTTTTTAACTTTTAGTTTCACTTTCAATAGTCATGGTAAACAGGACAAATAGAGAGGGTTAATCTCCCTAACTGGGACACAGGCATCAATAAAGACTGACATGCGTTCTAATCCACCTCTCCTCTTCTCTAAAACTAAAAAAAAAGTTTTGCGTTTAGTTATACATTACGTATACTATGGTTTGTCGTAGAAAAACATAATAATTTCCTCAATGTCTGATAAAAAGAATACTGTGTAGACTGCTGTCCTGAAAGAAACCAAAAGTAATACTTTATCTACACAATTCCTATGTAAATTCATTTTATCAGGATTCATTTTAACTATGTGCTACAATTTACTGTAAAATGTTTTAAATTGATATTCAGTATAATGTTCTGAAAATGTTATATTTTTGACATTATTCTATCAGCTATAACTGCTGTCTATAATTAAAGAAAATTTGGCTCTGATGCGCATAATCTTGTTCATTTCATTAAAGTTCCATAAATACTTCATTCATTTTACTTTTCGTAAACAATCTAGTGTTTTTTGAGGCTATTTCCTAATTAGAATTGTATTCCTTTTTCCCAAGGATCGGCATGCTGACTTGCGCATTCATGGTTATGTCGATGAGGTTATGACCCAACTTATGCAACATCTTGATATTAAAATCCCTATATGGACTGGCATATCTACTAAAATGGAATCAAGTGAGCACAATCCTGAATCCAAAGTGGTGTTAAAATGTAACGGAGACCTGGGTTCTTTAGAGTGCCAAGAAATCAAGAGGGAATGCTGTGTCAAGATTTCCAGTCTGCCAAAGCAAAGTTGAAACTGTATGGCTGCATATGTGTGCTTTCATGGTATATATGCTTGTTTTAGTGTATACATATGTATTTTATTTACAAGGATTAGTTCTCCTAAATTGCAATTTTCCTTCAAGAGAAGAATAAAATATATTGGCAAAACCATGAAAAAAACCTATGTTACGAATTCGGTTCAATGTTGTATGTAGTTCTATGTGCTTTTATCAGATGTGCTATGGGAGTTAATTGTCAAACTGCCATACAGTCTTCCCTTACACTGCTATTCACATTTACTGTTTCAAACTGTCTCTGTTTTGTGTCACTCTACTTTTGACCCCAGATTCCGCACACAATCCCACAAAATAACCAATACAATTCTCATCAAATATGCTCCATCTCTTGGAATATAATAAAATGCACATTTATGTGCACATTTTACACACTTTGGACCATTTAATGAGTACTTTGTGGGCACGTGCTCATAACTTTTTTTTTTTTTTTTTTTTTTTCACGTCTTATATTAAGAGCTGTTTCTGTTTTAAGAAATGTAACCAGGATAATGACATCTTTATTTTTTGCACTCTTCAGAAATCTTTTAGCTGTAATATTGTACATCCCTCTTTAGTAATAAAAACACCTGCAGCTTGTCAAACTCTCACATGTGACCAATTGCTTTGCTGGCCTTTCCACTAATACTGTACTCTTTAATTCCAGCAATCTGCGCCTACTTTCAGTAGTATGTTCCTATCCCCCAACATCTTAAAACTTGGTATCTTGCTCTCTATTCTCCTGGCCACTCTATTAAACTGCTCACCCTCCATAAGCCCTAGCTGTTTTCCTAGCAAATTGCTAATCTCCTGTTTACATCCTTGCTCTTCTGTGAGCTCAGCTGTTCCCCCTCACCTCCTCTGTGCAAGCTCTGTGTGCTTCTCCACCGAATCATCTCTCTGTCTCTCTCTCTGTCTCTCTCTCTGTCTCTCTCTCTGTCTCTGTCTCTCTCTCTCTCTCTCTCTGTGTCTCTCTCTCTCTCTGTGTGTCTCTCTCTCTCTCTCTCTCTCTCTGTGTGTCTCTCTCTCTCTCTCTCTCTGTGTGTGTCTCTCTCTCTCTCTGTGTGTCTCTCTCTCTCTCTGTGTGTCTCTGTCTGTCTCTCTCTCTCTCTCTCTCTCTCTGTCTCTCTCTCTGTCTCTCTCTCTCTGTCTCTGTCTGTCTCTCTCTGTCTGTCTCTCTCTGTGTGTCTCTCTCTCGCTCTCCTGCTTAACTAAATTCTTTACCTCATGTACCTGTTTCAGTCAGTACTACTTTCAAGTTTCCCTAAATTCCGGACTACAAGCTCCTGGCTACTCTACTATTACCCATGAACAACTAAAATCTCTGTTTGTTACCCTGCAACATGCAATTCCTTCTCTGGTGCAACAATATACTCCTCAGTGTCTTAAAACAAAGAAATAATCCCAAAAGTGCAAACTACCTGCAAAATAAACCAAAAAAAGTACCTATACGCCAAACTAAAAATAAAAGACCTAGCACTGCTTTTCTTACCAGTCTGCCTGTCAGTGTGTCCAGACACACACACTGATTGCAGATGGCTGCATTCCTTTGGATTTATTCCTTTCATTCCTTCACTGCTATCCACAGGAGGGGAAGGGTAGAGCTATTCAAGGGACATTTGGATGGTCTATGGGTGCATGCAGCCGCTGTTTGACATGTGCGTGTATACTGCTTTTATTGATTAAGTGTTGTGATTAGCAAATCATTTAGGAAGTTTCTGTTCACTTCCATACCAGCACATGCAAATATCAAAGGTGTCTCCTCACAGTACATCATTGTGGACTTTGCTGCAATTCTGAGGCTTTTGTGTTTATAGTATGAGAATCCATTTATGAATTTTCATAATTTTAAAAAAAAATATTTCCAGCCTATATTTTTAGGTTTCTTATTTTTAATTGGGAGTATAAGGCCTCATGTACACTGCAACTTGTAAACGACCAATTTTGAGCAGTTGGGCGTTTTTTTCAGAAGCCCCTGAACCCACCTCAATGTTATCTTATCTGTCTATGTACACAGGGTGGTTTACAGTCATTTACAGGTAGTTGAGTTCAGTGTCGTTTTTTGGAAAGCAATTATTTGCGTTCAGGACATTTCAGAACGTGTGTTTACCGGCGTTTTAAACGCAAAACGTGACCGAACGCGATCACCCGCGTTTAGCGCTCGCGTTTTTCCATTTTAAAGGGGAATGATTTTTTGACCTCTAAAACCGGTTCTGAGCGCAAACGCCCGCTAAACGCGGCTGCACGCGCGACATAACGGACGCTTTAAATTCCAGGGTTCAAACGTCCCGTAGACATGTAGCCTAAACCCTGTTTTATTTTGGAGGTTGTTTGCACTTTTGGTTTGTCTTCTGTTGTATACACAACATTCAAGTCAGGTACATACAACAGATTTCCAAGAAGCGTTTGGATAGAGTGTAGACAGATTAGAACACACAGGTCAGGTTGTTATTGCTGTCTGTGCCTCCATTAGACAGATTCAGCCTCCTTTTTTTTTTCGCTGTTTTATCATTATTATTACTGGTGAAAGTAAGAGAAAATACAACATTTTTTAGGAATCCGAACTAAAATGAGAGAAGCTGAGAGGGCTTCCATCGTCGCCTAGCCTTCTTTCTGGGTTTGTGTGCTCTGGCCACGGCGTGATGATGTCACTGCCGTGGCACTGGGCTCTGAAGTGACGGCACAGGTATGCCATCTCTTCAGACCGTGTACGCCCGTGACATCAGCAGCTGCATATAGTGTGAATATCTCCTAAACAGTGCAAGTTTAGGAGATATTCATGGCACTTACAGATAAGCCTTATTATAGGCTTACCTGCAGGTACAGGTACAAGTGCAAAAAAAGAGTTTACTTTCACTTTGTTAGAATTTGTCAATTATCATTTATTTCTGGATATTTAATTATGTTATATTTTTAATTCTGCTTGCGTAATACAAAGAATGAAAATGTAAACTTAAAATTCTTTCACATGCAATCATTTTAAATGTACTTTTATACTGAAGTAAATGTCATGCTATACATACATTGTTGTTTGTTTTCGCTTTAAAAATTCTGTGCCTCCCTCACTCTGAGTTAGGGGATGCTCTACATAGTTAGTGCTGCCTGTCTCTTTAATGCTGTAGCCTCAATTTTTCACATATACTGTATTCTGCTGGAGCTAGACACACTGGGATAGATTTACTAAAATCGGTGCAGTCACAATCTGTTCCAGCTGTGCATGGTAGCCAATCCGCTTCTAACCTCACCTTATTCACTTAAGCTTTGGCAATAAAACCTGGAAGCTGATTGGTTTCTATACATAAGTGAACCTGATTTTGCACTCTCCAGCGTTAGTAAATAAACCCCATTTTTATATAAATAAAATATATATATATATATATATATATATATATATATATATTCTATTTTTTTTTTACCTATTTGGTTTTCATCTGTTAGGATCTGCACATGTTTTTGGGTAAAGCTTTCTTCAATCTGCAAGAAGTCACTTGGCTCAAGTCATTGTCTGCCAAGCTACTGAGACTGTAAGTTTAAAGCGGAGTTCCACCCCAGAATCATTTTTTAAACAAAAATAGCCCATTAATATTAATACATCTCGCTTGTCAAAACCGCTATTTGCATATTTAGGAGTTGAACAGTGTATTTGTTTAGTGCAAATCTTACTTTCAAAATCGCTGCCTGTACGTGGCCATATTGACTAAGGGCATCTGAAGCCGCAGTGTAAAACTTATGGCACTTTTCCACTGCAAGTACCGGCTTGGCCCTGCTAAGCTCCTTTCGGCACTCTATAGGCTCGACTCGGTTCGGTTTGCTTTTCCAGTAAAGTAGTAAGTGGGTGGGATTACAACAATCTCTAACCAATCAGTGGCTAGCAGTGACAAACAATCAAGGTTGCATGCGAAGGATTGTGGGATATGGTATAGGACGCTTGGAACCACAACCGAGGTGGTACTGTTTAAGCGAGCCGTACCATGTAGTGGAAAAGCGCTGCTGTACCAAACCATACCGAAACGTAACACGTACCATGCAAAGTGCCAAAGTGAGCCAAACCAATCCGTTCCATGCAGTGGAAAAGCGCCATTAGTGTCCTTCTTCCTGATTGCTGTTCATTCCGGCTACCCAGAATGCAGCAGGCAATCCCGCGCATGAGCAGTACTATGCTTTAGGCATAGTACAGAGACATCGGCTGAGGAGGAAGTTGCCGCCCTCTATATCCCTTTCCCGCCTCCCGGAAGACATAAGTGCAGGAGACAGAGAGAGAAAGAGTCAGACCTAGAGACACACACCGCCAGCTATTACGGTAAGAAAGCTCTTGACTGGCTGATGGGGATTTTTAATGTAACGGATGGATGGCAGCACTATGATTGGAGGCAGCACGGTTATTGTGGCAGCAACACTGTAATGGCACCCTTTGATTGGATTGTGAAAGGATGGCTGGATCGATGTAACACAGTGATGGGGGCAGGACAGTGATGTCTGCAATGTGCAAGGGGTCTGCAATGTGCATGGATAGATGGATGTCACACTATTATGGGGTCAGCACTGTGCATGGATGGATGTCACACTGTAATGGGGTCAGCACTGTTGATGGATGGATGTCACACTGTAATGGGGTCAGCACTGTTGATGGATGTCACACTGTGATGGGGTTAGCACTGTGCATGGATGGATGGATGCATGTCACACTGTGCTGGGGTCAGCACTGTTAATGGATGTCAGACTGTTATGGGGTCAGCACAGTGTGACATACACCCAACCATCCATCCACAGTTCTGCCCCCCAATAACAGTGCCATCAAAGTGCTACGCCCTTGACAATGCTGCCTTTATCTCAGTGTACCATCCATCACAGTGCTGGTCCCATCAGTATGACATACACCCACCCATCCATCCACAGTGCTGGCCCCATCAATGTGACATACAGCCACCCTTCCATCCACAGTGCTGCCCTCAACAGTGCCATCAAAGTGCTACCCCTATCACAGTGTACCATCCATCCATCACAGTGCTGACCCCAGCACAGTGTGACATCCATCCATCCACCCACCCACAGTGCTGGCCCCTTCACAGTGTGACATACACCCACCCCATCCACAGTGCTGCCCCCAATAACAGTGCCATCAAAGTGCTACCCCCTTGACAGTGCTGCCTCCATCACAGTGTGACGTACACCCATCCACAGTGCTGCCCCCAATAACAGTGCCATCAAAGTGCTACCCCCTTGACAGTGCCGCAAAAATCACAGTGCCATTACAGTGCTGCAAAAATCACAGTGCCATTACATTGCTACCAAAATCACAGTGCCATTACATTGCTGCCCAAATTACAGTGTTGCCCAGATCACAGTGCCATTACATTGCTGCCAAAATCACAGTGCCATCACAGTGCTGCAAAAATCACATGTAAAATAAACTGTGTGTGAAGGTAAAATTTAAAAATAATTAAAAAATAAATAACTTTTTTTGGAACTTTCATTTACTTTTTAGAAGAGACTAAATTGTAATAATCAGCATGACTGAGAGGGGGGGGGGGGGGATCGGTGGGGATAAAGAGGTTCAGTGTTGTGCCACAGATAGAGGGAAAGAGAGATGTAGCATATTATATATATATATATATATATATATATATATATAATTCTTTTTAAAGTGTAATTTCAAGCAAAATAATTCTAGTTTATATATATATATGCACACTTTTATATATTTTTTTAAAAGATCTATATATCTAAATTAACCTTCATAAACATCAAAGCCTCAATTTAGAATTGTACAATTGTCACGTTAGCTTGTGGCAACATATAATTGAAATTTAACAGCTATAGAAACTGAAGAGATATAACTTTTTTTTTTAACAAACTTTTTACTTGACTTTTATTGAGTCAAGTGCATAACAATGTAGAAAAAGAACATTTAAGAAAAATAGAGACATCATTGAAAATTGCATTACAACCATAGAGAACATTTGTCAAATAAACAGGAAAAAAAAGGAATTCCAAGGCAAGTACACAGCGAGCGTGCACTAGAAACCATGCAGGGAAATGCATAGCCAAGGCATTCCAGATGGGGAAGAAGCCGTGAGAGAAAGAATGAGCAGCAGGACCAGTAACATAATAAACCTTTAGGGGAGTGCAGGTAGTCGAGGCTTCAAGCCACCTGTCCCATATCTTATTAAAGCGTTTCGGACATCCTCTATGAATGTAGGCCCTCACCTGGAGTTTCAGTTGAGAGCCAGTAGGTCCTGGGACGGGTAATGCGAGTATCTAGTTTCTAAATCGGCCATCTGTTGCTCTGCCCGCCGAAGGTCAGCCCCCGACGCCTTTTTGATCCTAGAGATACTTTCGGACAAGAGCATGCTCCTTGAAGGTCTCCCAAACATAGTGTGGTAGGGCAGTCAGTGTTGGAGTGAAAGTAGAAGTCCCATTCCAATCCCTAATCAAAAGTTCAATGTCTGCCACAGCGGCAAGGCCGGACTGGGTATGAAAACTAGCCCTGGAAAAAATGACATACCAGCCCCATAGCATTGCGTCATTATACCAGTGCCACCCCTCAGTAAGCCCCCCCACCTAGTACAGACCCCTCAGTAAGCCCTCCTCCCAGTACAGACCCCTCATTAAGCCCTCCTCCCAGTACAGACCCCTCATTAAGCACCCCTCCCAGCACAGACCCCTTGGTAAGTCCCCCTCCCAGCACAGACCCCTCGGTAAGCCCCCTTCCAGCACAGACCCCTCGGTAAGCCCCCTTCCAGCACAGACCCCTCAGTAAGCCCCCTTCCAGGACAGACCCCTCAGTAAGCTCCACCCTCACAGGACAGACCCCTCAGTAAGCTCCCCCTCACAGCACAGACCCCTCAGTAAGCTCCCCCTCACAGGACAGACCCCTCAGTAAGCTCCCCCTCACAGGACATACCCCTCAGTAAGCCCCCTGCCAGGACAGACCCCTCAGTAAGCCCCCTCCCAGTACAGACCCCTCAGTAAGCCCTCCTCCCAGTACAGACCCCTCAGTAAGCCCTCCTCCCAGTACAGACCCCTCGGGAAGCCCCCCTCCCAGCACAGACCCCTTGGTAAGCCCCCCTCCCAGCACAGACCCCTCGGTAAGCCCCCTTCAGCACAGACCCCTCAGTAAGCTCCCCCTCACAGGACAGACCCCTCAGTAAGCTCCCCCTCACAGGACAGACCCCTCAGCCCCCCTCACAGGAAAGACCTCTCAGTAAGCCCCCTTCCAGCACAGACCCCTCAGTAAGCCCCCTGCCAGCACAGACCCCTCAGTAAGCCCCCTCCCAGGACAGACCCCGCAGTAAGCCCCCCTCACAGCACAGACCCCTCAGTAAGCCCCCTCCCAGTACAGACCCCTCAGTAAGCCCCCTGCCAGGACAGACCCCTCAGTAAGCCCCCTCCCAGTACAGACCCCTCAGTAAGCCCCCTGCCAGGACAGACCCCTCCGTAAGCCCCCTCCCAGTACAGACCCCTCAGTAAGCCCCCCTCACAGGACAGACCCCTCAGTAAGCCCCCCTCACAGGACAGACCCCTCAGTAAGCCCCCCTTCCAGCACAGACCCCTCAGTAAGCCCCCTGCCAGGACAGACCTCTCAGTAAGCCCCCTGCCAGCACAGACCCCTCAGTAAGCCCCCTCCCAGGACAGACCCCGCAGTAAGCCCCCCCCTGCCAGTACAGACCCCTCAGTAAGCCCTCCTCCCAGTACAGACTTCTCAGTAAGCCCCCCTCACAGGACAGACCCCTCAGTAAGCCCCCTTCCAGCACAGACCCCTCAGTAAGCCCCCTGCCAGGACAGACCTCTCAGTAAGCCCCCTGCCAGCACAGACCCCTCAGTAAGCCCCCTGCCAGGACAGACCCCTCAGTAAGCCCCCTCCCAGTACAAAACCCTCAGTAAGCCCCCTTCCAGCACAGACCCCTCAGTAAGCCCCCTTCCAGCACAGACCCAGTAAGCCCCCTGCCAGGACAGACCCCTCAGTAAGCCCCCTGCCAGCACAGACCCCTCAGTAAGCCCCCTGCCAGGACAGACCCCACAGTAAGCCCCCCTCCCAGGACAGACCCCGCAGTAATCCCCCCTCACAGGACAGACCCCTCAGTAAGCCCCCCTGCCAGTACAGACCCCCTCAGTAAGCCCCCCACCTTCACTCCCCAGTACAGTTGCAGTGTAAGTTGTGTGCTCCCCTCCAGCAGTATGGTGCTCACATACCTTCCTCCGAGTCCTGATGATGATCCCATGTGCCATGTCATGCAGAGTCGGCAACGTGACAGTCTTGCAGGCAGCCACTCCAGTCACTCAGACTTCAAGACTTTATCCACCGCGCGCAGCCGCCCCCGCCAGATGTGACATCATGCCGCTCACAGTAGCTGATGTAGCCACTCACAGTCACTCTCTGTCTGGAGCGCAGCGGGGGCCGGGCTGCAGCGCCGCGGCCATAATCACAGCGGCCGGCCCGGTCCCAATGCTTAAAGCGGCGCTACGGCTGCGGGCGGCTCTATCTTAAAGCGGCCCCAGGGTCGGCGGCCCAACGGGAAATTTCCCGGTATCCCGGTAGGCCAGTCCGGCCCAGCACAGCGGTGAGCCAGAAAGGTTTCAGTCGCCAGTGGCGCAATGGGGGGTTAAACTGCAAGCACTCCGCAGTTTAGGATAAAGAACCTGAGAGATCCATATAGTCAATCCTGGAGATAGTATAGTGGGTGGCCGAGTAGTAGGAATAAGCTTGAGTCGCAGGGTGTAGTTGTCTCCAGGAGTCCAGTAAGTGAAAGCTATGAAGAAGTCTACAAAACCTTGTGTCATGATTGGGATAGTCAAGTGTTGAGGGTGGGCCCGTTCTGTCCAAGCTAGGATTGGAAACCATATTGAAGTCCCCCATCCAATTATCCGGGAAGTAAGGGAACCTAGACAGAAATGCAAGCCCTTCACCCAGAAGAGTAACACTAAAGGGGGGAGGCACATACCATATCAACAACAGAATTGCATGACCACTGATCTGACTATTTATGAAAATATACCTGCCCTGGGGGTCCGTCACCACCTCCTATGTAGCAAAAGCCACAGATTTAAATATGAGCCGGGTAACTCCTCTGGAATAGGAGCAGTGAGAGGCATGGAAGAACCAGCCTACCCATGGATGCCACAGGGCGCCCTGTAGAGGGACCTCTGCGTGAGTTTCCACCAGAGCAATGATATCAGCTCGTTGTTCTTTCAGGTAGGAGAATCAACAACTGCCCTCCTAATTTTACCACGCAGGCCGCGCCCATGCCACGTGGATAGTTTTAGCTGTGACATGGCAACAACAGGGTGACAGTATGTAGACAGAGGGGATCAGGAGGCCCCTGAGCAAGTAGTACCCCCCATCTGCAGCAGAATAGAAAATATACATTGGGAAGGTGAAGAAATAATAAACAACAGTGCACTCGCCATGTAGCCAGAAAGCATATATGTAGCACAAGACTAGAAACACAAGAAAAAAACAACTCAATCCCCCCTTCCAAGCCCAACACAGACCCCAACAGGTGTGGGCATCTGTCCCAAAACATTGAACAAAAAGTCAGTAAACATGTGAGTGAGGTGTAAATAAACGAGAGCTGTCACCTAGTCTGGTGCACGGGGGCCATATGGAGACCGGAGAAGGGCAACCAGCAGGGGTAAAACCGGAACAACAGGCCGCAGGGGTATAGGTGATAATGGTACAAGGGCCCAGGTCCACCAGGAAAGAAAAAGGACAGTGGCAGAGTCAGCCCGATGACATAGCAGGGTCCAGGTAACCGATAAAGTGGGGGCGAACATTCTCCAAAGAGGAGTCCCAGTAGCGGGTCTCATCAGTAAACGAGCACACAATAAAAACAGTATCTAAGGTAAGCAGTCAGGCCTCCTGGTCAGTGAACAGGTGAGTGAGGTGGAAATAAACGAGAGCTGTCACCTAGTCCGGTGCATGGGGGCCATATGGAGACCGGAGAAGGTCAACCAGTAGTGTCCACAGGGGTAAAACAGGAACAACAAGCCGCAGGGGTATAGGTGATAATGGCAAAAGGGCCCAGGTCCGCCAGGAAAGAAATAGGACAGTGGCAGAGTCAGCCCGATGACATAGCAGGGTCCAGGTACAGGTAACCCAAGGCACGGGTCAGGATGGAGAACGGGCCAGAACAAACATAGTCAGTACTTAGGGGAGACTATCCAGCCAAGCCACAGCATAATCCAGGTCCTCAAAGAAGTGGACCCTGTCCTCACCAACAACTTGCAACCAGGCTCGGTATAGCATAGAATATTTCTGATTGCGGACCCTGAGGCGTCTCTTGACCTCCATGAACCGTCTGCGCTGATTCTTAACTTCGGCAGAAAAATCAGTTGTTACTCACAGCAAGTTTATTGTGACCTCTGTGGAAACCTTGTACTATGTTGTGCTATGGAGGTGCTGGTTTGTGGCCTCTCTTCTTTGGCTATATTCCTTGGCATGTCTCTATTTTTGGAAGTCCAAGAAGTTTGTAAATTGCCATCACAAATAAGTATCATGTCTTCTAAAATTTTAAATACATGATTGTTTGACATCTTGTTGTACACATTACGGAAAATCCATTTCTTTCTTCCCTTTGGGAACTCCAAGTTCTTTCTTTCAAATTCAATTACTTCACCACTTTCATCGGTTACAGTTTTTGTTGACGGTTTCCTTATCACATTATGATTATGGCACAATGCTGCTAGTTTGGTCCTTGCCTCCATGGAGTCATATCGAAAGTGGATTCTTTTTGGACGGAATTTTAACATCATGCTGTGATAGGTCTTCAAAGCACCAGTTTGACAAAAATATGTCAAGTGAGGAATGTCTTTTTGTAACTGTGGGTCCAAAACAAACAATGTCAATGCATCGAAGGCTTCCATATTTTTACTGATCCAGGAGATGGTTTTAGTGTCATAAGTAAGAGGTGCATGTGAGCATGAATATTCTTCATCGCCAATTTTCCAATGGTGTTCATTAGTAACATGATATAATATTGATTCCCACTTTTCTTTGAAGAGTGCTTCATTTCCAGCTGAGGTACGACTGCACCAATAGAAATGATTTAAAAATAGGACCAATCCATGGTGTGATAGCATTGCGTGAATTCTTTTTTGAAAGTTGTAAGTTTTCTTTTTACATTTAAAACATAATGCCATATATAAAATTGATGGTTGATGCTGTGATAAGGTGGTGTAGTCATTAATTTTCTTATTCTGGTGTGGCGATCAGTGTCAAGAAAGTGAACGTCTATGTCGTCATCCAAAATTCTTTGTAGGCACTTCTCAAATCCATATTTTTCCATCGCCACAGAGTAACTGCTCTGTGTAACTTGCACCACTTCAAAATCAACAATTTTACGAGAAACAATGTCCATGAAGGTATATGTGCAGTACTTTGCAGAGAAGCCAGGGCTGTCACACTGTCCGTCCCCGGCCAAAAATGAGGGTTTGGTTCCTAGTTCATTATGTACTTCCTCTTTTTGTTTTGTCCAATGGTAGTCTATTGCTGGAAAAACATATCTGGTCTGAAGATTGTGAAATGTTGTTTTTTCCAAAACACTGGATTCCAGAAAAATCAAACAAATCTTTAACTTTTCTATAGCTCGACCCGGAGAGCACTATACATCCTAAAATGATAATGTTTCCAGCAGCAACATTTTTAATCCTTGGTTGACTTTCCCAAAGTTTTGCATGATGTTTCATTATGTAAATGGAAAACACTACTACCATGCTTCCAATTATTTGCTTTTCAAATTTTTGGATCCTAGAAAAGCAATCTTGTTCGGGACAACGCATATGGAACAGCAACTTGTCCAAATGACTTTCAAAAACAATACATTTTCGTTCTTGTATTATCTGAGTTTCCATTGGCAGAGTATTTTCATGCTGGAATTCAAATTCTTCATCCTCGAAACTTGTATGAAAAAGTGTGGTAACTTCCGATTCAGAACCATGAAAACTTGGATCCTCAGAATATTTTAATTTTCTTTTGGTGTTTTTTTTTTTGGCTTTCAGTAGTGGAATCCAGATGAAATAAATCTTTATCAACTACATTCATTGGAGTTGATAAAACAGATGATGAAGAGGATGGCAGTGGCAACTCCTCAATTTCCTGAGGCGTATTACCTTGACGTAATTTCCATGAACGAAAACCCGACATGTCTGTGTTTGGGGTCCGGTGTGGACTGTGATTGCTGTATGGGAGGATGATCAAAATGTATGTATGAATGGTCCAGGTTTACAGTCTGTTCGCTGGCAATTGTTGTATAACTTTGATGAGAAATTGTTGCATGGAAATCAGATTCCACTGTTTGGGTACTGACGTCCGAAGTGCTGAAAATTTGTTGATGCCTGGATTGGTGACATTCACAGTGACACTTTTCCTGTAGGAAAATTGTGCATTGTGCCGCTTCGACGCTGACCGTCTTTCTTCCTTCTCTGCCACTTAGTCTTGTTTCCCAAGTTGTTGTTGAAGATGGAGGGAAAATCATTGGCACAGCATCTGCCTGTAGTGTTCTCCTGCTACCATGTGTTATGAACAATTCTTTTGTAAAGTGTGCTAAACACATTCTAAATTTGTCACCTTTATTATCTGCGACAATCAAAGCAGTGAATTCTTCTATCATATTTTCACCCATTCCGGCATTTTTAAGCCAAACACGTATTTGATTTGGGTTTTTAGGAAAACAATGAAGGCTAATATCCGGCCATGTCTTTCTGGCCGGATCCATGATGACACCCTCTAACAAAGCATTGTGGCATTTCTTAAAAAAGAAAAAATATACATGACATTTTTTTTTACCTTCTAAAATTTAAATTTAGCCAAAAAAATATTTTTGAATTGCATCTCTATCTCTCTCTATCTCTCTCTCTCTCCATCCCTATCTCTCTCTCTATCTCTCTCAATCTCTCTATCTCCCTCTCTCTATCTCCCTCTCTGTCTCCCTCTCTATCTATCTCTCTCTACCTCTCTATCTCTCTCAAACTCTCTATCTCTACATCTCTATCTCTCTCTATCTCAATCTCTCTATCACTATCTCTCTCAATCTCTATATCTCTATCTCCCTCTCTCTCCCCATCTATCTATCTATCTATCTATCTATCTATCTATCTATCTATCTATCTATCTATCTATCTATCTATCTATCTATCTATCTATCTATCTATCTATCTATCTATCTATCTATCTATCTATCTATCTATCTATCTATCTATCTATCTATCTATCTATCTCAAATTCAATTTCAAAATTCAAATTAGCTTTATTGGCAGGACCAAATACATTTTAGCATTGCCAAAGCAGTTGAGTTTGTGATGGGGGGGGGGGGGGGGGGGGTTAATGGGTAATATAAAGGGGAATGGGGGGTGAGTCTATGTAAAGGATTTTTAAGTCCTCAGTTTTTCATGTCCCTCTCAGTCTGTGACATGCTGTCACATATTGTGCAGCTATTCTCACCATTGGCTCCTCTTCTCCCAGTAGGATTTGAATTCTCCTCTTCTCTTCTATAGAATTGAACTCCAGGATGAAAGCGGAGAGTCTCTGGAAGTGAGTGTCCCTCACTGATTAGTACTTAGGGCACTGTAGCTGGAAGTGGTCCTCGTCCTCCAGGACCCCCTAGTCACACTGCTGGCACAATCTTCTCTCCCTGGGCTTGTAGGTCTGTCTGTGCCGTCCTAACTCGATTTCCAGGCTGTGGGCACTCAGTCTGTACAGGCTGAAGGTCTGTCTGTCTTTGGACTCTTGTAGCACCTCCAGGTATGGGGCCAGTTTTTAGTCTCTCTGCAGTGACTGGTAAACAGTTAGTTTCTTGGAGTTTATTTCATTTCTCCATTCTTCAACATATTTTTCTTCTGAATATTTCTTTATGTTTTTTATTTGGGATTTTGTCAGGTCGAATTGTTGGGAGTTTGGGATAGGCAAGGCGCTGATGAGTTGTTGCAGGCCGCCAGGCTTGGGCAGGTTCTTATTGGTTAGTAGGGCCTTATGATGGTACGAGTCAGGACTGTTTTTTGTAGATGATCCCAGAATGATAGCGCCCTCTTTTGTACTGCAAGAAGCAAGGGAAATCTGCCCAGCTCGGACCGGCAGGCACTGTTGGAGGTGCTCCGGTGGACTTGGAGGAGTAGCTTGCAGAATTCCAGATGGAATATTTCTGTTGGGCTGGAGTCCCGTTGTGATTGGTCTGGGTAGGTGACAGGACCCCAAACTTCACTGCCATATAGAAGGATTGGGGTGATGCGCTACCAAATACTCTGAGCCAGACTCGCACCGGTGGTTTTAGGTGATACAGCTGTCTCCTGATGGCATAGAAGGCTCTGCGTGCCTTGTCTTTTAGGGCCTCTATGGCCTGAAACTTCCTGATATGTTAATTTCTAGGCCGAGGTAAGTGTAGTTGTTGGATTCATCAAGAGTGTGGTTGTTTAATGTAAAGGAGGGGCACTTTGTTTTTTTTTATTTTTCCTTTGGAACACCATGATTTTTGTTTTGCTTGAGTTGATGGGTAGTGCCCATGTGGCACTATATTTCTCCAGCACTTACAGGCTGTCTTGTAGGCCTCTCTCTGTTGGTGACAGAAGTAAGAGGTCATCCGCATAGAGCGGTAACTTCACCTCTGTGTCATGCAGAATCAGTCCAGGTGCTGGGGAGGATTCTAGAGCGGTAGCCAGTTCATTGATGTAGATGTTGAAGAGGGTTGGACTTAGGCTGCAGCCCTGTCTGACTCCCCGGGCCTATTGGAAGTGTTTGGTTCTTTTCCCATTCACCTTTACACTGCAGCTGTTCTCAGTATATGAACTCTTGATGACATTGTATATTTTCCCTCCTATTCCACTTTCCAATAGTTTGAGGAACAGGCCTGGGTGCCACACAGAGTCAAATGCCTTCTTAAAGTCCACAAAACAGGCGAATATCTTTCCATGTTTTGTATTGTGAATATGGTTCCTAATGAGACTGTGCAGGGTGTAGATGTGGTCTGTAGTGCGATGGTTTGGCATGAACCCCACCTGACTTCTGCTGAGGATGTTGTGTTAGGAAGTTTAGGATCCGTTTGTTGAGAATACTGTTGAATAGTTTCCCTAATGTGCTGCTGACACATATCACTCTGTAGTTGGCTGGATCATACTGGTCTCCGTTCTTATGGATGGGTGTTATAATGCCTTGGTTCCATACTTTAGGGTAGTAACCGGCACTCAGGACCAGATTGAACACTTTGCATATTGCAGCATGTACATCTGGGGAGCCATGTTTAATCATTTCAGGCAGGATTCCATCCATCCCGCTGGCTTTTTTAGTTTGCAGGTGTTGCATTTTCTCCCTAATTTCTTGTAGAGTAATTGGTACATCCAGGGGGTTCTGGAAGTCCTTGATTTTTTCCTCCATATCTTTTAGTCTTTTAATGATGTCTTTTTGTTCTACAGTTAACTTCTCTTCTGGAATATCTTTGTAGAGGTTCTTAAAGTAGTTAAACCAGATGTCACCATTTTGGATGTGGAGGTTGTTTTTCCTGGGTGCTGAGCCAATATTCTTCCATATTTCCCAGAAAGAATTTTCCTGAAGTGCCTCTTCTAACTGTTGCAGGTTGTTGGAGATTAACTTTTGCCTTTTCTTTTTAAGGGTTTGTTTGTATTTTTTCTGTAAGATGCTATGCGCTATCCTTAGCTCATTGTTGTCTGGGTCTCTGTGTTTGTTATTGGAGGCTGTCCGTAGGGTGTTCCTTAACCACCGGAAGATTTTACCCCCTTCCTGACCAGGCCCTATCTTGCGATTCGGCACTGCGTGATTTTAACGGACAATTGCGCGGTCGTGCAACGCTGTACCCAAATTAAATTGACGTCCTTTTTTTCCCACAAACAGAGCTTTCTTTTGGTGGTATTTGATCACCTGTGCAATTTTTTGATCATGCGCTATAAACAAAAAAAGAGCGACAATTTTGCAAAAATAACAATATTTTTCACATTTTTTATATGAAATTCCCCAAAAAAATGTAAAAATCTATTTTTTTTAACATTTTAGGCCAATTTGTTTTCTGCTACATATGTTTGGTAAAAAAAATCGCAATAAGCGTATTATGATTGGTTTGCGCAAAAGTTATTGCGTTTACTAACTAAGGGAAAGATTTTTGTAATTTTTATTGTTTTTTTTTTTTTTAACGAGTAATGGCGGCGATCTGCGATTTTTTTTTTTTTTTGCGGGAATGTGACATTGCAGCGGACAGATCGGACCCCTGACTGACATTTTTGACACTTTTGGGGGTACCAGTGACATTACTACAGTAATCAGTACAGTAATACAGTAACATAAGCACTGTTACTGTAAAAATTACACTGGCAGGGAAGGGGTTAACTTTATTGGAGAAGGAGGGGTTAAGTGTGTCCCTAGGGGCGGGATTCTAACTGTAAAGCGATGTGGCTATTTGTGTAACTACAGAGATATACGATCCTGCTTAGCAGGACTGTATGATCTCTGCACTTACACAAGGGAGAATGACAGGCGGCTTTGTTTACATTAGCCGCCTGCCTTTCTCCCTCTGTACCGGACGATTGCAAGTGACCAGCGGACCTCGGGTTCACCGGTCACATGCGCGGACATGTTAGGGAGCGAGCGGGGGCGGGAACGTGCCTCCGGCAGTGTGCGCTCGCCCCCTAGAGGCTCACAGGCTAGCGACATAGTCCTACGTCACTTTGCCTGTGAGGGGCTGACTGCCGTCGTAAATAGTCGTGCGGCAGTCGGCAAGTGGTTAATTCTTTGCATCCTTTGTTGAACCATTTATTGGATTGTTTGGTGGGTGGTTTCCTGTAGTTGACTTTTCTCAGTTGGGCTGTTTCTGCAATGGTGTGTAGCATATTATGGAAGTCCTTTACTGCCTGGTTCACACCTCGTGGACTTACCTCATAGTTGTTGTTTTGGAAGCTTTCAAGCTGTTTTTTAATGTCAGGTCTGTCAGTTACCTCTTTGTATTTTGTGGTAGACTGTTTGGACCATTTAAATGATGGTGGCAGGTTGCAGAGAGAAGCCTGGTGGCATTTTGGTGATGGTTTGTTAGAAGATTTAATATATAGCAGTAGTTGGGTGTGGTCTGACAGGTGTGTTTGTGGGGTGACTGTAAAGCCATTGATGAGTGGTGGGGTTCATATCTGTGATAGCATAGTCTACCACACTGCTGCCTTTGTGGGAGTTTAATGTGTACCTTCCCAGAGAGTCTCCCTTGGTACGGCCATTGAGGATGTAGAGCCCCAGACTGTGACACAGATTTAGCAATTTTCTTCCATTTTTGTTGATTGTACTGTCAAGCTGTTTCTTTGTATCTGTATCAACTCGTGACCGTAATTTGCGGGGCCCAGTATGTACATGTTGCCATCAGAACTTATGTAGTCCTTTTTCTTTCCTGTCCTACCATTGAGGTCTCCAAAGATGAGCACTTGTCCCAGGGATTGGAAGTGGATTATCTCGCTTTGTAGGACCTCATAGATGTCCTGTCTGAAATATGGGGACTCTGGTGGGGCAATGTATGCTGCACACAGGTAGATATTAGACTGAGGGGCAAGGATGGAGCTACTTATGCTTATCCAGATGTGGCTCTCTCCTTTTTTGATTGCATTGATGTTGTCATGTAGCTCCTCCTTATACCAGACTAATATTCCCCCTGAGCACCGACCCTGTTTGATGTTTTTATCCTTCTGTGCGGGGACAGAGAATTCCCTATAGCCAATTGATACTAATGGTTCATCCTGTGCCCGGGTCCATGTTTCCAGGAGGATTTGTATGTCTGTTTCACGTAGTCTTTGCTTAAAATCTGGATCATTTACTTTGGATCCGAAAGCTGAAGTATTCAGACCCTGAATGTTCCAGCTACTGATTACTAATGATGTCATTTTTGTTTGTGTCGTTGTATACCTTTTAATGGGCAAATTTCCTGTGACAAACCGGATTATTGGTGGTTGTCCTTGTCTTTTTTGCTTTTTAGAGCTACGTTACATTATTTTATCGTATATTGTGCTGAGGAGGGTTCTTATCTCTGCCATTTCTCTGCTTTTTAGTGGTCTTAATGTCCATCTTGGGGTGCGTGGCTTCCTCCATTCTTGCCATGTTTGGGGCTCTGTTTTTTGGTTGAGTGTATTGTTGTTGTATTGGATTAGTGGTGACTAGGGTTGAGGGAACACGGACTGTATTATTATCGGATACCGGATAATTGGATTTTTGTTACCCGGACACGGACCCGAAAACTTTACTGTATATTCAGGTTTAAAATCCGTGTTCGGTAATTTTATTTCCTGTTTTGTATGTAATGGTGCGGTTTTAATGGCGCGGTTTCAACAGTCAATCAACAAGCGTTTAACTGGTGTGCCATAGAAGCCATCACAGCCATGCCTACTAATGGCATGGCTGTGATTGGCCAGCTGAAGCATGTGACTCTTTATAAGCTAGAGACACAGCGCGGTGCGCGTTAGTCTGTTCTAGTGTAGGGAGAAAGCACACACAACGGTGCTGGCTGCTGCTGATTAGGGACAGAGACAGGAAAAAAAAACATTGTGGCTGAAAAGAAAGTAGGGACAGGTCGGAGTGTAGGCAGGGAAAGATAGAAAAGCATTTTAGGGACAGGCTGGAGAGAGTAGGCAGGGAGAGATTAGGAGACACAGGACAGAACAATCGTCCGTTAGCGATCTACATCGATTTTGCTGTGTGGGGGGTGGTGCAGTGAACAATCTTTTTGCCCTCACTTGAGCCCACTGAGGAGGAGGGAGAAATTTTTTTTTTTATCAGTCTGTTGGGTGCAGCGTTCAGCTATATTTTACTACACAGTGCTGTTCTAATCTGCTATTTAAAAATTACAAATTTAAAGGGGAATTTTTTTTTTGTTCCCTTCATAGCTTGCTGCTGACCGTGACATAAAACATAAGACACTGCTGTGTTCACATCTGCTATTGAAAAATCACCAATTAAAGTGAAAAATAATTATTCATTTTTTCATTCATACGTTACTGTGACATACAGCCTTTACACACAGTGTAGTTCTAATCTGCTATTTAAAAATTACAAATTTAAAGGGGAGTCTGTGTTTGTACGTGTGAGATACACCGTTTTAAATACTTTTTTCTATTCCGCTATTCAATAAACACCCTTTTGGGGTGAAAAAAATTAAATTGCGGCATAGTCTGTATCGGTACGTGTGAGATACACCTTTTAAATTTGTTTGGCGCATCTCCTTCCACCGCCGAGGATTGCAGGGCGCTTCAGTTTGCCTCCTGTTCCGAAGTCCTCCTACTCCTCATCCTCCCTTTAGGGTACAAAAAATTGTAATCGGGGCCTAGTCTGTGTTTGTACGTGTGAGATACACCGTTTAATATACTTTTTTCTATTCCGCTATTCAATATACACCCTTTTGGGGTGAAAAAAATTAAATTGCGGCATAGTCTGTATCGGTACGTGTGAGATACACCTTTTAAATTTGTTTGGCGCATCTCCTTCCACCGCCGAGGATTGCAGGGCGCTTCAGTTTGCCTCCTGTTCCGAAGTCCTCCTACTCCTCTTCCTCATCTTCCCTTTAGGGTACAAAAAATTGTAATCGGGCCTAGTCTGTGTTTGTACGTGTGAGATACACCGTTTTATATACTTTTTTCTATTCCGCTATTCAATATACACCCTTTTGGGGTGAAAAAAATTAAATTGCGGCATAGTCTGTATCGGTACGTGTGAGATACATCTTTTAAATTTGTTTGGCGCATCTCCTTCCACCGCCGAAGATTGCAGGGCGCTTCAGTTTGCCTCCTGTTCCGAAGTCCTCCTACTCCTCTTCCTCATCCTCCCTTTAGGGTACAAAAAATTGTAATCGGGGCCTAGTCTGTTTGTACGTGTGAGATACACAGTTTTATATACTTTTTTCTATTCCGCTATTCAATATACACCCTTTTGGGGTGAAAAAAATTCAATTGCGGCATACTTTGCATATTTGACTGTGAGATACACCCGTTGTATTTGTATACTGTTTTTCTATTCCGTTATTTAATAAACACCCTTTTGGGGTAAAAAAAATTAAATTGCGGCACAGTTTGCATATTTGACTGTGAGATACACCCGTGGGATACTGTTGTTGTTTTGTTCCGCTATTCAATAAACACCTTTCTAGGGCAAGATCATAAATTACAGAAATATGAGGAGAATGTCAAATAGGGGCCGTGGCCTCGGTTGTGGTGCTGCTGGTAGAGCTCCTGTTGCAAGGAGAGGATGTGGTCGATCTGTGCCAGCTACACGCACAAGTGAAACACCTTCCTCAAGTGTGAGTAGGCGACAGAACCTGCAGCAGTATTTGGTAGGGCATCATGCGCCTCTACGTGTTGAGGCAAGAACAAGTACAGGCGATAGTAGATTGGGTTGCTGACAGTGCCTCCAGTTCCTTCACATTGTCTCCCACCCAGTCTACTGCAGAAAGGTCAGACTTGGCACCTGCAGCCGATGTCCAACCGTCATTCACCTCACCCCCTTGAAAATCAGGCAAGCAGTCTGAGCCCCAAGTCATGCAACAGTCTCTTCTTTTTGATGACTCTGTCAGCAGGGTTTCCCAGGGCCATCCACCTAGCCCTGCCCCAGAAGTGGAAGAGATTGAGTGCAGCGATGCCCAACCACTTATTTCTCAAGATGAGTACATGGAAGGACCATTTCAGCACGTCTCCGATGATGACGAAACGCAGGTGGCAACTGCTGCGGCACTCAGAATTGTGGAGACCGACAAGGAGGGCAGGGGTGAAGACTGGGTGGAAGATGATGTGGAGGATGATGAGGTCCTCGACCCCACATGGAATGAAGGTCATGCAGGTGACCTGAGTAGTTTGGAGGAAGAGGCGGTGGTTGCACAGAGCCACCAGCACAGCAGAAGAGGGAGCAGGGTGCAGAAGCGGAGCGGCCGTGCCCTAGACACTACGCCTGCTACTGCCCAACGCAGCAAGGGACCGAGCGCACCAAAGCCAGGTCAAAGGAGTTCTATAGCGTGGAAGTTCTTCAGACAATGTGCTGATGACAGGACACGAGTGGTTTGCACACTGTGCAATCAGAGCCTGAAGCGAGGCATAAACCTTCTCAACCTGAGCACAACCTGCATGATCAGGCATCTTAAGTGCAAAGCACGAGCTGCAGTGGAGTAGACACCTTAAAAACCAAGAAAGGTCTCTGGCTCCTCCTGCTTCCTCTTCTGCTGCAGTCTCGGCCTCTTCATCCACCTCTGTAGTGATACCGGCACCTGCCACCCCGCAAACAGAGAATCTGTCAGCAACACCACCACCTGGGTCACCAACTATCTCCACAATGTCCCGTGGAAGCGTTCAGCTTTCCATCTCCCAAACAATTCAGAGGAAGAGGAAGTACCCCCTACCCACCCGCGATCCCTGGCCCTGAATGCCAGCATTTCAAAATTCTTGGCCTTTGAAATGCTGTCATTCCGTCTGGTGGAGACGCACAGTTTTGAAAGCCAGTGGCTGTCCCACAGTACGTCGTGCCCAGCCGCCACTACTTTTCCAGGCAAGCCATCCCTTCCCTGCACAACCAAGTGGGGGAAAAAATCAGGTGTGCACTGCGCAACGCCATCTGTGGCAAGGTCCACCTAACTACCGATACGTGGACCAGTAAGCACGGTCAGGGGCGTTATATCTCCCTAACGGCACACTGGGTAAATGCAGTGGCGGCTGGGCCTGAGGCGGATAGCAATTTGGCGCATGTCCTTCCACCACCGAGGATTGCAGGGCGCTTCAGTTTGCCTCCTGTTCCTAACTCCTCCTACTCCGCTTCCTCGTCCTCTACCGCCTCCTCATCCGGTCAGCGTAACACCTTCACCACCAACTTCAGCACAGCCAGGGGTAAACGACAGCAGGCAGTTATAAAACTTGCCTGTTTGGGGGAAAAACCACACACCGCGCAGGAGTTGTGGAGGAGCATGAAACAGCAGACCGATAAATGGTTGCTGCCAGCGAGCTTCAAGCCCGGCCTGGTGGTGTGCGATAACGGGCGAAATCTCATAGCAGCTCTGGGCCTAGCCGGTTTGACGCACATCCCTTGCCTGGCGCATGTGCTGAATTTGGTGGTGCAGAGGTTCCTTAAAAATTACCCCGCTATATCAGAGCTGCTGCAGAAAGTGTGGGCCGTCTGTGCGCACTTTCGGCGTTCTCACCCTGCTGCTGCTCGCCTGTCAGCGCTGCAGCGTAACTTCGGCCTTCCCGCTCACCGCCTCATATGTGACGTGCCCACAAGGTGGAACTCCACCTTGCACATGCTGGAAAGACTGTGCGAGCAGAATTTATTGTTTTAAAATTCTTTGTTACGGTGCAAGTTTTGCACCTTTTGCAGGGATAAAAGCCTTTCCGGTCTAAAAATGTAAACTATTTTCTTGGGGGGTCTGGAATGTTCGGAGCCAGATTGTGCCTGAGGTTTGTAGCCCTTCTATAAATAAACCGCGGCCTGTCAGGAAGAATAGAACCCAGAGATCGGTCTTTCTTCAAGAAAGGCCAGTGCTTCCGCACAATGGCCTCTATTTTCTTATAGTTACGGCTAAAATCAGAGAGGAAGGCCATGTCACCTCTATTTACATTACTATTCCTATTTTTGTCAGCAAGCAAATCCTTCCTAGGAATCAATTTTACTTTATCCCTAGTTTTCGAGATCTCTTGTCTACTATATCCTTTTTCCACAAATCTTTCGATGAGTAGATTGGACTGAATGTCATAATCCTCGTTTCTTTTGCAATTACGACGGATACGGATGAACTGTCCCTTTGGAATAGCCCCTAGCCATTTGGGATGGTGGCAGCTACTTATTGGGATATAACTGTTTTTACCAGTCTCTTTAAAAAATGTTTTTGTGGATATAGTATTATTGAATTTTTCCAGGGTGAGATCCAAGAAGTGTACTTGTTCCCTATTCCAAGTGGCGGTGAAAACTAGACCAAATGGATTGTTATTGATTTCTCTGATGAAATCCTTCAGTGAGTCTTCCAACCCTTTCCATAACACCAGGAGGTCATCAATATATCTTTTATATAGACTTAGAGAGGGATTCGGATTAGAAAAAATAGCTTCTTTCTCCCATTCCCCCAAAAGAATATTTACCACGCTGGGTGCGTATTTCGCGCCCATCGCCACTCCTTTTATTTGGTTATAGCATCTCCCTTGATGCCAGAAATAGTTGTTCTCCATTGCTAATTTCAATGCATCATACAAAAATTGTTTCTGAGCAACTTTAAGGTTAGTTTTAGAGTTCAATGCTAAAGTAGTGGTATAGAGTACATCTGATTGCTTAAGACTAGTGTAGAGTGATTCGACGTCAATAGTTACCATGAACGTCTCATCCTCTACAACTATGTCTTCCAAGAGTTTAATAAGGTGCTTGCTATCTTTCAAATGAGAGGGGTATGTGGATACTAGGGGCTGTAGGAAATGATCCACATATTCTCCTATTCTAGAGAAAATTAAGCCAATCCCACTAATTATGGGCCTCCCAGGGGGGGTTAGCTCTATCCTTCTGGATTTTCGGCAATTGATAAATTGTTGGGAGTCTGGGGGCTTCTGGTACCAAGTACCGAGCCTCTTTCTTAGATAAGATCCCCTGCTCTCTTGCATTTTTCACCAATTTCTCTAGTTTCGTTTTAAGTTTGGAGGTGGGATTATTTTTCAATCTTTTGTAAGTGACCATGTCACCCACCAGCCTGTCCAACTCTTTAAAATAATCAGTTTTATTTAAAATAACAATCCCCCCCCCCCTTTATCGGCTGGTCTAATCACAATGTTAGTCCTCAAGGCCAATTCTTCCATACCTTTATCAAAATCTTTTTTGGTGTATTGATATTTCGGTTTAATTTTACGTATATCATCCTCCACCAAATTCCTGAATACCTCCAGGAAATGGTTAGAGGAGATAGGAGGATTAAAAGTGGAACAATTTCTTAATCCACTATCCTCAAACATTCTCTCTACAGGTTTGGATGTAGATGGTTTTTCCACAAAAAAATTCTTTATCTTTAATTTTCTAATGTATTTCTCAACATCAATAAAAGTGTGACACTTATTTACATTTTTCTCGGGTGCAAATTTAACCCAAAAAATATCAATGAATGAAACCGAATGGATCTATCGTTTAGACTTTACATCCTGCTGATTTAAACATTGATATAGACCTTAATTGTTTTATATCTAATTACTGATTTATTTATTTAGCGAGGGACAGATTAGCTTTTATCTGAGAAATGTTTTTAGAATCTTACCTATTTATTGTCCCCGATGGATACCTCTTTTACTGTTACACATTAGTGATCCCACTATTTTAAGTGAGGGACCCATGGGATCCCATCTGGGGATTTTTTTCTAACTCATTCCAGTCATCTACCTCTCACCTTTATATTATCAATATTAATATTAATTAATATAGTCACTCAGAATTTTAACATTAATTTTAACATTAATCTATAATCTACTTAATTTTAACACTAATCTATAATATATTTACCCAAGTCACTCAGAATAATTATTTAATTGTTTTATTTAAACATGAATCAACTTTGAATAAAAGTACCCCGTTTAATAATTTTAACTAAATATACAAATTGTTTGTTATTGTTGTTTATGAAATATCTTTTTATTGTTATTGGGACCTATTGTCATCTGAATTTTCCTGCTTGGTATTTATCCCTCCGTCTTTTATTTATTACAATATAATATATGGGCATTTCCTGTGTGTATCACATAATCTCCTCCAGGTGGCGATTTAGTGACTATTGCTCCCATTGCTTAAGATGATAGGTTGGGGCTTCCGTCTTTCATCTATACTCTGAGGGGAGGGATTATTGTGATGGCGGAGTTGGATTGGATACCAAAGCGAGGCTTGGTTGTATTTAAGGCGTAGTCACGGTCACATGCCCCTGATGACGTAAGCCGGCGTGCTTACGAAACGCGTCGGGACACTAGGACCTGTGACTATGCCATCTTTACTTCCGGCTTCTCAGTGGTACGCTTGTGGAACGCGGAAGGTGTCCGTACACCGGAGAACCGCTTGATGTGCATTTAAGCTCCATTTTATCTTCCTAATTTTAAGTGCATCCTTTTCTTAATAAACTTCTATGGTTTAACGTACTTCAATATCAAGCCCTTCTTGTTTCTTCCCTGGTCATATTGTTTGGAAGCCCATCTCCCGGGTTAACAGATTGGGATCTACAGTGGTTACGGGAAAAGGTGCCTCCGTCTTATGCCTGGTGCTCATGATCTTATCCGCGTGTCTGACCCCCTATAATAAGGGGTCCACAGCTTCTGGTAATCGCATGTATATCTTGGGTGTTCTGGTGGAGGTGTATAGTGCCATATAACAAGCTTATCCATTGGTATTCAACATCCGGACATCTGCTGCTATTTTATGGACTATTTTATGGACACTTATATTTGACTGACTGTGTTATTTATATTTTCACCTATTACTAGATACTCCTTGCACAAAATATTTTTTGCTCAGATTTTTGTTGACCTTACACTTTACTGATTAACACAGTGGTTTTGGTTTAGCACAATTGTATATTTAGCAATAAGTATTTTATCATTCTTCACGTTTTTGTGTTGATTGCTGCTTCTAATTTGGGATCACTCCCCCACTGTTTTTGTTGCTTTGTCACCATTTATTATTTATTTTTCTGTCATTTTTTGACATTTCACCTGAAAAGATTTATTTGTTCTTCACGATTTTCTCATTTTGCGCAGGTTTAGGATTATACCTTATATATTTTTCCAATAAAATGTTATATTTTTAAGTATTTAGTGTCTTCAAAATCCACGTTTCTTTCTATTTAGTTTTTTCAAGCTTCTGATGTGAGTTAATTCATTCCTGTTCTTTTTACTCTACAATTGGGCTCTGTTTTTTATACTGTGCATTGTTTGGTCAGTGTTTATCTACATTTACGCTTTGTTTTTATAAATCCTATTTTATATATATATATACTACACTATGAGTTTTTCCTTTTCATTTGGATGTATATATGTGGTATATTGAAAATCAAAATCGTTTGGAGGAGGACTCCTGCAGTGATTACTTCGGTCTTTACGACTCCAAGATTGAAGACATCAGCAGATATATATATAATTTAGACAGCATATAGCTCTGGTGAGTGTTAATTTTTTCCATATGGGGGGGTGGAGGATTACGTTCACGTAGGTGTTATTATATCCTCAACTCCACTGACTCTGGCCTCTAACTCCGTTGTGCATTCACGCACTTTTTGTAAATCATGTCTAACAAATAACATTTCCTCTAATACATTTCAGCTGGTCTGTCATTTCTGACAGGGCAGATTTGCACCCATTAACCACCATTAATACTGCTCTTAACCACTTTACCACCGGAGGATTTTCCCGCTTTACATCCAGGCCACTTCTTGCAACTTGGCACTGTGCAACTTTAACTGACAATTGCACGGTCATGCAATGCCGTACCCAAACAAAATTACGTCCTTATTTTCCCACAAACAGAGCTTTCTTTTGGTGGTATTTGATCACCTGTGCGCTTTTCATTTTTTGCAATATTAATAAAAAAGAGCGACAATTTTGAAAAAATAACAATATTTTTCTACTTTGACAGTTAAAAAAATATCCAATATATTCAATTTTTGTCATATATTTAGGCCAATATGTATTTAGTTACATGTCTTTGACAAAAAAATTCTCAATGAGCGTATTTTTAACCGCTTTAAGACCGGAAGATTTTACCTGATTCCTGACCAGGCCATATTTTTTGATTCGGCACTGCGTTACTTTAACGGACAATTACGCGGTCGTGCGACGCTGTACCCAAATTAAATATTTAAATATGTCCTTTTTTTCCACACAAATAGAGCTTTCTTTTGGTGGTATATGATCACCTGTGCGATTTTTACTTTTTGCGCTATAAACAAAAAAAGAGCGACAATTTTGAAAAAATAACAATATTTTTCACATTTTTTTATATGAAATTCCCCCCCCAAAAAATGTAAAAATCAAATTTTTTTAACATTTTAGGCCAATTTGTTTTCTGCTACATACGTTTGGTAAAAAAATCGCAATATGCGTATTTTGATTGGTTTGCGCAAAAGTTATCGCAGCTACTAACTACGGGAAATTTATTTAATTTTTATTGTTTTTTTTTTAACTAGTAATGGCGGCGATCTGCGTTTTTTTTTTTTGCGGGACTGCGACATTTAGGCGGACAGATCGGACCCCTAACTGAAATTTTTGACACTTTTGGGGGTACCAGTGACATTACTACAATAATCAGTGCTATACATATGCACTGTTACTGTAATAATGACACTGGCAGGGAAGGGGTTAACTTTATTGGTGATCAAGTGGTTAAATGTATGCCTGGTGCTTACTGACGTGTGGGGGGGGATTGAGTGACACAGGCACAGATCGCAGGTTCAGTTATGCTAAATCCTGTAATCTGTCCCTGCCTGTCACAGAGGAGATCCGCCCGCTTTGTTTACACAAGCGGGCGGATTTCCCCACTCGATCCCCGACGATCGTGGAAGAGCGGCGGTGATCACCGCCTCTCCTCCCCTGGCCCGACTCCCGCTGTGTCTGAATACAGCGGGAGCGAGCCTCCAGTGACGCATGCGCGTCGCCCACAAGGGGAGGAGTCCAGCGACGTAGGTCTACGTCGCTGGGAGATAACGAGCCACTTTGCTGCAGTACGCTCAATGTGAGTGGTCGGCAAGTGGCTAAAGATAAAATATAGCTTAATGTGAATAACTTTTGGTGTGATTTACCAAATTATCCAACATTTTCAGAATATGTTGGCATAGATAGAGTCTCCTAATCTCCCTAGTCTTAATGTCCCTTGTTTTCCTTGTGGGAGACCAAAATCCACTAAACCTCCAGGATAGGTTTGGGAAGTCATAGACCCGGGGTCCTCAATAGGCGGACTCCGGGCCACGTCCGAACCCAGATGCGCTTAAATCTGGACCGCAGCAGCTGTCTGGGGACACGGAGTGAACCCACCCCAGTGCGGTGGTTCGCTATTTAGAGCAGTTGGTTGCAGGCCGAGCCCCACCCCCTGCTGAGGAAGTAGAGTGTCCCATTGACCAATGACGTAACGCGTATGGCGGGGGAGACTTTACCGCCAACCAGGAAGCCACCAGCCAGGTCTGAGCAGTATAGAGATGAGTGTTCCTTATGCACTACTTAGTAGTGCCATTACATGTGAGTTTTTATGTACCTTATTCCCAATAAATGTATTTATTAAACGGTGAGCATTAGATCCTGTGCATCTTTATTTTTTCTATGCCCCATTGAAATCATGATGGGAACACTGTTCAAGTCTATGGCATATACTAGTCATTATCCCTGCCTGTTTGACCTAGTGGGGACACACTGGTCTTGGTTCCAGGTGAGCATCCAACCATTTGTGTGGTGGTGGTGGAAGCACTTATACCTCATTTGAGCATCTGTCCAAGCACCTTTTTCACATTTCCATATCATTTTTTATAGTAGTTCAAAAGTTTTGGGGAATGCCTTTTTTTGTTGTTGGCTTTCTGTATTTGGAATTTGACGGTCACTTTTCTGGACCTCGGACTGAATGGAAAATTGGTAAGTGGACCTTTCAAGTTTACATTTGAGTGTAATAGACCCTTCATAGACCCTTCTATTGTATGGAGTTTCAGGGAAATTGGTTTACATCTAAGCTCTTTTTTGTACGTTAAGCCACATTAAGGTCCCCAAAAAAAGAGCTTAATGTCCCTTTTTTTCCACGTGGGAGACCAAAATCGATAAAACCTCCAGGATAGCTTTGGGAAGTGCAGAACTTGGGCTGTGCAAAGTTTCAAGACAATTGATTGAGGTTTAGGCACATTATGGTACGTTAAGCTCTTTTCACATTAAGCTGTTTACATTAAACATTTTAGTATTGTAAAAAAATAGCTTAATGTAAATAACTTTTGGTGTGATTTACCAAATGATCTGAAATTTTCAGAATATGTTGGAATAGATAGGCTCTTCTATTGGGCCAAGTTTGGGGGAAATTGGTTCACATCTAAGCTCTTTTTTTGTACGTTAAACCACATTAAGCTCCCCAAAAAAAGAGCTTAATGTCCCTAGTTTTCCATGTGGGAGACCAAAATCGATGAAACTCACAGGATAGCTTTGGGAAGTGCAGAACTTGGGCTGTGCAAAGTTTCAAGACAATTGGTTGTGGTTTAGGCACATTTTGGTACATTAAGCTCTTTTTACATTAAGCTGTTGACATTAAACATTTTAGTATTGTAAAAAAAATAGCTTAATGTGAATAACTTTTGGTGTGATTTACCAAATGATCTGAAATTTTCAGAATATGTTGGAATAGATAGGCTCTTCTATTGGGCCAAGTTTGGGGGAAATTGGTTCACATCTAAGCTCTTTTTTTTTACGTTAAGCCACATTAAGCTCCCCAAAAAAAGAGCTTAATGTCCCTAGTTTTCCATGTGGGAGTCCAAAATCGATGAAACCTCCAGGATAGCTTTGGGAAGAGCAGAACTTGAGCTGTGAAAAGTTTCAAGACAATTGGTTGAGGTTTAGGCACACTATGGTACGTTAAGCTCTTTTTACATTAAGCTGTTTACATTAAATGTTTTAGTATTGTAAAAAAATAGCTTAATGTGAATAACTTTTGGTGTGATTTACCAAATGATCTGAAATGTTTTAGAATATGTTGGAATAGATAGGCTCTTCTATTGTGCCAAGTTTGGGGTAAATTGGTTCACATCTAAGCTCTTTTTTGTATGTTAAGCCACATTAAGCTCCCAACAAAAGAGCTTAATGTCCCCAGTTTTCCATGTGGGAGATCAAAAACCTCCAGGATAACTTTGGGAAGTGCAGAACTTGGGCTGTGCAAAGTTTCAAGACAATTGGTTGAAGTTTAGGCACATTTTGGTACGTTAAGCTCTTTTCACATTAAGCCACGTGTTTTATGATTGCAAAATAGAGCTTAATGTGAATAACTTTTGGTGTGCTTTACCAAATGATCTGAAATGTTTTAGAATATGTTGGAATAGAGAGACTCTTCTATTGTGCCAAGTTTGGGGGAAATTGGTTCACATCTAAGCTCTTTTTTTGTACGTTAAGCCACATTAAGCTCCCCAAAAAAAGAGCTTAATGTCCCTAGTTTTCCATGTGGGAGACCAAAATCGATGAAACCTCCAGGATAGCTTTGGGAAGTGCAGAACTTGGGCTGCGCAAAGTTTCAAGACAATTGGTTGAGGTTTAGGTACATTAAGCTCTTTTTACATTAAGCTGTTGACATTAAACGTTTTAGTATTGTAAAAAAATAGCTTAATGTCAATAACTTTTTGTTTGATTTACCAAATGAGCTAAAATTTTCAAACTGTGAACTAAAATTAAAACCCCGGGCTATAAGTGTATTATATCGTGCAAAGGATGTACAATAAATATATAAACAATGAATAAACATATATATACACAATCGATAAAAGAATAAAAATATATATATGTATAAAACGTGTACAGTGCAGCTGCTGTGACTCTAAGAAATCTAAGGAAAAAATATATAACCAAAATTAAGACAGCGCTAGCATATAACCATAAAATTATTCCATGTGAAATTATCAACATAATAATGTGAAAATAAATTTTTAAATAAATAGTCCTTTTAAAATTGGTGAAATATCCAAATAAAGTGCTCCAGTGCAGAATATTATATATAAAGGTGCTCCAAGGTGACGGTGACCCCTTATGGTTCCCCACTCACCGCAATGTATGATTAAACCAGCGCGAATATATAGGTTGCACAGAGCCTCCTTTCATGGATTATCACTCGGTATTTCTGAGTCTCCTTAGGTAGAATTAGGTAAAGTCTTCCTCCATAAGGCACCAGTTAAAAGATAGAAGGACCGCACATAGTGAAGTATGTATTCATATAATTTATTACCAAAAAAAGTATCAAAACATACTCACAAACAAAGCAAATTATTATCGCAATTGATATAAGCGATAGTGGACGCCGCATCTGGCGTGTGTTCCACTATACAACCAGGAAGTGCTTGCCGGAAGTGACGATGCGTCTAGTCCGTACCGGAAATTACGCCAACACATTTCACCCTCCTCCAGGGCGTTTTCAAAGACATCACATCCGGTGCACGGACTTTATTTATATCTTATCTAGAAAGAGCGTCATATCCGATGTTTGACGTTATTATATTACTACATTACTTATAATGTTTAGAAATTGGCGACCGAAGCTCTACCAAATCCTAAATTAATTAGTTGCATTAGTATGTTATTCTACTATATATAATAAAAGTAATTCTATATCGATATTCTATGGACGATTGTTAGTTCCAAGCATCACTTCCTGTTTACAAAATAAGCTTTAATATTCTACACAAATGTGAACATGAATAGTGCATAGTGTTACAAAATTAATTGCAAGACTAATAAAACAAATATGATCATTTTAAATTACGAAAATTATATTAGATAGTGATGAAATGTTGATATATTAACAAAATTATATTCCATATTTAAAAAAGTGCATAATTGTGAAATTAATTACAATAACTAATTAAATCAAATGTGATCAATTTTTAATTACAAAGAAAATATATTAATTATTGATGAAAAAATATTAACTATATTCCCTATTTTATTTGAGTGGTATTAAATTAATTGTGCATGATAAAGTGACTATAAAAAGTATGACTAATCTAAAGATATTTAATTCATATATGAAGAATAAAAATTGCCTTAATTCATTCTTTATTTTGATATACTGGTAAAAATGATTAGATACATTTAAATTTTAGATATTAACAAATTTAAAAAATATATTGTGAAGCTCTTTAATAGGCAAACTACAAATATTTAAATATTATAAATCAATTTGGAAAACACAATATTAGCATAAAAATTATTTTATTATATAAAATTAAGTTGTGTGGTTTGTGGAGCATGGGAAGGACATATATAAATGGGATGATATTGTGATGTATAACTGATCATCCCCTAGGTGATTAAAATATTTTGGAGAGTAAAAATATTTATTACATGGAGATTCCTATATTTTAAAATTATGCGGCAAAGATAAAAATATTAAATATATAAATAGACAATTGAAGGTCATATATTAAACATAATGAATAGATATATAAAATATTAAAATGTTAAATAATTTACCAATTGGATAAAAAACAGTTTAGATCTAGATCAACATTTAAGCCATTGGGCTTTAAAGTGTCTAACCAGTGGATCCACTGGGTTTCGTTCTGGGAGATGGATTTTTTGAGATTGCCTCCCCTCCAGTGGGGCTCTACTCTATACCACAAAATGTTAAAAGCCTCGGATCTTGCTGATGTGCTATTTTAAAGTGGTGTGAAAGACTATGTTTTTTTTTAATATTCAAAACATGCTCCCTCAACCTTACTCTTAGCTCTCTGGTAGTTCTTCCTACATATTGGATCCCACAAGGGCATGAGAGTAGGTAAGTCACGTGTGTTGAGGTACATGTGATGAATTTCTGTATTTGATAGATTTTTCCATTAGAGTAGGTTTTGAAACTCACTAGTTTTCCTTTTTCTGAATCTTGATGTTCTGCATATCATACATCTCCCACAACTGAAATAACCTACTTGGTCCAGAAAAGTGCAGGTTTTGACAGGAGGGTTAACCACATTATGAGCTAATTTTAGTCTTAAAGTTTTAGGTTTAGTATAAATAAATTTTGGCCTTGATGGTAAAAAAGTTTTTAAAACACTATCTTTAGGAAGGAGATGCCAATGCTTTTTAAATATCTTTTCCATTTGTGAATTCTGTCTGGAGAAACTCGTTAAAAAAGCTGTACTGTAATCTTTATTTGCCCTACTTTTTTTGTGAACAAATCTTTTCTCTCAATATTTTTCACCTTGTTTTTGGTGTTAATAAGGTCTTTATTTTTATATCCTTTTTCTTTAAACTTTTCAATTAGCACATTTAGCCTGTTCATCATAATCCTTATCATTATTACAGTTTCTCCTTATTCTCATCATCTGGCTTTTAGGAATAGTGTTCAGCCATCTCGGGTGATGGCAACTGCCCAAGGGTATATAAACGTTTGCGTCTACATCTTTAAAAAAGTTTTTGTAAAAAGTCTATTCTCGTTTTTAAAAATAAATAGATCTAAAAAAGTTTAAGCCTTCGCTGTTTATAGTAGGTGAAAAGGAAATTCCATATGGGTTTTCACCAATATGGGTTAAAAACTTCATCAATGAATCCTGTGTGCCTCTCCATACAATAAAAACATCATCAATATATCTTTTGTATGTGATGAGCTCTTCTGGCTTGTTGTGAAAAATAGACTAATTTTCCCATTTACGCATAAAGATATTCGCTATGGAGGGAGCATATTTGGCTCCCATAGCCACTCCTTTCTTTTGTCTGCAAAATCTTTTTTCATGCCAAAAGAAATTGTGGCTCATAGCGAGATCCAATCCTTTAAAATAAATTATTTTTGTTTGGTTTTAATTTCTGTTTGATCAAGGGCCCACTTTGCTGCTTCCAGGGCATATTCCTGTCTTATATCCGTATAGAGGGAGTTGACATCTACACTCACCAGAATGTCACTCTCCTCTATTTCTAAATCCATTAGGATTTCCATCAGATGCTTACTGTCTTTAAGATAGGCTAATCCCTCTTGTGCCAAAGGCTGAAAAAAGCAATCTAAATATTCACCTAGCCGAGATAGAAGTGAATCTACTCCACTTACTATTGGCCTCCCAGGTGGATGTTCTCTATTTTTATGTATTTTGGGCAGCTGGTAGATAACTGGTACTCTGGGCGCATCAGGTACCAGGTATCTACTTTCCTTTTTGTTTATAATGCCTTCTTTACTGGCCCATTTTATTAATTTAGTTAATTTTGCTTTGTATTTATTTGTGGGATTCCCTTTCAATTCTTCATATGTCTCTGTATCATTTACTAATCTATTAAGCTCATCAAGGTAGTCTTTTTTTATGAAGGATTACTAAACCCCCCCCCCTTTATCAGCGGATCGAATTACTATATTTTTTCTTTTTTCCAAGGATTTTAATCCTCTTTCGACATCTTTTTTTCTTGATGTTTTTATTCTTAAACTTTCTAGATCATTTTCAACCATTGTTTTAAAAACTGATTATTTGTTACCTTAGGATTAAAAATAGACTTATTTCTCAAGTGGGTATACATAAAATCTCCTGTGGATAAAACATTTTCTGATGACCTTCCTGCATAATATTTTTTTATATTTAATTTTCTGATAAATTTTTGCAAATCAATGTAAGTATCAAACTTATTTAGATTTTTTTCGGGCGCAAATTTTAATCCCAAACTCAATACTTTAAGTTCATCTTCAGAAAAAGTGGCACTGCTTAGATTAAAAATACCTTCCATTAGGCTTCTCTTTTTCTTTTTCTACCCTCCTCTACACCCTCTTGTTCTTCTTCTCTTATTTCTATGAAAGGTTGTGTTGGTTCCATGGGAAACCATGGTCTCCATTCGGAGGGGAGGGACGCCTCAAGCTCTGAGGACGTCACCGGAAGTGACGAAACGCATCCGCTTGGAACGCATAGCGTCGTTACCTTTACGTTGGTGGAGCGCAAGCCGGAAGCCAGCTCCTTGAGGAGAACGTGCAGCCCGCACCGCTGACCACCAATGCTATTGTCTGCATAATTTGAATGCTTTGAACCCGCTACATGGCTAAATAAACTATCTCTAAATTGAAATACTACACTATTTGGAGCATTCTTTCTCCCTCCCCATTGGACCTGATCGTATGTATTGGAGCCCAGAGGAGTTGTTTCCAGCCCACGGGACATCGGCCAGAGGGGACCAATTTAGCCCAGGGGGCTTACAAAGTTTGTTTGGTCCTGGTGCCGTATGGCATTCAGGACCCATTACATTCGGTAAGTGACCCAACCTATTACTCACTTGGGATTGGATACTGCTGAGATTATACCAATCAAGCCTGAGCACGAGCACTTTTATTTGAACTTTTAAATAATCACCTCCACCAAGGACTTTTGTATATTTATCTGAGCACTTAAAAGTCACTGTTTTTATAAACTTAATATTGTGATTTATTCCATTTTATCTATCACTGTTGCACTTTATATTCACTGAAAACCGATGATTTATAGGAACTTTATTAATTGATCAAACATAATTTTATTTGTTATTAGTATACGAATTCAATTATATCCAACATTGTCACACTTTACATTCACTGAAAATTGATGATTTATAGGAAATTTATCAATTGATTATTTATATATTCAAACATAATTTTATTTGTTATCAGTACATAAATTCATTATCACAGCAAGCGCTGTATTTGGTCCTCTAGACCAATCACTTGCAACTATCTCACTTTTATACAGCAGTTGCTATTTTATCCACTTATTTATTTATTCATTCATATTATTTAGTAGATTGCACTATTTACTATTCACCCTTTCCCAGAGGCACGTGAAAATATACAAAGTATATTTTCCTACAGCAAAAGGAAAACAAAAACCAATAGTTACAGTCCAAGGGGCGGTGCCCCTATGTACAGAACAATACAGCAACAACAATAATTTGAAAAACAGTACAAAGCACTAGAGATTGCATAGAAACATAAGAAAGAGAAAATAGACTTGAAACCACACCCTCAAGGGAAACATCAAAACTCAAGTCAAATTAGCATGATATTGATCCCAATCGTCCCAAACAGCATTAAATTTAGACACTTCATCATGGACCATCGCTGTAAGGTGTTCCATCCCCCGAACCTTCAAAATCAATTGCAATAGAAGGAGTTTATCCGGGGGGGGGGGGGGGTTCGACTGAGCCATTGGAGTGGAATAGCCCGCCTGGCTGCTAATAAGATGAAGGAAGCCAATTTGTTAGCCAACTTGGAAATACCGGGGAATGGAAGGCCCAGCAGATAATGCAGCGGGTCCAAAGGCAATTGTAAACCAGTAACACAGTAATGACATAACCATGGCCCAGAAAGGTTGAAAATCAGTACATTGCCAAAAAATGTGAAACAAAGTGCCCACCTCTACCCCGCAACACCAGCACAAGGCAGAATTAGCCGGATTAATCGTGTGAAGGCGAGCTGGGGTACGATGCCAAAAAATAATTATTTTCAAGGTAGTCTCTCTTTACACCACACATCTGGAGGCCCAAATCTTGCTCCATAGAGGTAAGGGGATTGGACGGTTCAAGATCTTGGACCATTTTGTCATGTAGGGATGGTAATCCTCAGTCAAGGGAATAGCATCATGAAGAATGTTATAGATAGTGGACACTAAGTGTCCCTGGTGTGGGCCATGGGAACACATGTATTCAAATGCGGTCGGCCGCTCCAAAGACAGAGAGGACGACAGGGACCTAAAAAAATTATGCACTTGAAGATAATAATAAAAGGTCTGTTTCGGGAGTGCAAATTTAGTCCGCAACGTATCAAAAGAGAAAAAGGTGCGAGACACCAGATGGACCAGATTACGTAGCTGAAAGAGAGGGGCATAGGTCCAAGACCATATTCTACCAATCTGAAGACCATCCGGAATCAAAGGGTTAAACAGTATACTAGTCAAAGGAGGACATGGTGAAGAGAGAGAAAACCTGAGTAAACACCGGCGCCAAACCTCCATGGTGACCCTTATAGGAGCCAAGCTCATTTCCCTTAGCACCCTGTCAGAGTGTAAAGCAGGTGTCCAGAGGAGGGAGCAAGGGTGGACCAGAAAAATCGCACCCCGCTCAATCTCTGACCACCGGTTGGGGCCACCAGGGAGGACCAGGAGGCTGCCACGTGGAGGTGAGAGGCATAATAGTACTTAATAATGTCAGGAGCCCCCAGGCCCCCCCTCCTCCTCGGAGAAAACACCACTGCCGCAGTGTCAGTCAGTATTTGCGGACGATACTAAACTAGGCTTGCCAATATCTTCTATGCAGGATGTGGAAACCTTACAAGCGGACCTGAACAAAATAACGGGGTGGGCAACTACATGGCAGATGAGGTTTAATGTTGAAAAATGTAAAGTAATGCACTTGGGGGCCAGAAACCAGAAAGCAAGCTACTCACTAGGGGGGGTACTGGTAGACAACAGGCTTGGCAGTGGCATGCAATGCCAAGCCGCTGCAAGCAAAACCAACAGAATACTGGGATGTATAAAAAAAGGGGATTCACTCCAGAAATAAAGAGATTATTCTCCCGCTCTACAAGACTCTGGTTCGGCCACATCTGGAGTATGCTGTCCAGTTCTGGGCACCGGTCCTCAGGAAGGATGTGCTGGAACTGGAAAGAGTCCAGAGAAGGGCAACAAAAATAATTAGGGGAATGGAGGACATCAGCTATGAGGAAAGACTTCAAGCACTGAACCTATTCTCTCTGCAGAAGAGACGATTGAGGGGGGATATGATATGATATCAATGCACAAATACTGTACTGGCGACCCTAGCATAAGGAACAAACTATTCAGAGAAAGGAGATACAATAAGACACGTGGCCACTCACTAAAACTAGAGGAAAGGCGGTTTAACCTTAAAGTGCGTAAGGGGTTCTTCACTGTAAGAGCGGTAAGGATGTGGAATTCTCTTCCACAAGCAGTCGTATCAGCAGGGAGCATTGATCGTTTCAAAAAATTATTAGATGGGCACCTTAGAGACCACAACATACAGGGGTATACAATGTATGGTTAAAAGCAAACACACACACATCATAGGTTGAACTGGATGGACTGATGTCTTTTTTCAACCTCATCAGCCCATCCAGTTCAACCTATGATGTGTGTGTGTGTTTGCTTTTAACTATGTAACCTGTGGGGGCCACCTTTCCAAATAAAGTTAAGAAAAGACCTCTGCAACGCTTTAAGTTGGGTTAAGGGGATCACCACTGGGAGGGTATCAAACAAATAAAGTCATTTGGGTAGAATGGACATTTTTAACACATTTACGCGTCCCAAGAGCGACAATGGAAGACCCATCCACTGACTGAGAGATTTGGAAATTTCACCAAATAAAGGGACATAATTAGCATTATATAGCAGAGAATGGGAAGGGGTCAGATGGACCCCCAAGTATTTAAGGGCTGTGGGACACCATCGGTAAGGGTACGAATTCTGCAGTTGGGAGAGCAGATCCGTGTAAGGGCATGGCTTCAGTTTTGGAGGTGTTGATCTTATAACCCGATATAGCGCTAAAAAAAGATAACACTGAATGCAGTGAAGGCAAAGACACCAGAGGATTAGTCAAAGTCAGCAAGATATCATCTGCAAACAATGAAAGCTTGTATTCTCTGTGTCGCATCAGCACCCCCGAAATATCCGGGTGGGAACGTATGGCCGCAGCCAAAGGCTCCAAACACAAAATAAAAAGTAGAGGGGATAGGGGGCACCCCTGGCAGGTGCCGTTGGACATGGAGAACCGAGGCGACACAAAGGCAGAGGACAGTCTTACCTGAGCAGTGACCGGGGCATACAGGGCCTGGATGGAGCTATAAAATGGACCCTTCAGGCCAAATCTGTGTAAAGTAGAAAAAAGGTATGGCCAACTGAGGCAATCAAAGGCCTTTTGAGCGTCCAAACTGAGGACCACTGCCGGACGAGGGAAGCGATCGAGGAGATCGATCAGGTCCACCGTGCTCCTAGTGTTATCCCCGGCATGGCGTGATTGAACAAAGCCCACCTGGTCCCGATCTACCAACTTGGGGACCACAGTGGCAAGCCTATTAGTCAGGATTTTTGTGACAATTTTATAGTCAGAGTTTAACAATGCTATTGGTCTGTAATTATCAGGTAGGGAGGCATCTTTCCCCTTTTTAGGAATGACCAAAATATAAGAGTGAGTAAAGTGGGGATGAGGGATCTTGCCTTTCAACAGAGAGGCATAGAGCTCAAGAAGATGTGGTGCAATGGTAGGCAGAAAGGATTTATAGTAAAGATAAGGTAACCCGTCAGGGCCCGGGGCCTTGTGAGAGGGTAACTGCTTCACCATGGAGGCAAGTTCGTCAAAGTAGATGTCTGCGTTTAACTTCAAGAGATCAGCAGCTGACAGTTTGGGGAGGGACAGGTCCTGAAAAAAAGCTTCAAAGTGATCTTGGGTAAAATTAAACCAAAGCTCAGGAGTAAGGCAGTTATACAATTTACTATAAAAATCACCAAACTCCTCAGCCATAGTGTAGGGACAGTGAGTAGGAGTACCATTGGCACGGACCAGAAGATTCGGGACCGAATGGAAAGGCCAAAGACGGAGCTGGTTGACCAGCATCCTATGAGGTTTGTTAGAGTATTCGTAAAAACGCTGACGTGCCCACGAGAAGGACTTAGCCATTTTTGACATTTCCAAAGACTTGAGTCTATCCCAAAGGCCTACTACTTTACGAAAGGAGGACACCCCGGGGGAGCTCACAAGCCGGGACTCTGCCGCCCTAAGGTCGGCCATTAGAGAAGATCTCAGGCCCTCCGCCTGTTTCTTCAGACAAGAACCCTCTGCTTCACAAAGGCCCCGGAAAAAAGCCTTGTGAGACTTCCACAGGGTGGACACCCCCTCCACAGACCCGTCATTCAAATAAAAAAACTCCTGCAGGCTCTGGGTCAGTCTGTCCCGGATCTCCTGGGATTGGAGAAGATGATCATTCAAACTCCAGTGGCATGTTTTGGGGCGTGAGGAGGTCAGAGAAACCTCCATCATGAGCGGGGCGTGATCCGACCAAGAGATGGGGAGAATATCAGAGGTGATCACGCAAGGTATAAGGGGAGCGGAAATGAAAAAATGGTCTAATCTTGAATGCATTTTATGTGCTGCTGAGTAAAAAGAAAACTGTTTGTGGACAGGGTGCTTGATTCGCTAGGTCTGAATCCTCCTGCCGACCCCTCTCAGCTTCGGGGGGCTTCGCTCTCTTCCCCCACCACCTCTGTGTTAACCCCGGACATCCTGGATGAAAAACTGCAGGTGTTCCGCCATCACCAGAAGCCGCGCATGCGCCCCCCAAATGTCCTCCTTAGTGACCCAGAGGACTTAGACTATCATGCCTCCTTAAACATACGTTGCATTGGCTTGCTGACGCTGCAAAGCCTGGGAAAGGACCAGAGGATTCATGGTATCAAGGAGAGGGATCATTACTGGTTAACAACCCTTCTTGATCTAGGTTACAAGGGTAAATTTGCAGAGCTCATCCTGCCTTCCCAGAGGAAGCAAAGGATGAAACATCTTGGGAACGCCTTGAATTAAAATTTGTGTAACACCTTTCCAGACACTGAGAGGTTACCATTTCATGGACAATGTGTTTCTGAGGCTTCGTTTGGTCAAAGGAGGAGCGGTGGAGAAGGCGGCTGTCTGACCGATCTCTTTAAACAATTCTTTAGTCCTGGGGTTAGGTTTAAGCAACCATCGGTTAGGCAACCATATGGTGCATGATTATCTAGGGGCAAGAGCAGACTTAGGCTCCGTTTCCACTGCTGCGGCTACAGAGTCGTGCTACTTCTAGCACGACTCTGTAGTGTTACTTGTTCGCGGCTTTCAGTGCGACTTGTCCCTCATTATAGAAGGAAGTCGCACTGAAGTCAGCCCAAAAGTAGTGCACGAACTACCTTTCAAGTCGCGCAACTCAAGTCGTGGCAGTGAGAACGGGCCAAATAGAAATTAATGACTTTTGACTTGCTGTGCGACTTGACATGTGTCAAGTCGCACAGCAAGTCGCAACAGTGGAAACGTAGCCTTAGAGACCTTTCCAACTGAGCATCCACTGGGTTACTGGGTCTTGAGGATGGACCCCTGGCCAGAACTTGCTCAATACGCAATCAAGCTACTGGCCTGTCCAGTTTCCAGCATGCTTTCTGAATAGACATTCAGTGCTGCTGGAGGTTTTGTGATGGATAAAAGTGTGCATCTGTCCACAGACTCCATTGACATTTATTAAAATGAATCAGTCCTGTATCAACAGCAGCTATCAAGCCCCTGATCTGATGTAACTCATTGAATTTGCTAGGGATCTGGGATTCCTTGAAGATTGCCTTTGCTGCCTATCCTATTCCTGAATCTTGAATATGCTAGCTTCCAACAATGTTTTTGGTTTACGGCACCACCAACACCCAAGGCCCAATTTTTCTCCACCTGTATAACAGGTGCATGTAATTTCAAATTTTGTTCCTAATTTTTACCAGCAGGGCCCGTTCCTGTGCCCATCAAGAGTAACTATGAGGGGTTACAGTGTTCAGGCACCACCAACACCCAAGGCCCAATTTTTCTGCACCTGTATGACAAGTACATGTAATTTCAAATTTTGTTTCTAGATTTTAACAGCAGGGCCCGTTCCTGCACCCAGCAAGACTAACTGTGAGGGGTTACAGTGTTCAGGCACCACCAACACCCAAGGCCCAATTTTTCCCCACCTGTATCACAGGTGCATGTAATTTCAATGTTTGTTCCTAATTTTTACCAGCAGGGCCCGTTCCTGTGCCCATCAAGAGTAACTAAACAGCATTGAGGACGGGATCTGTAGTTCAATATCAGTTTTTGCAGATGACACAAAATTAGGCAGGGCAATAACCGTACAGCATGAAGCAGATATCCTACAGAATGACCTGGACAAAATAACGGAGTGGGCAACGACTTGGCAAATGAGGTTTAACGTGGAGAAGTGTAAGGTTTTGCACTTGGGGACTAGCAACATAAAAGCACAATACACGTTAGGAGGGGAACCCCTGGGAGAATCAAAAATTGAGAAGGATCTGGGAGTATTGGTGGATGATAGACTAGGCAACAGCATGCAATGTCAAGCGGCAGCTGCCAAAGCCAGCAGAATATTAGCATGCATAAAGAAAGGGATGTATTCCAGAGATAAGACTATAATCCTTCCACTTTATAAAACTCTGGTCCGACCGCATCTGGAGTATGCTGTCCAGTTCTGGTCACCAGTCCTCAGAAGGGATGTGTTGAAGCTGGAGAGGGTCCAGAGAAGGGCAACTAAACTAATTAGGGGATAGGAGGACCTTGATTATGAGGAGCGTCTGCAATCGCTTGATTTATTCTCCCTGGAGAAGAGACGCCTGAGGGGGGACATGATAGCAATTTTTAAATATCTCAATGGGGATCTAGGCTTAGAAGAAAAGCTGTTCAGTCACAGGGATTGCATGAGGACTCGGGGGCATACAATGCGATTAGAGGAGAAGCGTTTTAACCTCAGGCAACGTGGGGGGTTCTTTACTGTTAGGGCTACAAGATTGTGGAATTCTCTACCACAAGATGTGGTTTCTGCAGGTAATATGGTGGCTTTCAAAAGACTTCTAGACGTACATCTCAAGGATCAGAACATTCAGGGGTATGCAAGATGATTACAGCCACACACACCTACACAGGTTGAACTGGATGGACTATTGTCTTTATTCAACCTCACCTACTATGTAACTATGTAACTATGAGGGGTTACAGTGTTCAGGCACCACCAACACCTAAGGCCCAATTTTTCTGCACCTGTATGACAAGTACATGTAATTTCAATGTTTGTTTCTAATTTTTAAAAGCAGGGCCCATTCCTGGCCCCACCAGAGTAACTGTGAGGGTTTACAGTGTTCAGGCACCACTAGGGATGGATGAATGGTTTGGGCTGAGCATAAGCTTGGCCTAAACATTGTCCATTCAGGTAATCGCCTAAAAACTGAACTTTCTCTGCACTTAGCGGGATGTTCGCCCACCGAGCGTCACAAACAGGGGTCAGGCTCAAAGAACAGTTGCTATATCAGTGGAAACTCACACAGGAACCAGCAGGGTAGGAACACTGGCAGATAACGCAGGCTCACCTGAGGTGTGGAATCTAAGTACTAACCGGTGTTCACCAGAGATCCTGATGGTGGAGAGGGACTTTGCTGCAGGTTAGCACCAGGTCACGGTCCTCTGGATTGCCCTACCAGGAGGTGAGCAAGCCAGGGTCCAGTAAAATATATAGCAGGTAGGGATCAAGCATAAGGGTAGTTGAGCCAAATGTTGGTAACGAATGGTAGCAAAGATACGGACAGCAGGAGAGACAAGCGAAATATTGGCTGGTGGAAAAATCAGGAAGTTCATATGGTATGGATTGTGGGGGGGGGGGGACCCTACGCCGTTTTTTAAAAAACAATTTACATTATCTGTATTGCCAGGAGCCGACCATACATTACAGCTGTGAGCAAGTTTAAATTACATTTTTTCCTTTAGAAAAGTCAGTATTGCTGCAACAGGCTACATACATCATACAGATGCACCACTTTACAGGTACATTAAGGGTCCCCCCAGGCACGATATTTAAATAAATTTTTCATTTTTATCATTTCACTTTAAGCATCATGAAAATCACTGCTCCTTTAAAAACGCTAGTTTTAAAAACATTTTTTAGCATTGTCCCCCAGGGCAGTACCGGGTCTCCATACACATTTTATGGCAATAACTTGCTTATTAACCTTTAAAATGAGGACTTTTGATTTTTCATGTTCGTGTCCCATAGACGTTAATAGTGTTCCAATGTTCACTAGAACATTTCCCCTGTTTGAGATGTTCTGGTGCAAACCGAACTGGGGGGTGTTCGGCCCATTACTAGTGTGGATGGAGGAAACTGTTCTGTCCCACCCTACCCCACCCCACCCCACCCGCAGTAAACTGTTGGTGCAGCCTGTTGGCAGGTGTTAGTGCCCTTTAATTGTTACCCCTCTTGTGGTGGAGATAATGCATATGCAGGTTTTTTTGCCAGCTATGGGTAGGACCCATGGGACTTGGGGTATGGGAGCAGGACACCCCTGAGATGTAGTGACATGCCAGAGCTAAACTAAAGAGCCCTCTGCAGGATTAAACTGCCAGGGTGAAGAGAGCGAGTCCTATGGCTTGGTTTAGAGTGGCCTTTCGGCATGTGGAGGATCTCCTTTGTGTGTGGGAAAGGAACACCCTGAATGACTAACACCCTTGCTAAAAGACTATAGCATCTAGGGAAGATAGCTTAAAGTATATGTAAACCATCACCTCAATCGAAATGAAAGGAAAACATTTGTGTACAAATACTGTATAAAAAGAAAAAATGTTATAAATACCTTTTTTTCCCATTTTCATAAGTGATTACAAACTAACTGACCACACTAAGCTGTCATGCCTAGTTTGAACCATTTTTGATAGGAAAGAAGGAACACCTGGTATTTCACACAAACATAACATTATGGGTTTTATTCATGACTTTTTCTGAGACATTTGCAATGCAAATTTTTTATACATAGATCCCTATGTTTTATGTAACCGGTCTTCATATACAGTGCTCAGCCTAAATGAGTACTCCCCTTTTGAAAAGTAGGATTTTCATCAATATCTCAATGAACACAAGAACAATTTCCAAAAATAATATAAAACTTAGATTACAAAATCTTCAGTTTTCCTCAAATTAGTTGATGCAAAAAATGAATACACCCCACAACAAAAATGACTTGATCTAGTATTTTGTATGACATCCATGATTTGTAAGGACAGCATCAAGTCTTCTAGGCATGGAATGAACAAGTTGGCGACAAATTGCAACATCTATCTTTTTCCATTGTTCAAGAACGACCTCTTTTAGAGCCTGGATGCTGGATGGAGAGTGATGCCCAACTTGTCTCTTTTGAATTCCCCATTCCCCAGGTGTTCGATAGGGATCAGACAGATCAGGGGACATACTTGGCCACTGAATCACTTTCACCCTGTTCTTCTTTAGAAATGCAACAGTGCCTTAGATTTGTGTATTGTGTATTGGATCGTTGTCATGTTAGAAAAGTGCAGGAAGACCATGGGAATCCAGTGATGGTAGCATCTTCTATTTCAATATAGAGCAATACATCATGATACCAATCAATGAAATGCAGCTCCCAACACCAGCAGCAGAAGAATACTACCACCACTATGTTTCACTGTAGGCACCATGCATTTTTCTTTGTACTCCTCACCATTGCGACGCCATACAGTTTTAAAGCCATTAGTTCCAAAAACATTTATCTTGGTCTCATCATTTCAGAGTACAGAGTCCCAGTAGTCTTCTTTTTCAGCATGGGCCCTGGCAAATTCTCGTTTTTGTGCATGGGCTTTAGGAGAGGCTTCTTTCATGAATGACATTCCACATGCCATTCCTCTGCAGTGTACGCCGTATTGTGTCACGGGAAACAATCACCCCAGTTTGGCTTTCTACTTCTTTAGCTAACTGCACTGAAATTGCATGGCGATTTTCTTCATCACTTCTCATCAGAAGATACTCCTGTGAAGGTGTTAACTTACGTGGATGGCCTGGACTTCTCTGTGAGATGGTTGCAGTTCCATCTTTGTTAAATTTTTGTTATAAATTATTTTCTTTCTCAGGCCTTGTGACATCTCTCTTCCATGTGGTGCCATTGCTGACAGCATGAAATGGGACAAGGTTTTCTTTGTTAGGTAAAGCCCTTTTATAACCAACTGTCTGCTGGACACCTGTTTAATGAATAATTAGACTCACCTGTAGTTGAATTCTTGTTAATTAGGATTTCCTTGTCTTAGGCGCCTTTCACACAGGGGAGTCTGTCGGCGGACTCCGTCTTTCCCGCTGAGCAGGCAGATAGCGGGTCTGTCTCAGCACTGTTTGCGGAGACAGAGCTGTCAGGTCCCCGCTGTTTTCTATTGGGGATCGGATTAGAACGGACCGTCTGTCCGTTCTGATCCGATCCGATCCACTGGACGGATGGAAAAAAGGGTTTCCATCCATCCAGATTTGACGGATTGGATCGGATGTCAGCGGACATGTCTCTGCTGACATCCAATGCCCCATAGAGATGCATGGGGCATACGTTCAGATCCGCCAAAAAAAAAACGGACAGGCGGTCTGAACGGTCTGCCTGTGTGAAAGGGGCCTAACTCCTAAGACTTTTTTTGGAGTGTATTTATTTTTGCACTACGGTCTTGAAGGGATATTTTAGGAAAAATACTTTTTTGCTAATTAACAAATCTTGGTTGCAATCAATGGCCTGCAATTTTGTATTTTGGAGTATAGTGTCCCATAGAAAATGTTGATTCTAAAAGGAAAGTAAAGGTTTTCTGACAAATCTGTTGGCGTGTACTCATTTATGCTGAACACTGTACATCTGTTTAATTGCTGCTGCTTCCAATTTCTCAGAGAGTGTACATATATATTTATTTAAAAAGTCAAACTGTATTCATTATTTAAAAAGTATACACATTGACAAACCGATATCAAAAAAGTAGTGCACAGTAAAAATGGGCGGTACACATTACCACACAATGTTATTCTGACAAAACAACTTTCTTAAATTCTACATATAAAAGCATGCATCACCCCATGGTAAATTATTGACAACTTTGTCAATAGGTTGTCAATAATTCACCATGGAAATTGGTTGATGCATGCTTTTATATGTAAAATTCAAGAAAGTTATTTTGTCAAAATAACATTGTGTGGTAATGTGTACCGCCCATTTTTACTGCACACTATTTTTTTTTTTATATCTGTTTAATTGTCAATGTATATACTTTTCCCAAAAATAAATACATTTAGATTTTTTTAAATAAATGTATATGTACACTCTCTGAGAGCCTTTAAAGTCCCAATTTCCATAACAAGGGGGAAACCTATTTTTCCATCATTTTAAGGGATGTGGTCATACTAAGCAGATATGCCAAATCTTTATTCCTCTTTTGCCTTTACTTTTTAGGTCTCATGCATACTGGACATTTTTGCCATCTCTCCTAGACATATTTACTCTTGGCAGCAGTGTTTTGGCAGAAAAAACGCTTGTAAAAGCACGTAATGGGTTTAGGCTTGTCGAACACTTGGGCATTAATTCACTACATTAGCCAGAGGAACAATTTATAATAATTTTAGTGCCAAAGTGCTCCTGGTCCTGGACATGCTGGCAGCTGGGTTTTTTTGTCCTCTAAACGCCCCTGCTTCTAAACCCCTCTAAATGCATATGTATGCATGGACACACAGGCAAACATGCAGGGGCGTTTAGAGGCAGAAAAAAAATGCCAAACACCCCTAAGAGCAAAGGTCAAAAATGTCCAGTGTGCATGCGGCCTAATGTGTTGCTTTTCATGTTCATTATAGGTCACAGTGACCTAGATATACATATGTTTCACAAACACAAAATACAATACGCACTTTGGAAATTACAACTGAAAAATATAGGATTATTTTACTTGAGACAAATAGACCCTCTCAAATATTTTTAACAGGTAGTTTTTATTGGGTTTCTCATTGTGGTTAAAATGCATAAAAGGTATAGCAACAGTGCAAAAGTTAGGAAAAAGTACAATCTAAAGGTGAACTCCAGGGGAAACTTCTAAATGCATAAATGAAAATCATGTAAGGTTGCTGTGTTACCTGCCAACCTGTACTTATAGCTGTATGGTTCCTCTTAGCAAGTTTGCATGCAGCATTCCTGATTGGCTACTCATGCTGCCCTTAACTCTCCCAGTCCCAGAGTACTTGTTGTACAGGGGGTTGCCATTGGTTGATGTTCAGGTACTTACATGATGGTCAAGTTCAGGTACTTACTATTGTTGAGTAAAAATATATATTTTAATAATACATGGCTCCATTAAAGGAGAAGTACAGCCAAAGCTCGTTAGGCTGTACTTCTTCTGTTGATCACAGGAGGGCAGTTTGTGACGCTTCAGCCCGCTGTCTGCTGAAAATGGGTCACAGGACTGCAGAACAGAGTCTCTGAGAACCTGAGCTGGCTGCTCCCGTGAGCATGGGGTGGGGGGATTAGCAGAGAGCTGCTGAATGACAATCAGCAGCTCTCTGCTCACAGAGCTGTGAGAACCAAGTGGTGGTGCTCGTTCGCCTGGTCCTTAGTGTTAGAGGCGCCAGCGGACAGATGCTGCATCGGACCAATGCTGCATCCACCTAGGTAAATATGATTCTGGAAAAAAAACAAAAAAAAACAAGCATCTCTTAATTTTTCTTTTATATGTTCCTGTAGTTAATCTTTAATAGGGGTTACTTCATTCCAATTTCCTACACTCTGAGTAACCCCTACCACTTCCAGTAAAAGACATAAAAAAAAAAAAAAAATGAGGCTGACTGTCACTTTAAACAAGCTGCAGGAAGGCTTCAATGGGCCTTCAACAAACTTCAAATAGTTCTAAATCACCAGTCTGGTTCAGTCACTTGATCCCCTGTGTCAGTGAACAGCAGCTGCAGGGGAGAGGAGGGAGTGCTTGACAACAACTGGGAATTGATCTATATATATCTGAGATGAAAAGAGACTGTTATGAGAGCACATTCATAGAGTCTGGCAGGTAATTAAATTGCAGGGTAGAGCTGGAGAGATTTTTTAACCTATGTATAAGCAGATTTAACCACTTCAGCTCCTGAAGGTTTTACCCCCTTAACCACTTCCGGACCGCCCACTGCCTTTTTACTGCAGCAGTGCGGCCCTCCTGCGTGAACCGATGTAGACCTATGCCCGTCGCACGCAGGAAGCAAGGGGGCGAGCGCGCGCCGCTGCCGGCGCACTCCCACCATCACTCGGCAGCAGGGAAGCCGATGCACGGGGCAGGCGGCTCCGATTGCCACATGACACCCGCGATCGTTCCCCGCTGATGGAGAAAAATGGTCAGCTGTTGTAAACACAACTGACTGTTCTTCTCCCTGGAATGATCATAGAGCCCCTGTGATCCTTCTATATAGGATCACAAGTCTCTATGGTCATTTTACAAGCCCCGCCCCCATACAGTTAGAATCACTCCCCTAGGCTCACATTTAACCCCTTGATCACCCACAATGTTAACCCCTTCCTTGCCAGTGTCATTATTACAGTAACAGTGCGTATTTTTAGCACTGATTACTGTAGTAATGTCATTGGTCCCCCCAAAAGTGTCAAAAATGTCAGTTAGGGGGTCCGATCTGTGCGCCGCAATGTCTCAGTCCCGCTAAAAATTGCAGATCGCCGCCATTACTAGTAAAAAAAAAAATGACATAAATCTTTCCCGTAGTTAGTAGAAGCGATAACTTTTGCACAAACCAATCAAAATACGCTTACTGCGATTTTTTTTTTACCAAAAATATGTAGCAGAAAACAAATTGGCCTAACAACATGTTAAAAAATGTTTATTTTTTTTTTGAGAATGTTATATAGCAGAAAGTGAAAAATATTTTTTTTTTTTTTCAGAATTGTCGTTCTTTTTTTTTTGTTTATAGCGCAAAAAATAAAAATTGCACAGGTGATCACATACCACCAAAAGAAAGCTCTATTTGTGGGAAAAAAAAGGACAACAATTTTATTTGGGTACAGTGTTGCACGACCGCGCAATTGTCCTTTAAAATAATGCAGTGCCGAATTGCAAAATATGGCCTGGTCATTAAGGGGGAAAATCTTCCGGTCCAGAAGTGGTTAACCATTTAAGCCCCAGAAGATTTTACCCCCTTCCTGACCAGGCCCTATTTTGCGATTCGGCACTGTGTGATTTTAACGGACAATTGTGCGGTCGTGCGACGCTGTACCCAAACAAAATTGACGTCCTTTTTTTCCCACAAACAGAGCTTTCTTTTGGTGGTATTTGATCACCTGTGCGATTTTCACTTTTTGCGTTATAAACAAAAAAAGAGCATAAATTAAAAAAAATATATATATTTTTCACATTTTTTTATATGAAATTCCCCCAAAAAAATGTAAAAATCAAAATGTCTTAACATTTTGGCCAATTTGTTTTCTGCTACATATGTTTGGTAAAAAAAAAATCACAATAAGCGTATTTTGATTGGTTTGCGCAAAAGTTATTGTGTTTACTAACTAAGGGAAAGATTTCTTTCATTTTTGTTTTTTTTTTTGCGGGACTGCGACATTGCGACGGACAGATCGGACCCTTGACTGATATTTTTGACACTTTTGGGGGTACCAGTGACATTACTACAGTAACCAGTGCTATACATATGCACTGTTACTGTAAAAATGACACTGGCAGGGAAGGGGTTAACTTTATTGGTGATGCAGGGGTTAAGGGTGTCCCTAGGGGCGTGCTTCTAACTGTAAAGGGGTGTGGCTAGTGATGTAACCACAGAGACATACGATCCTACATAGCAGGATCATATGATCTCTGTTCTTACATCAGGGGGAATGACAGGCGGCTTTGTTTACATTAGCCACCTGCCTTTCTCCCTCTCCATGGGAGATCGCGAGTGACCGCACGGACTTGTTAGGGAATGAGCGGGGGCGAGAGCCCCCTAGAGGCTCACAGGCTAGCGTCGTAGTCCTACGTCACTTTGCCTGTACGGGGCTGACCGCCGCAGTAAACAGTCGTGCGGCGGTCGGCAAGTGGTTACTGAGCAGGCCATTTTTTGATTTGGCACTGCGTCACTTTAACGAAAAATTGCGCGGTCATGTGACGCTGTACCCAAATACAATTGATGTCCTTTTTTCCCCCACAAATAGAGCTTTCTTTTAATGGTATTTGATCACCTCTGCGGTGTTCAGATTTTGCGCTATAAACAAAAAAAGAGTGACAAAAAGTTTTTTTAATTTCTGCTATAAAACATTCACAATAAAAAGAAAATAAAAAATACATTTTTTTATCAGTTTAGGCCAATTTGTATTCTGCTACATATTTTGGTAAAAAAAATGCCAAAAAGCATATTTTAATAGGTTTGCGCTAAAGTTATAGCGTTTACAAACTACGGGATAGATTTTTGGAATTTTTTTTTATTAGTAATGGAGGCGATCAACAATTTTTAGCGGGACTGCGACATTGCGGCGGACAGATCGGATCCCTAACTGACATTTTTGACACTTTTTTGGGGAACAGTGACATTAAGACAGTAATCAGTGCTAAATAACACTGGGGGTGATCAAAGGGGTTAATGTATGCTGTGAGGGGTTAGCTCGGTGGCGGGTGTGGATGACCCCTTTTGGGGTTCGTTACACAGAGAGATAGCCGAGAAGTGGTTGCAAACAACAGTGTATGAGTTTTATTCTTGCAATTTTTCTTCACACAAGTGCAAGCATCAAAAACAGCATACTTCAAAATAAACATAAAATAAAATAAATCCTTGCCACTGTGGGCGGCTACCTTCTCACACACAGGAACCTACCTAAAGGGTCTGTCCCCAACCTACTGTTGGGCAGACTTTGCTGATCCTACAGCAGACCATCAATAGTCCATTCATTTTCTTTTCACATAGAAATAGTTCATTGACCTCTTCACATAGGAAACACTCCTTTGTTTTCCCTTCACATAGAGAACATTCCTTTGTTTTCTCTTCACATAGAAAAACAATCCATGTCCTCACCTTGAGAAGTCTTCAGTCTTTTTTACCCTCCTCAGCGCACATCGCTCCAGGAGGCATACATCTGACTGCTCTCCTATCCCCAGCTCACACAGCTTCAGGAGGCAGCCCTCAATAGACTTTCTCTGGACAAATTATAGAGGCCTTGATTTCTTCATTCTGAATAGCTGGAGGTTTTCAACTTCCTCAAACCTCCCTGGCTACCTTTGCAGCCGACACCCTATAGTAATTGGTGAATTGTCTAAACCAAGCAGCAGTGTATCTCCCATCTGTGACAGCACTCACAGATTTACCTGACTTCCTGTCACAATGCCTTAACTGTGCTTACTGGCTGTGGGGGGGAAAGGGCTCTGTGACAGGCACAGAGAGATCGGGGTTACAGTTTAGCTGAAACTGCTGATCTCTCTCTGCCTGTGTGACAGAAGACCCGCTTGCTTTGTTTACATAAGCAGGTGGGGCTTCTGTCAGTTTCTCTAACAATTGCGGGAGGCCGGCGGCAATTGCCACCGCTCCTCCCGCTGGGCTGCCTTGCTGTGTCCCGTGTGATCTACGTGATTTTACGCAGCCAAGCTGCCCTGCCGCAGTAAATCTGTGTAGGTAAGTCGGCAAGTGGTTAAAGCTGAAGTTTAGATATGATTTTTATGTAGAGTTACATTGGTCCAGCTTAGACCAATAAAAGTATGCATATCTCATACCTGACCGATCTCTCTGAATGCTGCAAATAATGGAAGTAGTCACCACTGTGGTCAATTGCTGAATAACTGCCCTCCTGCTTAGTAACCATATGGGTTTACTTACTTCCACTAATAAGAGAACGTGTTTTATCATTTTTAATGAATACAAGACGTTTTTTATTTGGACAAGGTGGAGAAGTGATGCTCCTTATCTTTATTGATATGCCAGAAAATCCATACCCAATCTTCGGCTTTACTAATTCTTCAATAATGAAATACAATCCTAGAGACCATTCACTGGCCATCCTGTCTCCCTTTTTTTATATGCAATCTTAAAGTGTTCTCAGATAGTCTTAGGAATTTTACTGTTTGCTAAGAGCTTCTATTAAAATTATAAATGCATTTTTGATTTTTTCCAGGTTCTGAGGTCAACTGGTTAAAATATGATATTACTTGTATGGCTCGTTACCTTCACCGTTAACTTGATTGTAACAAAAAAAAAAAATTATATGGCGAATATGATACCCCTTTTCAAAATATCTTATAATTTCTACACTGGAAGCTATCCCACCTGGTCACCCTACTCAAACATTGTGGATAGGAGAGAGGACAAACTACAGGGGATACAGGCACGTTGAGCATCAACGTGACATTAATGTTGACATTAATCTGTTTTGGTGCTTGGTGTGGTCAGATTGCAAAGAAGAGGGGACAAGCAAGATCATTTGAGATTTCTCAGCAAACTAATACATAAAACGAGAGCAGGCTACATTTTCAAACATCTACATGGACACATAGACACATACATAATGAAAAACTGTTTAAAAGAGATGTATGTTTTTTTTTTAAATTCATACTTACCTAGGTGGATGCAGCCTGATCCGGTTGGATGCTGCATCTGTCCCTTGACACCTCTAACACTGAGAACCGAGAAATTTAACACTGCCAATCGCTCGGTTCTCACAGCTCTGTGAGCAGAGAGCTGCTGACTGTCAATCACTGGAACGCTAGGCTGTGCTCCCGATCCCAACTATGGTTGTGATGACACCCGAGCCTGGACTGACTGTGACGTCAGCAGAGAGCGAACTTCAAAATGAACTGCACTCTTGTGATACACAGGAGTAATACAGCCAAATGAGCGTTGGCTGTACTTCTCCTTCAATATTGGTAGCGGTCATCGAGTGCACTCGATTAGAAAGTGATATCTTTGTTTAGCTTCCGATCTGATTTACCAAAGTAAGATAAATAACAAACTAGTACTGTACTATACTTTTCTTTTTTTTCCACAATAAACGTTTATTGAAACGGTTGAATACATACATGGTATAGTATGAAGTAATCAAAAGATATTAAAGTATGTACTATACTAATAACTGACAAACCATCCCAAATTCTTCATAGTATATGAGTACATGGTATAGTATGAAGTAATCAAAAGAAATTAATGTATGTACTATATTAATAACTGACAAACCATCCCAAATTCTTCATATTTCCTCAGCCCAAACTTGAAAAAGGCAGACCCCACGGTAATGTGTCACATTGGAACACAACTTAATCAAAGGTGAAATGGGGGGATTGAGGGGGATTGCCCTTTCATATTGTCCTGTATTAGCAAAGCAACCATGTATTTTTAATGCAGTCACTGCTTTAACATCTAGCCAGTTCAGGCTGATCTTTCTAAAAAAAATATGTAATGTTCCTTAACTTAATCTAGTGATTTTTTTTTCTCCTGCTCCACAATTGTTCACAGGTATTTTGTGAAATATTTTATTTACTGTATATATTGAATATATACTGATTGAACAGAACTAGAATAAACAGTAGCACTGAGAAACAATATTGCAGTAGGATATAAATCATGATAGGTTTTTGTTCCTACTATAGACACCTTTATTTTCTCAAATCCCTTATTTTCTGCTTCCTAGCTGAATGTGAAGTCTAGTGTACAAACAAAATGCAGCCTTTCATTTATAAAAGTCAGACCATTTTAATATGTAAAGCTTTATAGCCTGAACCTAGTCTCTAAAATATTTACACATAACTTGGTCTAAAATATTTGCTTGCACAAAAAAGTAAAACATCCACCTGGCTAAATCTGTATGCTTTTTTTTTTACTTCTAGATATAAGTTAGGAATAATTACTTATGCATAGGATTTACTGTATTTTTTTCTGTTTCTGTTTTCTATTTAAAGCAACTTTGTCCATAAAAATGTTTCTTGAGTATTTAAATAAAGGGAAAATAAAGTTCCATAAAGGGAACTTGTAACAGGCATCACTAAATGGGGGACCGTGGTCCAAATGCGGACCGTGCCGCTCTTCCATCCAGGCCTGCAGTCATGCCATTTAGGAGCCGCCAGTCTCCGTCACTGCCCCCCTTCACATCTTTCCTCCCCCCCCACACACAGCCAGAGTAGTTTCCTCTGCCCCCCTTCACTCTCCTACCTTAGACAGAGCTCTCTGCAGGAGGCAGAGCATTTGTGGACCGAGTGTGGGAGGCTTAGTACAGCATTGAACAGAGTGCAAGAGCAAGAGGTGCCGGGGTTAACTTTTCAAGTTAACCAGCAGGTGATTGGCTGCAAGTTAGTCCTAGCAGCCAATCACCTGCTGAATAATACAGAAATTCTCTGCATCCTGCTCCCTGCTCTGTCTAAGGTAGAAGAGTGAAGGGGGCAGAAGACACGACTCTTGCTGTGTGTGGGGGGAATGATGTGAAGGGGGGCAGTGCTGCTGAGGGGGGGAGTGAACAGGGGCAGTGCTGGGGGGGATGTGAAGAGGGGCATTGCTGGGGAGTGGGGGGGAGATGCAAAAGGAGGGCAATGTGCTCGGACGGGAAGTGCTGGAGGGGTAAAATGTGAAGAGGGGCAGTGCTGTAAAGGGAAGGAGCAGTGCTGTGGGGGTGGGGGGGGGGGGTGATGTAAAGGAGGACAGTGCTGGGGGGGGTTAATATGAGGAGGGCAGAGCATACTATTGAGGGTTTTGATGATGTGAGAGGTGGGCTGTGCTGTGAGGGAAGATGTAAAGGGGGGCAGTGCTGTGGGGGGGATGTGAAGAAGGGGCAGTTCTGCTGGGGGGAATGTGAAGGGGCAAAGGACTGTACTGTTAGCGGGGATGATATGATGGGAGCAAAGTTCTGTTAAGGGATGATGTGAATTTGGGCAGAGGGACAGTACTGTGGGGGAGGGATGTGAAGGGGCAGAGTACAGTACTGTGCGGTGGGGGTGATGATTTGAAGGGGGGGTTGAGGACTGCTGTGAATAAGGGGTGTGTGTGATGTGAAGGGGGTTCAGTACACTATTGTAAAGGGTGGGGGTGACATGCAGGGGGCCTACGAACACTATTGTGAAAGGGAAACTATTGTGAATTGGGGAACTGTGATGTGGGGGGGGGGGGGGACTGAGGACACTGAATTAAAGGATTGTCATAGAAAAAAGGGCTGGAAAAAAATTTGGTTCTTACCTCTGCTGGAAGAAAATTTTACTGGTTGAACCTTTATGAATTTTAATTCAATACCCCTGTTGTAAGGTAATACACATGATGGCTATTGGTAAAGTGTTTTTTGAAAGTGTCTGCATTAATGTGCATTTTTACTAGTAAATCATGACCCAGAACAAAGATCTACATATGTGACATGATTGCTTCAGGTCAGTGACTCAGCCAGTAGTAGGAAGGACACATTTACTTTTTAAAACCAGTGCCAACTTTTGCAGTTCTATGATTACAGATTCCTTTTTTTTAAAGAATATTGGTGGAAATGTGTTCTTGCTATGGCTTTTTGTTCTTTTCTGCTACTTAACATACCTTACTTAAACTAAAGGAAAGCCATGCCCTGAACACAAGACTGAGTCAAATGCTTTCATTACTTTTTCTGACCTTACCACAGTCATTTGCCATCCCTTCTTGCTTAGAGGGTTCTTTCCAAGACATGATAATCTGTTGGGCTACAGAATCACCTGCAGACCCACTCAATATCTTGGCAGTGCTCTCATCAAACTGCAAATTTTTTTCTTGAGTTGACATTCTTGTATAATTTGTTCCTTTCGGATCCTCTTTAATCAATTGTTGCACCCGATTAGGCAAATCCACATCCAGTGATTTTCTCTGTGACTGTACTTCTTTATTATGGGTCTGGCTGCTTGGATCCACCCAGTGTGCCATGTCTTCACTCTCAGATGGAAAATTAAATACTCTTGAGTAGACAGAGTTATGCAAGGACCTGGAGAAGACTGAGGAAAGTAACAATATATTGAGATAGAATATTTTTTCCCCCCTCAGATCACATGTCCATTTATACCAGATTATGCATATAACACGGGTGTAGTACATATATTTAATTTAGGATGAAATTGCCGTTTTTGTTAAGAAAAATGTAATCCCTTACATGCTGATCATATTTATTACCAGAATGTTGATACATTTTATTGCAAAATCATACTTTTCTCCCTTTGGAATATACTGTGTTACCCTAAGATCTTTTCTTAAACTCCCTAAAAAGTCCTATTGCAGGTGATGCGTGTGTGCAAGCTAGGATTTGCATTGAGCAAATCACACAAGAAGCAGATATGCTTTTTCTGTACTATAAGGAAGAGGCATTGACATGGAATTCTAATTATATTATATTGCAAAATGGCTTGTATAGTGTGTTAATATGTGTAATATATATATATATACATACTGTATGTATATATATATATATATATACTGTAATAGAGATATATATATACCGTAATATATATATATATATATATACATATATATACAGTGCATTGGCGAAAGTATTCGGCCCCCTTGAACTTTTCGACCTTTTGCCACATTTCAGGCTTCAAACATAAAGATATAAAACTGTAATTTTTTTTTGAAGAATCAACAACAAGTGGGACACAATCATGAAGTGGAATGAAATTTATTGGATATTTCAAACTTTTTTAACAAATATAAAACTGAAAAATTGGGCGTGCAAAACTATTCAGCCCCCTTAAGTTAATACTTTGTAGCGCCACCTTTTGCTGCGATTACAGCTGTAAGTCGCTTGGGGTATGTCTCCATCAGTTTTGCACATCGAGAGACTGAAATTTTTGCACATTCCTCCTTGCAAAACAGCTCAAGCTCAGTGAGGTTGGATGGAGAGCGTTTGTGAACAACAGTTTTCAGTTCTTTCCACAGAGTCTCGATTGGATTCAGGTCTGGACTTTGACTTGGCCATTCTAACACCTGGATATTTTATTTGTGAACCATTCCATTGTAGATTTTGCTTTATGTTTTGGATCATTGTCTTGTTGGAAGACAAATCTCCGTCCCAGTCTCAGGTCTTTTGCAGACTCCATCAGGTTTTCTTCCAGAATGGTCCTGTATTTGCCTCCATCCATCTTCCCATCAATTTAAACCATCTTCCCTGTCTTTGCTGAAGAAAAGCAGGCCCAAACCATGATGCTACCACCACCATGTTTGACAGTGGGGATGAGCTGTGTTGCTTTTACGCCAAACATAACGTTTTTGCCAAAAAGTTCGATTTTGGTTTCATCTGACCAGAGCACCTTCTTCCACATGTTTGGTGTGTCTCCCAGGTGGCTTGTGGCAAACTTTAAACGACACTTTTTATGGATATCTTTAAGAAATGGCTTTCTTCTTGCCACTCTTCCATAAAGGCCAGATTTGTGCAGTATACGACTGATTGTTGTCCTATGGACAGAGTCTCCCACCTCAGCTGTAGATCTCTGCAGTTCATCCAGAGTGATCATGGCCCTCTTGGCTGCATCTCTGATCAGTCTTCTCCTTGTATGAGCTGAAAAGCTTGTATCCAAATATGGCTTTAAACTTCTCCAAAACAGTATCTCGGACCTGCCTGGTGTGTTCCTTGTTCTTCATGATGCTCTCTGCACTTTAAACGGACCTCTGAGACTATCACAGTGCAGGTGCATTTATACGGAGACTTGATTACACACAGGTGGATTCTATTTATCATCATTAGTCATTTAGGTCAACATTGGATCATTCAGAGATCCTCACTGAACTTCTGGAGAGAGTTTGCTGCACTGAAAGTAAAGGGGCTGAATAATTTTTCACGCCTAATTTTTCAGTTTTTTATTTGTTAACAAAGTTTGAAATATCCAATAACAGTTCTATATCTTTATCTTTGAAGCCTGAAATGTGGCAAAAGGTCGAAAAGTTCAAGGGGGCCGAATACTTTTGCAATGCACTATATATATATATATATATATATATATATAGGCAGTTGCATCGATGGGTCAGTTAGAAGAAATAGACAGGGGACCAGGACCAGGTCATAAGTAAAGAACAATACAGAATTACAAGGAAACAGTTGTGAAAATATAAATGGGATCTCCACTGCTGATTTGCTCAAACTCTTAAGCAAATTTAGCAGCAAGGGAAGTTACAGCCAGCCAGACCCAGAAGGGTGGCGACTAGTGATGTAGAGGAAACAACCGCTCCCTTGCCCCCTCCACGACAGAAAGACAGCTCATATGGGGAGGCACAAGCACTTTAGATGAACATATCAGGACACATACACCCTTTAAGAAAGAGAAGGGGTGGGGGGTGCCAGAGCCTATATATGACTTGTAGGTGGATCGCCTGCACCACTGATGCAAATTTGTGTAATGAAGCCAGGGGATCAATGCCCATATGCATCAGTGGCTATTTGCTGGCAGGGACAGTCACATCCACAAAGAGTAACAACCCTTTTAGACACAGGAGCAGAGGTTTCTTTGTTTCATGCTAACCATAAACCTAAGAACATGGACACTACATGGGTAACTGTGGAAGGTTTGGGAGGGCAGACTACATGGGCTGCTAAGGTTCACTGCACATTACAGATCTGCAAATGCCCCATTTTTAATGCCAGCATTCTTGTCCCTGAAGTACCTGACAACATACTAGGAATTAATATTTTACTGGGCCAGACTATGCATACCATGACTGAGATGTATGTGTTTGGTACTTCAGTCTAGTCTTTTACTGTGTCTGCAGTCAAACCCATTGTGAGGGGTCATGCCAAATGGACACCATTGCACGTTCCACCCCCTGAGCACCCGATCACCCTGTGAATTTTAAACAATATTTCATTCCAGGGGGACACAAGGAAATTACAGAGACTATCCAAGATTTGTTGGAAGCTGGGGTGTTCATTTTGTTCTCCCATATTTCCAGTAACGAAAGCTAATGGGTGCTACAGACTGACCATTGATTATCGAGGATTAAACAAAGTGACCCATCCCCTGGCTGCTGCTGTTCCAGATATGGTGACACTATAATGCTCAAACAGCTAGGGAGTGGCATGCTGTCCTAGATTTAGCAAATATTTTTTTCTATAGCAACTGATGACAAATTTCAGGATCAATTTGCTTTCCAGTGGGATGGGAGGCAATATACCCCCACTGTTTTATCCCAGGGCTATTTGCATAGACCCACAGTCTGTCATGGACTTGTTGCTAGAGACTTGGAAAAGGTTACACAAATTTCCTATAAAATTTATCATTACATTAATGACATCATGCTATCTTGTGCAACTCAAAGTGAAGTCCAAAAGGATTTACACACTGTAATGGACTATATAATAAAAAAAAAGGGGCTGGACCGTCAATCTCTATAAAGTGCAGAACCCAGCTCAATCTGTGAAATTTCTGGAATGATATGGACTGGGCCTAAAAAGACAATTCCAGAGGCTGTATTGGATACAATTGCTAATCTCAAAACCTCCACAACCATTAAGAAAGCTTAAAGTCTGCTGGGATTACTGGGGTACTCGAGAGCATTTGTACCTCATTTGGGATTCATTTTGAGGCCCATTTACAGTGTTGCAAGGAAAATCATTTTTTTTAGCTGGGGCCCTGAACAATCAATAATGTGCCCTGGATTTGGCCAAAGAGACTATACAAAGTCACAATTCCCTGGGACCATTGCAGCCTGATAAACCTTTCTATTTAGATTTATCCACTAGCGGTGAGCTTTGAGTTAGACTCGAACATTGGCTGTTCGCATGTTCGTCGAATGATGAACAAATGTGCTTATTCACAGGAAATTCGAGTGCCTGCATCCATAATACACTGTGCGTGCACGTGCAGTGCATGATGTGATTGACCAAAGCATGCCCCGACCTCCATGCTTTGGCCAATCAAATCATCTCTGCCATGATTGGACAAAGGCAGGCTGCTTTTAGCTAATCATGGCTCAGGGGCTAAGTACATGCCCCACATTATATAAAGACTGCTCACACAGCAGCGGCGTGTAGTGTGTGACTGTGCAGGCGAGATAGGAAGTGGTTGAGGCAGGGAGAGGATCTATCGGTCAGTTCAATATAGACCATACTTTGATATGATATCTAACTATATATATATATATATATATATATATATATATATATATATATATATATAGGGCAATTGAGTACCTATCAGTCAGTTCAGTATAGACCATCCTTTGATATCTACATATATATATATATATATATAACGGGCAATTGAGTATCTATTGGTCAGTTCAGTATAGACCATACTTTGATACATATATATATATATATATATATATATATATATATATATATATTACATAGTTACATAGTAGGTGAGGTTGAAAAAAGACATCAGTCCATCCTGTTCAACCTATGATGTGTGTGTGTGTGTTTGCTGTTAACCGTACATTGTATACCCCTGTATGTTGTGGTCTTTAAGGTGTCCATCTAATAGTTTTTTGAAACTATCGATGCTCCCTGCTGATACGACTGCTTGTGGAAGCGAATTCCACATCCTTACTGCTCTGACAGTGAAGAACCCCTTACGTATTTTAAGGTTAAACTATTTTTCCTCTAGTTTTAGTGAGTGGCCACATGTCTTATTGTAGTCCCTTTCTCTAAAATGTTTGTTCCTTATGCTAGGGTCGCCAGTACAGTATTTGTACATATATATATATATATATATATATATAGGGCAACTGAGCATCTATCGGTCAGTTCAGTATAGACCATACTTTGATATATTAAATATATATGCCACTTGAGTATATATTAGGCCATTCAGTATCTATTGGTCGGTTCTGTATAGACCATACCTTGATATGTCTGTAGATATACAGGCCACTTGAGTATATATCAGGCCATTCAGTATATATTGGTTATTTCAGTATAGACCATATATTGATATCTATATATATATATATATATAGGCCACTTGAGTATATTTCAGGCCATTCAGTATCTATCGGTCAGTTCAGTATATATCAGCAGTGCATTATATATATATATTATATATTGATCAACCAGTAATAACCCCCCCCCCCCCCCCCCCCAAAATCCACATCATGTCCGAAAGGCTGACAAGGAGAGGCAGACGCTCACAGGCCAAGAAAAGAGGGCAAGCAGCCTCTGTGTCCACAGTAAAAAGTGGTTGTCACAGACATGGTGCATCCTCTTCAGGCGGGGCACGCCCGTCCTTTTTTTCTGGTGCTGGCTGTGTTATTCAATCACAACATGCAGAAGAGTTGGTGGAGTGAATAACGAAGCCATCCTCTGTCACCCAGGCTCATACTAGTTTGCCTTCCACCGCAGCTACCAAAGCAGCCCATTCCACAGGCTCCTTCTCCACAGCTACTCCTTCTGTCGCCCACCATCATGCACGGAGGAGTCACCTGAACTATTCAATCATAGTGTCAGTGTCATGCTGCTGGAGGATGTGTAGCAATTTGAATGCTGTGATGTTGGTTCCCAGGTTGATGAATGGAATAACGTGAGCCTAGAGAGAGTGGGTGACAATGATGGACATGAAACTATCAGTCATGTTGCCAGAGCCGCAGCATAATGCCAAGTTTGCTCCAGTGATGCGGAGGGAGGGGATGATGAGGTCACTGACTGTACTTGGGTGCCTGACAGGATAGAGAAGGAAAGTGAGGGGGAGGAGGAGGAGGCACAACTCCAATGAGGCAGGATGTTTTCCAGGGGCTGCCATAGGACTAGCCAACCTATTGCATCACACCACAGAGCTCCAGAGGTGCAGGGTGCTGCAAACTCCCCACGGACTTCCAAAAGTTCATTAGTGTGTACTTTTTTCAACACGTGCAGTAGACCGCAGCATTTCTGTTTGCAATATCTGTCTGAAGCGGATCAAGCGTGGCCAGAACACCAGCCGCTTGGGTGCCACATGCTTGACAAGACATATGATGACCTGCCATGCAGTCCATTGGCAATAGCACCTGAAAGAGCCACAAGATAAAACCAAGCATACTTCACCTTGCTCCTCATCTGGGATCTCTAACCCTACTATACCGCATGTCTTCTCAAAAACCTGCATTGAGAGGGATGATGGTATAGCAATGAGTGCCACAGATACTTGCATCCAATCTGTTAGCAGTATACCATTGTTGATTTGAGCAGCAGGCAAATTTCACTACCCCAGTTGCTGAACCATAGAAAGAAATACTGTCCCAGCCATCCACATGCTCAGTGTCTTAATGCTAGCTTGGCCAAACTGCTAGCACTACAATTGCTGCCTTTTCATCTGGTAGACTCCGTTTCACGAATTAGTGGAATGTGCTGTACCATAGTGGCAGGTTCCAAAAACACATTTCTTTACACTTAAGGCCATTTCGGCTCTCTACCAACATGTGGAAGGTAGTGTTTTGGCCTCATTGGACAGAGCAGTCAGCAGGAAGGTTCACGTTACTGCTGACTCTAGGTCCAGCAGGCATGGACAGGGACGTTACATTTCCTTCACGGTGCACTGGGTAACTCTACTTGCAGCTGGGAAGGATGCAGGACAGGGTTCAGTGCTGCAGCTTGTTCTGCCACCACGCCTCCAAAAAGCTGGTGCTGGTTTTGCCACATATGGCTACTCCACCTCCTCCTCCACTTCTTCATCCTCTATGTCCTCTTCTGCTGAATTGTCCTCTGAAGCAGCAGTGCTTCCTAAGCGTTCAAGGGTCTACGCAAGCAGTCAGACTAAAAGATGCCATGCAGTGCTTCAGTTTGTCTGTCTAGGGGATAGGAGTCACACCAGGGCAGAGATTCTGTCAGCTCTGCAAGGGCAGGCTCAGAGATGGTTGACCCCACGACAGCTTGAGCCAGGAATGGTTGTATGCGACAATGGCACCAACCTTCACTCCGCCCTCTGACAAGGACACTTGACACATGTTCCATGCCTGGCACATGTCCTGAATCTGGTGGTGCAGCATTTCTTGAACAGATACCCGGGCTTACAAGATCTCCTGAGGCACACCAGAAAGGTCTGTGGCCATTTGCGGTGTTCATACAATGCCAGTTCTCGGTTATCTGACATTCAACAGGAATTCAACCTGTCCACGCACCGCCTCATTTGTGACATGCCCACCAGGTGGAACTCAACATTGCCAATGCTGCAGCGGCTGCACACGCAGCAGAGGTTCATTGATGAGTACCTGTGTGAGTATGGCACAAGGACAGGCTCAGGGGAGCTTGGCTTTTTTTCACCACTCCAGTGGCTTTTGATAAAGGATGCATGCAACGTGCTGTCACCATTTGAGGAAGTAACAAGGATGGTGAACCGGGACGATGCATGCATCAGTGACATTATCCCTCTAGTCTACCTGCTGGAGCACACGCTTCATGGAATCATGGACAGGGCACTTGAGGCAGAACAGCGGGAGGAAGAGGAGGACTTCCTTTCCTCACAAGGCACCCTTTATGCAGATATCATTCCTTCTGGAACACAAAACAAACAGGAGGAAGAGGAGGAGGAGGAGGATTGTGGCAGCATGGATGTAGAGGATAGCACACAGCAGCCTCCAAGGCATGGTTTTCATTCCCAAAAAACCCCAGGAGTTGTACGTGGTTGGGGAGAGGTTGCTCCTGACAATGTCATCCTTAGTGATCCAGAGGTCTCAGAAGCTCATGCCTCCTCAAACTTACGTTGCATGGGCTCACTGATTCTGCAAAGCCTGCGAAAGGACCAGAGGATTCGTGCTATCAAGGAGAGGGATAATTACTGGTTGGCAACCTTTCTTGATCCACGTTACAAGGGTAAAGTTGCAGAGCTCATCCTGCCTTTGCAGAGGGAGCAGAGGAAGAAACATCTTGAGGAGGCCTTGAAGAAAAATTTGTGTGACACCTTTCCAGACACTGAGAGGTTAAGATTCTCTGGACGTGTTTCAGAGGCATTGTTCAGCTAAAGAAGGAGTGGTGGAGAAGGCAACCGGCTGACCGATGCCTTTAAACAGTTCTTTATTCCTCAGCAGCACCCAGGGCTGTTAGGTTTAAGCAACCATCGGCAGCTTCTCTATCATATGGTGCATGATTATCTAGGGGCAAGAGCAGGCTTGAAGACCTTTCCAACTGAGCATCCACTGGGTTACTAGGTCTTGAGCATGGACCACTGGCCAGAACTTGCTCAATATGCAATGGAGTTACTGGCCTGTCCTGCTTCCAGCGTGCTTTCCGAACAGACATTCAGTGCTGCTGGAGGTTTTGTGACAGACAAAAGAGTGCGTCTATCCACAGACTCTGTTGACCAGCTGACTTATCAAAATGAATCAGTCCTGGAACAGCAGCACCTGATGTTACTGATTGAATTTGATAGGGGTCTGCCATCCCTTGAAAACTGCATATGCCGCCTATCCTATTCCTCAACCTTGATTCTGCTAACTTCAAACAATATTTTTGGTTTAGGTCGCCACCAACACCAAAGGCCTAATTTTTCTGCACTTTTATGACAGGTGCATACAATTTAAATTTCGTATGTAATTTATAACAGCAAGCCCTGTCCCTGTGCCTTCTGCCCAGCAAGAGTAACTGTGAGGGGTTACGGTGTTAAGGCACCACCAACACCAAAGGCCCACTTTTTTGCACCTGTATGACAAGTACATGCAATTTCAAATTTGTATGGAATTCTTACCAGCAGGTCCTGTTCCTGGCCCTAGCAAGAGTAACTGTGAGGGGTTACGGTGTTCAGGCACCACCAACACCAAAAGCCCAAATTTTCTGCACCTGTATGACAAGTTCAAGCGATTTCAATTTTGTATCTAATTTCTAATGGCAGGGCCTGTCTCTGTGCCCAGCAAGAGTAACTGTGAGGGGTTAGGGTATTCATGTACCACCAACCACCAAGGCCCAATTTTTCTGCACCTGTATGACAAGTTCATGCGATTTCAATTTCGTATCTAATTTTTAACGGCAGGGCCTGTCCCTGTGCCCAGCAAACGTAACTGTGAGGGGTTACGTTGTTCAGGCTCCACCAACACCCAAGGCCCAATTTTTCTGCACCTCTATAACAAGTACATGCAATTTCAAATTCGTATGGAATTCTTCCAGCAGGTCCTGTTCCTGCGCCAGGAAGAGTAACTGCGAGGGGTTGCGGTGTTCAGGCACCACCAACACCCAAGTCCCAATTTTTCTGCACCTCCATGACAAGTACATGCAATTTCAAATTTGTATGGAACTTTTACCAGCAGGGCCCATTCCTGCACCCAGCAAGAGTAACTGCGAGGGGTTGCGGTGTTCAGGCACCACCAACAACCAAGGCCCAATTTTACTGCACCTGTATGACAAGTACATGCGATTTCAAATTTGTATGGAATTTTTACCAGCAGGGCCAGTTCCTGCACCCAACAAGAGTAACTGAGGGGTTACGGTGTTCAGGCACCACCAACAGCAAAAGCCCAATTTTTCTGCACCTGTATGACAAGTACATGCGATTTGAAATTTTGTATGTATATTTGTATATGACATTTTTTCCTTTAGAAATGTCAGTATTGCTGCAGTAGGCTACATACATCGTACAGATGCGCTACTTAACAGGCACATTAAGGGGCACCCCCTGGGCATGATATTTAAAGGAATTTTTCATTTTTATAGTTTCACTTTAAGCCTCATTAAAATCAGTAAGTCACTGCTCCTTTAAAGCCGATCGTTTTTAAAAAAATATTTTGCATTGGTACATGTTCCCCAGGTCAGTCCCCAGACCCCCGTACACTTTTTTTGGGCAATAACTTGCATTTAAGCCTTTAAAATTAGTACTTTTGATTTTTGACATTCGAGTCCCATAGACTTCATTGCAACTTTTCCTCTGTTCGCGGTGTTCTAGTGAGAACCGAACAAGGGGGTGTTCGGCTCATCACTACTCACATTAGAGATCTGGAGGAGCAAATTGCAACACTGGGCAGAACTGACAACCTTGAAAGGGGTCCTCTGCTCGCTGAGCAGGTGGCTAGTGGGGTTAATGGGGGGGTGGAGAGGTAAGTCATGTTTATCAGGTAGGAAGATGGATTAATACAGTCAGAGGGAGTGGTAGGGGGCTCACATAAAATTAAGGCCAGCCCTGGGTATGAGTACCCTAACAGATTTGCCATGTTGGGTCAAGATGTGGGGGTGGCAAGCTCAGAGGTGGCAGCCCTAGATGTCACTGCTATCCCCAACAGCCAGGAGAGCAATCCGTCTAGTAGAGGTGGTGAGGGGACTTTAGGTAGGCCTAGACAGTTGGTGGTAATTGACGATTCTATAATCAGAAGGACTGATAATTTGTCGCCAGGATCACCTCAACGGAATGGTTTTCGGTCCCCCTGATGCTAGGGTTTGGCATGTGGTGGACTGGGTTGATAAATTACTGGGAGAGGCTGGGCATGACTCAGCTGTCTTGGTCCACATTGGAACCAATGACAGAATATATGGAAGGTGAAGGCTCCTTAACCACTTAAGCCCAGGAAGATCTTACCCCCTTCCTGACCAGGGCCTATTTTGCGATTCGGCACTGCGTGATTTTAACGGACAATTGCGCAGTCGTGCGACGCTGTACCTAAAGGAACTTGACGTCCTTTTTTCCCCACAAACAGAGCTTTCTTTTGGTGGTATTTGATCACCTGTGCGATTTTTTGATCATGCGCTATAAACAAAAAAAGAGCATCAATTTTGCAAAAGTAACAATATTTTTCACATTTTTTATATGAAATTCCCCCAAACAAATGTAAAAATCTAAATTTTTTAACATTTTAGGCCAATGTGTTTTATGCTACCTATGTTTGGTAAAAAAAAATGCAAAAAGCGTATTTTGATTGGTTTGCGCAAAAGTTATTGCGTTTACTAAGGGAAAGATTTTTGTCATTTTTGTTGTTTTTTTTTTTAACGAGTAATGGCGGCGATCTGCGATTTTTTTTGCGGGACTGCAACATTGCGGCAGACAGATCGGACCCTTGACTGACATTTTTGACACTTTTGGGGTTACCAGTGACATTACTACAGTAATCAGTGCTATACATATGCACTGTTACTGTAAAAATGACACTGGCAGGGAAGGACTTTATTTGAGAGGGAGGGGTTAAGTGTGTCCCTAGGGGCATGATTCTTACTGTGACTGGATGTGGCTACTGGTGTAAGATCAACGGTCCTACATAGTAGAACTGTGTGATCTCCATTCTTACACAGGGTAGAATGACATGCCGCCTGCCTTTCTCCCACTGTAACGGACGATCGTGAGTGCCCGGCGGACATCGGGTCCACTGGGCACACACGCGGGGGGTCCGTGAGCAAGCGGGAGCACGCCTCCAATGGCGCGCGCTCGCTCCCTAGAGCCTCACAAGCTAGCGACGTAGACCTACGTCGCTTTGCCTGTGAGGGGCTGACTGCCGATGTAAATCGTCGTTAGGCAGTCGGCAAGTGGTTAAGAGCCAATTTAATGGACTAGGCTGCAAGTTTAAGGGAAGCACCTTCAAGGTGATATTCGTTGAAATATTGCCTGTGCCATACGTAACACAGGAAAGACGGGGGAGATTATAGAGCTAAATACATGGCTAAAGACCTGGTGTAAGAAGGAGGGATTTTGGTTTTTAGAGCAATGGGCTCACCTTTTATTGGGGTGCAACCTATATGCTAAAGATGGTTTGTTAAATGGAAGGGGTCTTTTGTGCTAGGGGAGAGGTTTATGGGAAGACTGGAGGAGTTTTAAACTAGGATTGAGGGGGGGGGGGGGGGTTAATTAGATTTCAATGGGGCAGACAGGTCAGACAGGGGTCAACCCCTATTGGTGGGTGGAATGGGGAAAGATGGGGGGAGAGTTATGGCAGATGATAAGAAGGTTCCCATGTTACAAACAACCATTGGAAATGGTACTATTTGTACCAAAATAAAAAACATGCAAAATAAGTGTGCCAAATGTGACAATGAACTAAAGTGTTTGTTCACCCATGCCAGAAGTCTGCCAAGCAAGATACTGTAGGTGAGTTGGAAGCTCTGGTGCATGGGGAGAACTATGATTTAATTGGTATTGCTGAATCTTGCCTTATTCTTCACATGACTGGGCTATTAATATTCCTGCCTATGCGCTCTTTCGGAAAGACTGGGTAAAACGGAGGGGTGGTGGTGTCTGTCTCTATGTGAGAAGGGATCTCAAATGAGTGTGAAAGAGGACCTAGTTGATGGAGAGTGCGATGAGTTTGAAGCAGTTTGGGGTGGAAATGTACATGGGTGTGCGTAATACAAAGATTATCATTGGAGTTTGTTATAGACCTCCCAGTATTAATGAGGAAGTGGAGACTTAGCTCTTGGTACATATTGAAAGGGCTGCAAGGGCTGGGACAGTGATAATAATGGGGGATTTTAACTACCCAGACATTGACTGGAGTAATGGAACTGCTGGAACAGTTAAAGGGCAAACATTTATAAACCTATTACAAGACAATTTTATGGTACAGCTTATTGAGACCCCCACTAGAAATGATGCTCTGTTGGACCTGGTAATCTCAATCCATGCAGAGCCTTTTACTAATGTTCATATAAAAGAACATCTGAGTAGCAGTGACCATAATATCATTTCATTTAATGTTAGCTGTAAGCAAAAAAACACACAGGAAATATAAAAACACTTTTACCAAGGATGAGGGCTGCTCTCCAGGACTTAGATAGGGAGGGAATTTTGGCATCGATGAGCACAGAACAGAAATGGTAAATTTTCAAAAAGACTATATGCAAACTCATTGCAAAGTATATTCCCATGGGCAATAAGTTTAAAAGGCTAAAAATAAAATCTATGTGGCTCACGGCCAAAGTTAAAGAAGCTATAAATAATATGAAAATAGCTTTTAAAAAATATAAAAATGAAGGAACACTATCATTGTTTAATTGTTACAAAGAATATAACAGAATATGTAAAAAAGAAAACAAGGATGCAAAAATTCAAAATGAACGACAGATTGCAAAAGATAGTAGGACAAACCCCCAAAAATGCAGGTCTGAGCATGTAGGCCCTTTACAAAATAATCAGGAGTGGGTGACTGGGAACAAAGAGAAGGCAAATGTATTAAATACTTTCTTCAGCTCTTTGTATACAAAGGAGCATGGGGGAGCTCATGACCATAATGAGGATGGTATTGACACAGCCCCAAATGATCCACAATGACTCAAATGCGATATGGTCCAGAAATATTTAGACAGAATAAGGGTGGATAAGGTGCCTGATCCAGATGGCAGGCACCCATGCCTCATAAAAGAATTGAGCGCTGTAATTTCAAAGCCTTTGTTTCTAATTTTTAGGGACTCCTTAAGGAATGGAATAGTACCACTGGATTGGCATAGGGGCAATGTGGTGCCTATATTTAAAAAGGGATCAGTCTTTGCCAAGTAACTATAGACCTGTTAGTTTAGCTTCTATAGTCAGGAAGATACTGGAGAGTTTAATAAAAGACCACGTAGATGAGTTCTTGCTGGAAAATAAGATTTTAAGCAACAGACAGCATGGATAAATGAAAGACAGAAGTTGTCAAACAAACCATATTTCTTTTTATGAGGAGGTAAGTAAAACTTTGGACAGAGCGGTGGCTGTGGATGTAGTATACTTGGATTTTACAAATGCGTTTGACACAGTTCCCTACACATGGCTAATGTGTAAGGTAAACTCTACAGGCTTGGAAAGATCAGTTTGTAAATGGATAGAAAATTGGCTAAAGGATAGAATTCAGAGAGTAGTGGTTAATGATTCTTACTCTGAATGGTCTAAGATTATCAGTGGTGTACCCCAAGGTTCAGTGTTGGGAACCTTACTTTTTAATATCTTTATAAATGATATAGTGTCTGGGATTAAAAGTACCATTTCAGTCTTAGCAGATGACACCAAGCTTTGCAGTGGAATAATTCCTTTACAGGATATTTCCAACTTACAAGTTGACCTTAACCTCCCTGGCGGTGTGATTATGTCCGAATTTTTGTGCTAAAAGCGGTACATTGTTTTGCATGGAAATATGTTGTTTTATATTTTAGGCCTGTAATTCTTAGGAATAACTCACTTAAATCTGTCCAAACAAGAGTCTAGTAGACATCCTGGTGATGATAAAGTTTGAAACACGAAATCATAAATTATAATACAATAATAAATTTAATCAAATTCTTCATTATTTTCGAAGTGAAAATATTTCATTATGAGGGAGAATCTGTACTCTGAAATGACCGTGCCAAAGAATGGAGAGGCAAGTAATGTATTAGTTGTCCAATACCACTTCTCCAGGGGTTTCCCCACCACTCCCTGAAGAATTATTAGGCCCAGAAATTTCCAAATGTCATCTTTGGTCACTGGTTCCCACTTTCTGCATCTTGCAAACTTCCGATGCGTAGCCAATTGTTACTCTTTGTACTGGTTAGTCTCGGTAACTATTTTTTCAATATCCTCATCGGTCAGAAATAATTGTAGGTGTGCCAAGGGGTTGTCATGGTCAACATCAACTTTCATACCAGGTGCTCCAGTAAATGTGAATCTTGGGGGCGCTGCCTGATCCGTACCACAGTCAATAGAGCACCGAATCATCGCTATTGTCACTTTTAGTACCTGATGACGAATTTTCCCACGAATCGTTATTGCTCAGTTCTTCAAATAATTCCGATACACCGTCGCTGTTTTCCACTTCATCCAAAAGCGCTTTTGCGGTAAAAGACCGCTTTTTGGACGCCATGGACGTTATCAATTTTCCAGGCACAAAGTACCGCAAAAAGTACAGGCAGGGCACTGGAAAAGCCTCTAGGTGAAATGGCATGATACAATGTTATAATACTAACAGATTACACTGTATCATGTAATCGGTTTTACAACCCTGCGACGCAGCACTCGCAGGGAAGGGAACCAGAAGAAGGTGCCGGCATCGGCTAAGCACACAGCGAAAGGACAGCGGGAGGAAGGCTGGGGAGGACGGCGGGGGATTGCCAGGAAGGTGAGTATCATTCTGGGGTAATCCCGAGTGTGGCTCGGGGTTACCGCTTTTGGTATTGAAAATAAACCCCGAGTCACACATGGGAATACCGCTAGGAAGGTTAAAGCATGAGCATCCAAAGACATTTTTAACTAATTTCATGCTCCTAACTTTTGGGAACAGTTTGGGGTTGGCCCTTCCTGTTCCAGCATGACTGTGCACCAGTGCACAAAGCAAGGTCCATAAAGACATGGATAAGCGAGTTTGGGGTGGAAGAATTTGACTGGCCTGCACAAAGTTCTGACGTCAACCTGATAGAACACCTTTGGGATGAATTAGAGTGGAGACTGCGATCCAGGCTTTCTTGTCCAACATCAGTGCCTGACCTCACATGTGCTTCTGGAAGAATGGTCAAACATTACCATAAACACACTCCTGAACCTTCCCAGAAGAGATGAAGCTGTTATAGCTGCAAAGGGTGGGCCAACTCAATATTTAACCCTACGGACTAAGACTAGGATGCCAGTTCATGTGCGTGTAAAGGCAGGTGTCCAAATACATTTTGTAACATAGTGTACGTTTATATACTCTGTATAAACAAAGTAAAAACCAATTATTTACAATTTGACAATTTGCTGGATCTCTTGACCGCATTGCTGATTTTCTGGGTAATTGGTAATATTTCAAATATTGAATGTGTTCAGCTGTAAAGAAGTGGTCAGTATTTTACTGTATATATGTCTTCATTTATGGCCAGCCTTAGTAAGGGAACAAACAAAATGTTCTTCCATATATGGCTAATTGATCAGATATTGAAAATGTCATGTAACAACTGACAATATGTTATGTTCAATGTGGGAATGTTGAAAGAACGGTTCATGAGAAAATCCATGAAATAAATCATTCAGGGCCCATTCACACCACCCGCTGCATTACAACGCAGTAGCTGGCGTGCATTGCCGTGCAGGCAGTGCACTGATCCTGGTACACCGCACTGTTCACTTTTTTTGTTAGCAAACTTTACCGAAATGTCACTTCTTTAGGTATATAAATAGTAAGAAAGCGAAGGCCAGAACACATTGGCCCCATAAAAGATGACAAAGGTAATCTGGCCACAGAGGACAGAGAAAAGGCAAAAGTGTTAAATAATTTCTTCTCTTCAGTCTTCACAAAAGAATTGGGGGGCTACACTAACTCAGCTTGTAATGCTAAATTAAATAATACACCCCAGGAAGTACCCCCATGGTTAACAGAAGATAGACTTAGAACTAAACTAGAGAAACTTAACATAAATAAATCACTGGGACTGGATGGCTTGCACCCAAGGGTTCTTAAAGAGCTCAACCAGGTGATTGCCAGACCATTATTCTTGCTCTTTAACTACTTGCCGACCGCTTAACGAGGATTTACTGCGGCAGTCTGCTGCTGCTGGGCAAAGCGACGTAGACCTACGTCGCTCGCCCACGAGCCCGTAGGGGGCATGCGCGCGCCGCCGGCAGCGCGCTCCTGCCCCCGCTTGTTCCCAGGTGACCTAGCGCGAGTGACCGGCGGCTCCAATATCCGCCGGCCACTCGCGATCTCCCGCAGGAGAGGGAGAAAGACAGACAGCTGATGTAAACACAGCCGTCTGTCACTCTCACTGAGTAGGCACAGAGGCTATGCGATCCTGCTGTATATGATCGCATGTCTCTGTGGTTACTTCACTAGCCACACCCCCTAACAGTTAGAATCATGCCCCTAGGGACACACTTAACCCCTTGATCACCAATAAAGTTAACCCCTTCCCTGCCAGTGTTATTTTTACAGTAACCGTGCATATTTATAGCACTGAGTACTGTAGTAATGTCACTGGTACCCACAAAAGTGTAAAAAATGTCAGTCAGGGGTCCGATCTGTCCACCGCAATGTCGCAGTCCCGCTTAAAAAATTGCAGATCGCCGCCATTACGAGTTAAAAAAAACAATAAAAATGACATAAATCTTTCCCGTAGTTAGTAAACGCAATAATTTTTGCGCAAACCAATCAAAATATGCTTATTGCGATTTTTTTTTACCAAAAATATGTAGCAGAAAACAAATTGCCCTAAAATGTTAAAAAAAATTTGATTTTACATTTTTTTTGAGACTTTCATATAAAAAATGTGAAAAATATTGTTATTTTTTCAAAATTGTCGCTCTTTTTTTGTTTATAGCGCAAAAAATAAAAATCGCACAGGTGATCAAATACCACCAAAAGAAAGCTCTGTTTGTAGGAAAAAAAGGACATCAATTTAATTTGGGTACAGCGTCGCACGACCACGCAATTGTCAGTTAAAATCACGCAGTGCCGAATCGCAAAATAGGGCCTGGTCTTTGAGCAGCCAAATCCTCTGGGGCTAAAGTGGTTAAGGATAGTCTACAGACGGGAATGGTGCCAGCTGATTGGAAAGAAGCCAACGTGGTACCAATAATTAAAAAAGGGCCGAGATATATCTAAGGTAACTATAGGCCAGTTAGCCTAACATCAGTAGTCTGCAAGATTTTGGAGGGGATGTTAAGAGACTACATACATGAAAAATCGTTCTTGCCAAACCAATCTATTAACCTTCTATGATGAGGTGAGTTGCCATCTAGACAAAGGAAAGCCTGTGAATGTGGTGTATGTGGACTTTGCAAAGGCATTTGACACAGTTCCCCACAAACGCTTACTGTACAACTAAGGTACATAGGTGTGGACCATAGGGTGAGTACCTGGATAGAGAACTGGCTCCAGGGGAGAGTCCAGAGGGTGGTGATAAATGGGGAGTACTCAGATTGGGTGGGTGTGGAAAGTGGGGTCCCCCAAGGTTCTGTCCTGGGACCAATCCTGTTTAATTTATTCATAAAAGACCTAGAGGAGGGGATATCTTGCACAATCTCGGTATTTGCGGATGATACTAAACTAAGCATGCCAATATCTTCGATGCAGGATGTGGAAACCTTCCAAGCAGACCTGAACAAAATAATGGGGTGGGCAACTACATGGCAGATGAGGTTTAGTGTTGAAAAATGTAAAGTAATGCACTTGGCCGTCAGAAACACGAAAGCAAGCTACTCACTAGGGGGGAATCTCTGGGTGAATCTAAGATGAAAAAGGACCTGGGGGTCCTAGTGGACAACAGGCTTGGCAGTGGCATGTAATGCCAAGCCGCTGCAAGCAAAGCCACAAAATACTGGCATGTATAAAAAAGAGGATTCACTCCATAAATAAAGAGATTATTCTCCCACTCTACAAGACTCTGGTCCGGCCACATCTGGAGTATTCCGTCCAGTTCTGGGCACCGATCCTTAGGAAGGATGTGCTGGAGCTGGAGAGAGTCCAGAGAAGGGCAACAAAAATAATTAGGGGAATGGAGGACATCAGCTATGAGGAAAGACTACAAGCAGTGAACTTATTCTCTCTGGAGAAGAGACGATTGAGGGGGGATATGATATCAATGTACAAATACTGTACTGGCGACCCTAGCATAAGGAACAAACTATTCAGAGAAAGGAAATACAATAAGACACGTGGCCACTCGCTAAAACTAGAGGAAAATTGGTTTAACCTTAAAATACGTAAGGGGTTCTTTACTGTCAGAGCAGTAAGGATGTGGAATTCTCTTCCACAAGTAGTAGTATCAGCAGGGAGCAAAAAGCTTCAAAAAACCATTAGATGGGCACGCTAAGGACCACAACATAAGGGGGTATACAATGTACGGTTAACATCAAACACACACACACATCATAGGTTGAACTGGATGGACTGATGTCTTTTTTCAACCCCACAAACTAGTTATTTCACATATTGACATTTCCCAAAGTTCTATTAGCCAGCGCGCGGTGGCTTCTCTGCATTGTAAAAAAGAACTGCATGCAATCCTTTTTTTTCAGCACACACCGCCCACACACCACCACAGCACAGTGGGGGTGAATAGGGCCAACGCATTTAGCCTTGTTTTGTAGTGGTGGTGCGGTGGGACTATGCCAGAATAGCAGCCCTACACAGTCCTACCGCACCTGGTGTGAATGTACCCTCGGTTATTTTTACTGTGCACATGCCAAATGAGTGAGGAGAAAAAAGCAAGTGAGTAGAAAAATCATCATGAGCTTAAAGACTAAGTTGACCTTCAAGAAAAAAAAATATATGCACATATTTTTGTAGGAAATATGTGCATATATATATATTATTTTTTACCACAGGAACCTGCAAAGCATTCCATCCGCTATCAGTGGATTGTGGGTGCAAAGTCAGATTCCTGAAAACTCTTCTTTTGTAGGCGTTTGGCTATGGAGCTGGAGCAAGTGTCAATGGACTAGAAGTATGCCGATTACCGCATTCGTGTTCCTTTGATAACTACATGTCTTGTAGTTTAATTCAGTCACAGATCTCAGTGAATGAAGGACACAGCTGTGTGGGCAGAGCCCTGTGCAAAGGCAGCAAATTTAAAAGTGACATTGGCAGTGGGGGAGAAGAAGGGAGGGTGCTTAGCAATGTGTTACATGTTACCCCCCAAATATAGAGGTTAACAGTAAACATGTAACATGGTGCAACATGTAACGTGGAGTTAACCTTTAAAATGTATGTTTAGGCAAAAAAAAGAAAAAACATATTTAGCACAACTCCATATGTGCATTTCCCCATGTTTTGTCTCTTTTTAAAAAGCTGCAAAAATCTGAAAAACACCCGTTGATCCTGACAGAAATCCATTGTATTTGCTTAGGTATATTTAGAAAAAACATTGCATCATTGTACTGTGTTGACCATACAACACAGCCATGCCAGAAATTTTTATTTTTATGTACCTCTGACAGGAAGAAAATCATTGTCCTCTTGTGTTTTGTTTCTTGCAAACTGGTTCATGGTAGGGAAAATGAGAAGAGAAAAAGATAGCAAAAGGACCTGCAAAAGCCAAAAGCAATTAGTGTAACAATTATAGCAAATGTTCATATGTAACACAATAATCACTTAATAGAAGGAATCTTGAAAGGAATTATTGCTTCAACATAACATGACACCATGTAATTATTTTGCTATCCTGAATCAGACAAAGCACAAAAATAGTAGAAGAACAGTAGAAATATCAATCGGAATTCCATTTTTACTCAGTAAAGTATTTGAACCATTGTGAGCCTGGTCTAAAGCAAGTCAAAGGGGTGCATTTTGGATTCTGGTGTATTAAAAGAACTTGGGTCTGTAAATGCACTACGCAGGGATCCTCAAACTACGGCCCTCCAGCTGTTGCGGAACTACACATCCCATGAGGCATTGTAAAACTCTGACATTCACAGACATGACTAGGCATGATGGGAATTGTAGTTTCTGAACAACCGGAGGGCCATAGTTTGAAGACCACTGCACTACGGGGTATGAAATAACACATTAATACACACATAATACAAAAGGGTCAATTCACTAACATTTACCGCATGTGATAACACGGTCATGTGACTCATTTGCATAAATTATCACAAGCGGTATAAAAAGCTAAATTTACAAAAAAAAAAAAAAAAAAATGATATGCAGTATTTACCGCAAAAAGAAAAATGTGCAGATAAATTTTGCCAAAAAAACATGCAGTAAGCTGTTAAGTCCAATTCACAAACTGAACACAGAGTAGGAAAATGCAATATTTATCACCAGGGTCTTGCTGCCAGTATCACATGCGGTATTTGTAAGAAACAGCGTGGGGGTCCCCCCCCCCAATAGCTGGTTGCCAAGGAGCCGGAGCTTCTCGTCCGCTACAACCTTAACAATGGATGACATCTGAATGTAATAAAATGTGCCGGCAATAAAAAATTATGAAAAAAAAAACCCATTATAAAATTAAAAAAAAAAAATGCCCTCCCCAAAAAAAATCCATAACAGAGCCTTATCCTTGCAAGCAGCCTGGCAGGTCAGGAAAGTGAGGGGACAAACGAGTGGCACCTCCCCTCCTCAATCATACCAGGCCACATGCCCTCAACATGGGGTGGATGCTTTGGGGTAGAGGAGGTGGGCATTATGATTGACGTTGGATCTACTTCGGGGGACTTTTTTCAAATATTTATGAATAAAGGAATTGTCGAAAAAACTTTGTGTGTTTATTTTTCTTTTTGACACTTTTTTTGGTGAATGAGTAGGGGTACCCCCTACTCATTCACATGGGGCGGCTGGGATCTGGGGGCCCCCTTGTTAAAGGGTGCTTCCAGATTCTGATAAGCCCCCTGTCTGCAGACCCCCACAACCACAACCCAGGGTTGTGGGGAAAAGGTCATTGTCCCCATCAGCGTGGGGACAAGGTGTTTTGGTGTGGAGTGGCAGAGCCCCCCTGCCCCAAAGCCCCCCATTTTCAGGGCATGTGACCTGGTATGGTTCTGGAGGGGGGAGGGTGCTCGTTTGTCCCCTCCCTTTCATCTACCTACCGGGCTGCATGCTCTGATGAGGGTCCGTTGTGGATTTTGGGGGAGACCTCCCACTTTTTTTTTTACATTTTGGCGTGGGGTTTCCTTTAAAATCCATACCAGACTGGAAGAGCCTGGTATCCATTGAGGGGGGGCATGCTGTTTTTTTTTTGCAAAACCGAGCGTCAATTATGATGAATGCAAACGATGATGACCTGAAAGAAAAAAAAAGGAAAAGGTCAATGCCAAATGAAGGCGGAGCTATCAGATGGCGGGAGCCTTCGTCAGGTGTAGACCTTTTTTTTTCTGGTCGGTGATGGTGTTCATCATAAGCAAAGCTGGATTTACTTTGGAGGACATTGTTTTTGTTTTTGTTTTAATAAAGGAATTTTCAAAAACTGTTTTTTTTTTTTTTTTTACACTTTTTTTGGTGAATGAGTAGGGGCACAATGTACCCATTACTCATTCACATGGGGGGGGGGGGGGGGATCTGGGGGGCCACTTTTTTAAAGGGGAATTCCAGATTCTGGTAAGCCCCCCACCCGCAGACCCCCCCCCCCCCACTGGACAGGATTATTATTAACATAGGGACAAGGTGCTTTTTGGGGGCAGGCAGAGCCCCCCCTATCCCAAATCACCCCTCATGTTGAGGGCATGTGGCCTGGTATGGTTCAGGAGGGGGGGCACTCGCTTGTCCTCCCACTTTCCTGACCTGTCGGGCTGCATTTCCCAATAGGGGTCTGGTATATATTCTGGGGGGTACCCCACCACATTTTTTTTATTTTGGCTGCATGTTCAGATAATAGCCTAATATAGATTGGGGGGGGGGTCCCATGCTGTTTTTTTTTCTTTATTTTTCATTGCCGGCATTCTTTTGTTTACATTCAGCTGTCAGTGGGGAAATCCGTTGACAGCTGAGGATTCATCGGTTGTTTGGGACACAGAAGCCGGCTTCCCATCCCCCTCCTTAACAACAAGCTATTCTTCATACAGAATTCAGATTGGTCAATAAATTTTCAACCAAATCAAATTCTAATCGTTCTTAAAATTTGGAATTTGTTAAAAAATGAATAAACTATACTAAATGAAACTAAACAAAACTTGAACCAAATCCACATAACAAAATTAGTAACAAAGAATTTATCCTAAACTAATTTTTCTATTCTGCACATGTCTAGTTGCACTCTGTAAGTGCAGTTGCTCCAGAGCTTAATAAATGAGGTAAAGCTTCACGTTACAAAAAGTACCCAATCACATGCAAGGAAAATAAAAATATAATTTTTCCTTGCATGTGAATGGATGATGGAAGGCAGCAGAGCTTCTGCTCGTTTACTAAGCTCTGGAGCAACTGCACTTTGCAAAGTGTACAGTCTATTTGCCTTTAGTAAATCAACTCCACATTGTCTTTTTCTCCATAAATAAGAACCTTTTTGTGCATCTGTAAAACTAATCAAACTGATGAGAAACAAAAACCCAACTGCAGAGTCACAAGAGTAGGGAGATGTGGGGACTTGACCTTAACTTAAAACACTGCCATGTTTTGGACACAACATCTAAACATTTGGCACAGTGGCTGCAGAGTATGAAACAGATTGATTGGGGTCTGGGACAGCAATCTCAATGTGAGAGCTTTTTAATTTCTTCCCTTGAAATACCAGCTAGAGTGTGTTATTTCAAAGACAGCAGACATAAACACTGCAGAGACTTGTTGCACTTTATACCAGGTATTATACTTGACAACTATATTAGAGAAAGAGATGAGGCATATGTTATTGATAAACAAAAATTTGTTTATGTCACAGTTAAGAACCAGAAATAATTCATGGACATGCAGCACTCCATTTTTTACTAGGCCACAATGGATGGAGAGACTTGGCAGGTATTATACAGTATATAAATAAATTAGTGTAATTTTCCAGAACCACAAGCAAGAAAAGCAGAACTGGGCAGTATTTACTTTTGTTTAAATATTATTTGTCAGGGGTGGAGAGCACACAGACTTTATCCTGATTGACCACTTGCTGTATGGCTGTTTTATAAAAAAAATACCAGATGGCACCTTCTTGAGGGTGGAAGGCCATTTAAAAAATTGCATTATATTTGAGATGCTCAAGCACTCCCTCTAGTCTAGAGCATGCATGAGTTGGCTCTGTGATTGCTGAATTTATTGAACACAGCAGATTACAAAGCAGAAAACCTGAGATGGGTAGCCATTCCACTGCCACACATGGGGATCGGTCCGGAGCCGGCCCCTTGGATCATGCCTACGTCTCAGGCGCCAATGGAAAATGTGTCTGGAAGACTACTCTATATCCTGGCCGCTTACTCTGGAGCCGCCCCGACGATGTCTTGAACCCGGACTCAGGAACCAAAGAAACAGTTGGGGATTCACTTCAAGACCAGGTAAGATCTTTGCTTTTTGGTTGGGATAACAGTCAGACAGGACCTCTCAACAGTATTCAAGGGAAGGGGAGCCTGATCACCTCTCGAGGAAACCCCAAGTCAGATGATTGCACATCCTGTGCAGACCTCAATCTGTTAGTTATCCCGGATGGCAAAGCTCGGTGTGAATGGTGTGCATGAGATGCTGTTTTGAGAGTCTTGGACCCCTTACCAGATTCCAGTGGTGGCTGGTGCTCAAAATGTTTGGGGGGGCGCAAACAAAAAAATGTAATAGGCATTGCTTTGCGGCAAAAAAACGCTGTAAAAAATTGCGTGACTTTGAGGTCACAAAAGTGTGAAAGGGGCCTTCAGTGATTAAGGAATAGCATGCCCCCTTTCAATGCAGAGAGACCAGCGTGCCCCCTTTCAATGCACAGAGACCAGTGTGCCCCCTTTCAATGCACAGAGACCAGCGTGCCCCCTTTAAATGCAAAGAGACCACCGTGCCCCCTTTCAATGCAGAGATGCCAGCGTGCCCCCTTTCAATGCAGAAATACCAGCATGCCCCCTTCAATGCAGAGATCATCGTGCCCCATTTGAATGTAGAGATACCAGCGTGCCCCCTTTCAATGCACATAGACCAGCGTGCCCCCTTTCAATGCACAGAGACCAGCGTGCCCCCTTTCAACGCTCAGAGACCAGCGTGCCCCGTTTCAATGCACAGAGACCAGCGTGCCCCCTTTCAATGCACAGAGACCAGCGTGCCCCCTTCAATGCAGAGATCATCGTGCCCCCTTTCAATGCAGAGATGCCAGCATGCCCCATTTCAATGCAGAGATGCCAGCGTGCCCCCTTTCAATGCAGAGATACCAGCGTGCCCCCTTTCAATGCAGAGATGCCAGGGTGCCCCCTTTCAATGCAGAGATACCAGCGTGCCCCCTTCTAATGCAGAGATGCCAGCATGCCCCCTTTCAATGCAGAGATACCAGCGTGCCCCCTTTCAATGCAGAGATGCCAGCGTGCCCCCTTTCAATGCAGAGATACCAGCGTGCCCCCTTTCAATGCAGAGATGCCAGCGTGCTATTGTCACACAACGGGTGGGCTCGGGGCGCACTGCTGAAGCCTATTAGACAGGTACATATACACAACGTTCAACCTGCGCTAGTGAAAGAGTCAAGTACATTCGATCTTATGAAAAAAGTTTCAACTGTGGCTGTAGGTAGTCTTTTTAGGAGGTATGCAGGATAGTTCAATCCGTGGGGTTAGTGGAGATGGATGGTGGAGGTGGCTGCAGGCTTCATACAGAGCTAGAGGGACTCTGCAACAGACAAAAAAGGGGTAGGAGAAGAAAAGCAGCGCCACCTCAGTGTAGATTAAAAGGTTATTTATTACATAAAAACAACGTAGTAACTCACACAGAGGAAATCGTTGATCAGCAAATGGTGATGGTTCATCTGCAACACTGGCGATGCCTGAGGAAGGAGCACGCATGCTCCGAACGCAAGCACCCCCCTGCCACTATTGGATGTAAGCCTGGATACTGAACGCTGCCAGAACCACAGGAAGTGTCGGACTCCACCGGCACAGCCAGGACCACGGCCGCCACAGTGTACTTCCCGAACATCCAGGGCCGGCGCTACCTATAGGCAAGGTAGGCACCGGCCTAGAGCGCACACCAGTAGGGGGCGCTATGTGGAGAGCGGCGGGCATTGAGAGCAGAAGTGCGCTCTGCTCCCCAGCTATCTACATGACAGGAGATACGCCTGCAGTCACTTCAGTCATTGGAGGAGTTTGCTCCGCCCCTTCTCCAAGTTCAGGACTGGATCTCCTCTGGCTACCAGGCTCTTGTGTGGGTGGGAATCGGCCAGCTTTTGAGATCCTACCAGCCTTATCTGACTGTTCTTCTGCCCGCCCGCATGTCTTACCTGCCCACGTGTCTGAGACACCCGCCGCCCGCCCACATGTCTGAGACACCCGCCCGCCCGCACTGACACCCGCCCGCCCGTCTGAGACACCCGCCCGCCCGCACTGACACCCGCATGTCTTACCCGCCCACATGTCTGAGACACCCGCCCGCACTGACACCCGCCCGCCCGCATGTCTGAGACACCCGCCCGCCCGCACTGACACCCGCCCGCCCGTCTGAGACACCCACCCGCCCGCATGGCTTACCCGCCCACATGTCAGACACCCGCCCGCCCGCACTGACACCCGCCCGCCCGAGACACCCGCCCGCCCGAGACACCCGCCCGCCCGCATGTCTGAGACACCCGCCCGCATATTTGAACCACCCGCCTGCCCGCACGCATGTCTGAGCCGCCTGCCGACCTCACCTAACACCCTGCTACCCCCCCTCACCTGACACCCTGCTACCCCCCCTCACCTGACACCCTGCTACCCCCCCCCCTCACCTGACACCTCCTGACACCCTGCTACCCCCCCTCACCTGACACCTCCTGACATCCTGGTACCCCCCCTCACCTGACACCTCCTGACACCCTGCTACCCCCCTCACCTGACACCCTGCTACCCCCCCTCACCTGACACCCTGCTACCCCCCTCACCTGACACCCTGCTACCCCCCCTCACCTGACACCTCCTGACACCCTGCTACCCCCCTCACCTGACACCTCCTGACATCCTGGTACCCCCCCTCACCTGACACCTCCTGACACCCTGCTACCCCCCTCACCTGACACCCTGCTACCCCCCCTCACCTGACACCCTGCTACCCCCCCTCACCTGACACCCTGCTACCCCCCTCACCTGACACCTCCTGACACCCTGCTACCCCCCCTCACCTGACACCTCCTGACATCCACCCCCCCTCACCTGACACCTCCTGACACCCTGCTACCCCCCTCACCTGACACCCTGCTACCCCCCCCTCACCTGACACCCTGCTACCCCCCCTCACCTGACACCCTGCTACCCCCCCCCTCACCTGACACCCTGCTACCCCCCTCACCTGACACCTCCTGACACCCTGCTACCCCCCTCATCTGACACCTCCTGACATCCTGGTACCCCCCCTCACCTGACACCTCCTGACACCCTGCTACCCCCCTCACCTGACACCCTGCTACCCCCCCTCACCTCCTGACACCCTGCTACCCCCCCTCACCTGACACCACCTGACACCCTGCTACCCCCCCTCACCTGACACCCTGCTACCCCCCTCACCTGACACCTCCTGACACCCTGCTACCCCCTCACCTGACACCCTGCTAACCCCCTCACCTGACACCCTGGTACCCCCCCTCACCTGACACCCTGCTACCCCCCTTATCTGACACCCTGGTACCCCCCCTCACCTGACACCCTGGTACCCCCCCTCACCTGACACCCTGCTACCCCCCCTCACCTGACACCCTGCTACCCCCTCTAACACCTGACACCCTGCTACCCCCTCACCTGACACCCTGCTACTCCCACTCACCTGACACCCTCCTAACCCCCCCCACCTGACACCCTGCTACACTCCCCCTCACCTGACACCCGCCTACATGTCTGAGCCGCCCGCCAACTGTCTTAACCACCTGCCGCCAGTCCGCCTGCCTGCGCCGGCCACCCACTGCAACTCAGAGGGAGATGTTGATGACCAGGAGCTGAGGTAAGCTTAACTGACTGTACCTAACTGACAGAGTACTAAGAGAATGGGACTGGAGAGCTGGCTGGAAGTGAGGAGGGGAGGAGGTTGATATTGCCATGTCCACTGATGCAGGTGGGGGCTGGGGGGAGGAAGTGGCAGTGAAAGTTAACCCCCCCCCAGCCCCCACCTTGCATTGTCCTCATGGCATTGACATTTTACCCACCTCCCCCTTCTGCATTTGTGGTAATGCAAGTATTAATAACCCCCTCCCCTCACATTGGTGGTCATGGGGGGTTACATTTCAATGCCACTTATCACCAATGTGGGAGAGGGGGTTAATAATGCTGTCATCTGTGCTGGGAATTATTAGTGCGTTCACTGACCTCAATTGGGGATTTTTAATTCATCCACTGATACCTGTGTTGGGGGTTAATATTGCGTCCACTGATAACTGTATTGAGGTTATTAATGCGTCCACTGACATCAATGCTGGGAGTTATAATATGGTCTAATGACAGTTTATGCATTCAGGAAGGGGGAGCAAATTGGAATCTCTCCCACTGAGATCCATATCTCCCCTGTCCAGGCTGGCAGATGGTGGATCCAGCATCCCAGGTAATGCCAGCTGAGTGAAGGGTATCGGTAACAGCTGATGATCTGCCGCAGAGGATCCCCAGTGATGCATGTACAGGTACCAGCCTCCCCTACCCCCCACACACACACCTCCAAGCCCCAACCCCGCATCGGCTGCAGGGGGCGCTTAACAGCTGGGAGTGTCTACATGAGACCCCCCCCCCAGTGGGGAGGGCTAGCACTGACACACATGGGTAGTAGACCCCTGCCTGCATTGCAGCCTCTTGTCTTGGACTGATCCCTGTCTATATACTACCCTAGCCTGTCCGTATACCTGTGGACCATGGCTGGCATGAGGAAGTGAGCCGGTGCCGCTACTATTTGTGTTCAGGCCCGGTCCAGAGGCACAGGTGCAGGCCCGAGGATCACGGCTGAAGAAATAGGTGGAGAGGCGCCGTAAAAATATCCACCCCGCCACCTCCACCATATACATAGGCAGGGGCAAAGGGGGCGCAGTCAGGAGCGGAGCGGGGTGGGGGTGGGGCGGCAAAATGAGGTTTCGCCTAGGGTGTCAAAAATCCTTGCACCGGCCCTGCGAACATCCCTGCAGTGTTGCAGATGAACCATCACGATTTGCTAATCAACAATTTCCTCTGTGTGAGTTACTACGTTGTTTTTATGTAATAAATAACCTTTTAATCTACACTGAGGTGGCATTGCTTTTCTTCTCCTACCCCTTTGAAGCCTATTAGAGCTTCTGGCTCTAATCAGGTGATTAAAAAAAGCCACATTGAACTCCATGCTTCCGGCGCCCCGCATGTAGATTAGGGGGCTGGACGCATGGATAGGGGGGTGGCGCCCCTGCTCCCCAACGCACCGGCCGCAACTGCCAGATTCTCAAAACTTTACCCTACTCTCTAAGTCTGTTCTGACATCTCTAGGTTACAAAATGGGTGAGAACCAGTCAGTCCTTTCCCCCCTAGAGAGTATCATCAAAAAATTTCAGGAAGGGAGGCTTAAAGGTAACAGAATAGGGTTATTACAGTGTTTGCGTCTTTAAGTGTTAAACTTCTAAACTAAAAAGGTATTGGCAGTGTTTGTCAGTGCATGCTAGCTTTCCAGTGAAGAAGAATAGACACTGACACCGTAATATTTAGTGCTTCGTTTAACTGCTGTTCTGCTTTAAGATGGGAAAGTCCCTAGTAAGGGACCTCTGTCCAAATGTACTTAAGCCTCCGCATGATAAGTAATAAGTACTATTATAAAGAATAAAGAAAGAGAGTGGAACAAATGATAGGAGCATAGGAGTTAAAAAAATAAATAAATGTTATGAGAATCTCTCCCTGGTATGATAATTATGTAGACCCATGGATTAATAATTTAGCAACAGAGAGTGAAAAATTGTCCCTTTCCATGGAATAGAGCAAATGATGAGTTCCACATGAATATGGTGAAGGGATTGTGTTTGGGGGACAGAGAAGCATTCCAATGGTTTTCAGGGAATCCAGAGTGGGGCATGAAGTATTTGAGGGCGGAATTGGTTGTAGTATGCCCCCGGATATACTCCTGAGCCCCCACAGGAATTTTCTAATGTTCCCTCAGCCCCTGGACCATCCCCAGCTAGTTATGATGCAGTATATGCCTCTCCCCCACTAAAGAAAGAGGATGATTTGAGACTAAATCGTACTGCGTCTATGCACAAACAAGCATGTCCTGCCCCTGTTCAACAAGTAGAACAACAACTCCCAGATAGCCAGCATGGTGCGGGAGGTGAACAGGGAGCAAGAGGAGAAGAAATTCCAAGTGAAGGTATATGTGTGGCAAGTACCTCATTACCTGACTCCACAGTGGTGTATTCCCCTATTACATTACGATCAGGGGAGAAAGTAAGACCAGTGATACAACTTACATATATTATAATGGGAAATTATGTAGTAATTAAACCCATAGATACACCTGATTTAAATGATATAATAATTGACAGAATCTTGGGTTTGACTGAACAAAGGTGCCCATGACTGGACACCGGCTTGCAATTTTGTTTGATAAATTGGGCGAGAAACTGATATACAAATGAAACTGTTGTATTTTCAGGAAGCCTCAATTTGTAATAGTATAAAAAGCATTGGTCTTTAGATTGTAGAAGTTTCAGAGCAATGTGACTTATATGAATACTGAAAATGATGAGCTGACCGCTCAGATTCTAAAACTGCAGGAACGCAAGATATGTGTGTATGCGTTGTGCTCTTTTTGTTGTGTTAGTTAACCAATGGTGAGGATATGTTGCTTGTATGAAGATGTTGAATGCATTTTGTTTTCTCTGTAGTAAATGTGGCAATGTTGCCTGAATGAAGACAGAAAGGTAAAGCTAAGTATGGCTGATTTGTAACCTAAGTTTTGCTACTTATGTTTGAGGGTCTATGTAAGTTTATTATTAGACGAGATAAGTAATCAAATTAAGGTGAAAGATTTGTACTGTATATGAGAAGGATAGAAGTCCTTTTAGAAAGTTTTTTTATGTTTAACTGAGAAATCATTTGTACAGCCCCCCCCATACATAGAGGGATATGTCACGGGCAGGTTTGAGCAGAGAGTCTCGATGCCTCACCTTGTAGACTGGGGGAATCAAGTTTACATCATTATGTGGCACAGGAAGATGACCAGACCCTGTCAGTCTTTAGTCGCAGTGTATATACTCCAAATTGTACCCCTGGGCTTGACACTCTCAGCATAAGTAAGATGAAAACGGCCACAGAAGCAACCAATGGGCGTACAGGTCAAATGTCCACTTCCACCCCAAAGACTTCCAGTGCCAGAAACCGAACTCTTGCCCCATCTTTCAACTCAGCTATGACAGACTTACTGTATTCCGCTCAATAATTCAGACTTATAGTCCCACTTTGGCGTACTGCCATTAGCTCCTACTGACTCAATGCAGAGGAGAGACACAGAATAAGCCAAGCAGGTTTAAAGTATGTTGAAGAGTTAGGCTCAGTTCACACTTGTGCGATGCGGGAATGCTGCGAATATGCAGCGTGTTCCCGCATCGCTTCAGCACATCTGGCAGTTCACACTGCCATATGCGATACGCAGGGGGTGTCAATTAAAAGTTAACGACACCTCCAGTTGCGATCGCATATCGCAGTGCGATCTGCAAGTTCGTACAGAATTGGATCGCACAAGAGTGAACCACTGTGCAATCTGATTCTGATGCGGCTCAAAAAAAGGCCTCATGTGCGAGTTTGCTGCGGATGCGCTGCGAATTCAGCCATACAAAGTGTATGGCTGAACTCGCATCCGCACATGAGATCGCATGTAATGAAGGAGCAGTGCGCTCCGAATTACATGCGATCTCGTAAACTGCACAAGTGTGAACCGGCACTTAGGGAAAAAAAACAAAAAAACAGCTGTGGCCCGATTGGGTGGGTTACAGATGGGAAACAGAATCTGACCGTAGAATGAAACAAAAAGTTGACATTTTAGCAGATACTGACAATGAAAACTAGAAAAGCAGAGAACATGAACAGACCAGGATCAAAGGAAATAAAGAGGAGGTAATGTGAAAAACAAATTAACTGTTGCAGCTACTATGAGAAGCAAGGTATAAGGTATCTAGAAGAAAAGCTCAATTGTGCCACGAGACTGTAGAATACCTGGGATTCACGGTGTCACAAGGCCAGAGACAGTTGGCAAAGGGCAGGAAAGAAGCTGTTTGCCAGATCCCTACCCCAATCTGGGAGCAGAAAGATTCTGCCGGATTTGGATATAAATTCACAAAGGGGGGAGAGAGAGAGCCGTTTCTATGGGATGAAAAATAGCAGTGGGAGTCCTGACAGTACCTGGGATCATGGCAACGCCCTGTGGGGTACCTCTCGATACAGTTGGACACTGTAGCACAGGGTTGGCCACCTTGCCTGCAGGCCATCGCTGCAACAGCCCTCTTGGTGGCTGAAGCTGACAAGCTATCACTAGGTCTGGAAACCTATGGCATGTACGGGTCCCACACCAGGTACAGGCACTGATGGATTACAAAGGAAATCACTGGTTCACTAACAGCCGGATGGTCAAATACCAGGCCATGCTGTGTGAAAATCCTCAAATTCAGCTAGAGATTGTTAATACCCTAAACCCAGCCACTCTGCTTCCCACATGACTAGAACCTCTGGCACATGACTGCCTTAAGGTAATGGATGAAGTCTATGCAAGTCGGCCAGACTTGAAAGACAGCCCCTTGGAAAAGCCAGATGTTGAGTAGTTCACTGATGGCAGGAAGTATGCCTTCCTGACTCTCCATGCTCATGGAGCCCTGTATAAGGAAAGAGGGCTCATTACATTCGGAGGGAAGAGCATCAAATATGGGACAGAAACACTGGAAGTCTTGGAAGCAGTTTGGGCCCTCTCTGAAATTTCAGTGATCTGAAGTGAGACTCCCAGGTAGCTAGAGGCCATAGGACAGCAGACCGAGTGGCCAGGGATGCAGCATTCCAGCGGTCCCCACAACAGATAGTTACATAGTTTGTAAGGTTGAAAAAAGACATCAGTCCATCCAGTTCAACCTATGATGTGTGTGTGTGTTTGCTGTTAACCGTAGATTGAATAACCCTGTAAGTTGTGGTCTTTAAGGTGCCCATCTAATAGTTTTTTGAAACTATCAATGCTCCCTGCTGATACTACTGCTTGTGGAAGAGAATTCCACATCCTTACTGCTCTGACAGTGAAGAAACCCTTACGTATTTTAAGGTTAAACCGTTTCTCCTCTAGTTTTAGTGAGTTACCACGTGTCTTATTGTATTCCCTTTCTCTGAAAAGTTTGTTCATTATGCTAGGGTCACCAGTACAGTATTTGTACATTAATATCATATCCCCCTCAATCGTCTCTTCTCCAGAGAGACTAAGTTCAGTGCTTGTAGTCTTTCCTCATAGGCGATGCCCTCCATTCCCCTAATTATTTTTGTTGCCCTTCTCTGGACTTTCTCCAGTTCCAGCACATCCTTCCTAAAGACCGGTGCCCAGAACTGGACAGCATACTCCAGATGTGGCCGGACCAGAGTGATGTAGAGTGGGAGAATAATCTCTTTATTTCTGGAGTGAATCCCCTTTTTTATACATGCAGTATTCTTTTGGCTTTGCTTGCAGTGGCTTGGCATTGCATGCCACTGCCAAGCCTGTTGTCCACCAGTACCCCAGGTCCTTTTCCATGCTAGACTCACCCAGAGGGTTCCCCCCCAGTGAGTAGCTTGCTTTCGTGTTTCTGATGCCCAAGTGCATTACTTTACATTTTTCAACATTAATCCTCATCTGCCATGTAGTTGCCCACCCCATTATTTTGTTCAGGTCCGCTTGTAAGGTTTCCACATCCTGCATAGAAGATATTGGCATGCTTAGTTTAGTACCATCCGCAAATACTGAGATTGTACTAGATATCCCCTCCTCTAGATCATTTATGAATAAATTAAACAGGATTGGTCCCAGGACAGAACTTTGGGGGACCCCACTTTCCACACCCGCCCAATCCGAGTACTCCCCATTTATCACCACCCTCTGGACTCTCCCCTGGAGCCAGTTCTCTATCCAGGTACTCATCCTATGGTCCATACCTACATTCCTTAGTTTGTACTGTAAGCGTTTGTGGGGAACGGTGTCAAATGCCTTTGCAAAGTCCAGATACACCACATCCACAGACTTACCTTTATCTAGGTAGCAGCTCACTTCATCATAGAAGGTTAATAGATTGGTTTGGCAAGAATGATTTTTCATGAATCCACGCTGATTACTACTAATACTGCAGAAATCCATGAGTATTCATGTAGAGAGGAGAAATGTGCAGGCAAGCAGTGGTGTGTGTGTGTGTATATGTATATGTATATATATATATATATATATATATATATATACACGTACAGTGGGGATCGAAAGTTTGGGCACCCCAGGTAAAAATTTGTATTAATGTGCATAAAGAAGGCAAGGAAAGATGGGAAAAAGGCATCAAATTACAGATGAGACATTCTTATAATATGTCAACAAAAGTTAGATTTTATTTCCATCATTTACACTTTCAAAATAACAGAAAACAAAAAAATGGCATCTGCAAAGATTTGGGCACCCTGCAGAGTTAATATCTTGTACTGCCCCCTTTGGCAAGTATCACAGCTTGTAAACGCTTTTTGTAGCCAGCCAAGAGTCTTTCAATTCTTGTTTGAGGTATCTTTGCCCATTCTTCCTTACACACGTCTTCCAGTTCTTTGAGATTTCTGGGCTGTCTGCCACGCACTGCTCTTTTAAGGTCTATCCATAGATTTTCAATTATGTTGAGGTCAGGAGATTGTGAAGGCCATGGCAAAACCTTCAGTTTACAGCTCTTGATGTAATCCCCGGTGGATTTCGAGGTGTGTTTAGGATCATTATCCATTTGTAGAAGCCATCCCCTCTTTAACTTCAGCTATTTCACAGATGGCATCAAGTTACCATCCAAAATTTGCTGAAAATTTTATTGAATCAATTTTTCCTTCTACTCGTGAGATGTTCGCTGTTAGAGATGGACGAACATCGACCGGGGCAGTTTGCGAACATCAGCCGCAAATTTTCTCAAAAGTCTGCGAACCGCAAGTTTGCGGCGGGCCCCATTGACTTTAATGGGAGGCAAACTTTAAAAACCTTTAGGTCATATTTGCAGCCACAAAAGACGTACTAGCTGTGCACAAATAGTCCCAGCACATGGACAATGTCATAACAGAAGTATTGCAATTGGAAAAGTTTTTTTTTTTTTTTTTTTACAGCAAAAAATTAGTATTTTTTTTTTTTCATAAATCAGCCAGAACTGACAGCAGCTGGTAAATACATGTCTAATACATAAAGGGTCCATTCACACATCTGTAAAATGGGTCCGCATCAATTCCACAATTTGGCGGATCCTTTACAGACCCATTATTTTTAATTTCCAGTCTGAAAAATTAGGCATTCACAGGATAAAGAAGTGTCAGCCATAAAAGGCTCCAAAAATTAGCCCACATGCATTTACCTGACAGCTAAGAACGTAGTATTCTGTGGCTGAAGGTACATTAGGCACATTCACAGGATACAGAAGTAAGTGTCGGCCAGTATTGGCCCCAAAAATTAGCCTAGATGGGTTTACCTGACAGCTAAGAACGTAGTATTCTGTGGCTGAAGGTACATTAGGCATTCACAGGATACAGAAGTAAGTGTCGGCCATAAAAGGCCCCAAAAATTAGCGCACATGGGTTTAACTGACAGCAAAGAACGTAGTATTTGGTGGCTGGAGGTACAGTGGGTACGGAAAGTATTCAGACCCCCTTAAATTTTTCACTCTTTGTTATATTGCAGCCATTTGCTAAAATCATTTAAGTTCATTCTTCTTCCTCATGAACGTACACATAGCACCCCATACTGACAGAAAAACACAGAATTGTTGACATTGTTGCAGATTTATTAAAAAAGAAAAACTGAAATATCACATGGTCCTAAGTATTCAGACCCTTTGCTCAGTATTTGGTAGAAGCCCCCTTTTGATCTAATACAGCCAGGAGTCTTTTTGGGAAAGATGCAACAAGTCTTTCACACCTGGATTTGGGGATCCTCTGCCATTCCTCCTTGCAGATCCTCTCCAGTTCTGTCAGGTTGGATGGTAAACGTTGGCGGACAGCCATTTTTAGGTCTCTCCAGAGATGCTCAATTGGGTTTAAGTCAGGGCTCTGGCTGGGCCATTCAAGAACAGTCACGGAGTTGTTGTGAAGCCACTCCTTCGTTATTTTAGCTGTGCGCTTAGGGTCATTGTCTTGTTGGAAGGTAAACCTTCGGCCCAGTCTGAGGTCCAGAGCACTCTGGAGAAGGTTTTTGTCCAGGATATCCCTGTACTTGGCCGCATTCATCTTTCCCTCGATTGCAACCAGTCGTCCTGTCCCTGCAGCTGAAAAACACCCCCACAGCATGATGCTGCCACCACCATGCTTCACTGTTGGGACTGTATTGGACAGGTGATGAGCAGTGCCTGGTTTTCTCCACACATACCGCTTAGAATTAAGGCCAAAAAGTTCTATTTTGGTCTCATCAGACCAGAGAATCTTATTTCTCACCATCTTGGAGTCCTTCAGGTGTTTTTTAGCAAACTCCATGCGGGCTTTCATGTGTCTTACACTGAGGAGAGGCTTCCGTCGGGCCACTCTGCCATAAAGCCCCGACTGGTGGAGGGCTGCAGTGATGGTTGACTTTCTACAACTTTCTCCCATCTCCTGACTGCATCTCTGGAGCTCAGCCACAGTGATCTTTGGGTTCTTCTTTACCTCTCTCACCAAGGCTCTTCTCCCCCGATAGCTCAGTTTGGCCGGACGGCCAGCTCAAGGAAGGGTTCTGGTCGTCCCAAACGTCTTCCATTTGAGGATTATGGAGGCCACTGTGCTCTTAGGAGCCTTAAGTGCAGCAGAAATTTTTTTGTAACCTTGGCCAGATCTGTGCCTTGCCACAATTCTGTCTCTGAGCTCTTCAGGCAGTTCCTTTGACCTCATGATTCTCATTTGCTCTGACATGCATTGTGATCTGGAAGGTCTTATATAGACAGGTGTGTGGCTTTCCTAATCAAGTCCAATCAGTATAATCAAACACAGCTGGACTCAAATGAAGGTGTAGAACCATCTCAAGGATGATCAGAAGAAATGGAAAGCACCTGAGTTAAATATGAGTGTCACAGCAAAGGGTCTGAATACTTAGGACCATGTGATATTTCAGTTTTTCTTTTTTAATAAATCTGCAACAATGTCAACAATTCTGTGTTTTTCTGTCAGTATGGGGTGTTATGTGTACATTCATGAGGAAGAAGAATGAACTTAAATGATTTTAGCAAATGGCTGCAATATAACAAAGAGTGAAAAATTTAAGGGGGTCTGAATACTTTCCGTACCCACTGTACATTAGGCATTCACACAGTATACAGAAGTGTCGGCCTGTATAGGCCCCAAAAATTAGCCCACATGGGTTTAACTGACAGCAAAGAACGTAGTGTATTTGATGGCTGGAGGTACAGTAGGCATTCACAGTATACAGAAGTAAGTGTTGGCCTGTATAGGCTGCAAAAATTAGCTCACATGGGTGGAAACTGACAGCAAAGAACGTAGTTCTCTGAGTAGCTCTGAGGAAGGGAGCTTGACTCCCGAAACGCGTTAGCGGTCGCAATTTCCAGGACATGGTCCAACACATGGGTGACAGGAATTTGCAATACGATTTTAATTCTTCATGTTTGTGAGTATGCATTCAGCATTTTATTAAATTATTTTAAACAGTACCACGGGTAATGCACTAGGCGAGTGCGCTTATCGGTCACGATCCCCCCTGCTGTGCTGAACGTCCTTTCGGACAGGACACTGGACGGGGGGCAAGCCAACAGTTCCATTGCAAATTGTGCAAGCTCTGGCCAGAGGTCAAGCCTGCCCACCCAGTAGTCCAGGGGTTCATCACTCCTCAGAGCGTCCACATCGGCCGTTAACCCGATGTAGTTGGACACCTGTCGGACACCTTTTTTACGCTCCAACATTTGAGCCACAGAAGCCTGCCTTTTTCTAGAACAACGTGATGACGGCATCATGGAAGGTGGATTGGAGGACAACTGTGAGGAGACAGGAGAAGGAGAAGAGGCTGGACGGTGTGAGCCTGGAGAGTGGCTTTGTGGGTTCTGACGGTGTTGCTCCCACTGAGCTCGGTGATGGGATTTCAGGTGCCTTCTTAAGGCGGTGGTCCCTAGGTGAGTGTTGGGCTTACCGCGACTTATGCGTTGACTGCAAAGGCTGCAGATGGCAATACTGTTGTCAGCAATGGACACATTAAAAAAAGCCCACACTGCAGAGCCATGTGCCGGCATCCTGGGAGCGCCAGATGTGACTTTACATGGTTGATGGCTCGCTCCTGATACATTTGCAGTCTGCTTTGTACCTCTTGTGCAATGCAAGTTCTGCCTGCCTCTCCTCCCTATCTGCCGGTCCGTCAGTCCGCCAGTTCTACAAATAATTGGCCAGTAACTGTTGTCACTGTGTGTAGCACAGTTAACACAGCAAAAGAGGCCACATTTTTGCAGGACTAAAATACAATCTTAGAAAATTATACTGTTAAATAACACCTCACTTCAATCTGTGGTATTGGGGGGCCATTGGTGTATCACATCAGTTCAAAAAATTGGCCAGTGAGTTTGGTACTGTTTGTACCAGACTTCACTCAGCAAAAGAGGCAATATTGTTGCAGGACACAAATACACTTGTAAAAGTTTACTCAGATAACACCCCACTTCAATCTGTGGTATTGAGGGGCCATTGGTGTATCACACCAGTTCAAAAAATTGGCCAGTGAGTTTGGCACTGTGTGTACCAGATTTCACTCAGCAAAAGAGGCAATATTGTTGCAGGACACAAATACACTTGTAAAAGTATACTCGGATACCACCCCGCTTCAATCTGTGGTATTGGGGGGCCACAGGTTTATTACAACAGTTCTACAAATTGGCCAGTAACTGTTGTCACTGTGTGTAGCACAGTTTACACAGCAAGAGGCCAAATTTTTGCAGGACTAAAATACACTCTTAGAAAATTATACTGTTAAATAACACCCCACTTCAATATGTGGTATTGGGGGGCCATTGGTCTATCACAGCAGTTCAAAAAAATTGGCCAGTGAGTTTGGCACTGTGTATCAGACTTAACTCAGCAAAAGAGGCAATATTGTTGCAGGACACAAATAAACATGTAAAAGTATACTCCGATAACACCCCACTTCAATATGTGGTATGGGGGGGGGGGCATTGGTCTATCACACCAGTTATAATACATTATAAGTGCTTTTGTCACTGTGTGTAGTATTGCTGCAGAAACGCTCAGTCACCACCACACCTGTCACAATGCTGCACAGTGCACAATAATACTACTAATCCACTATAATATGCTTTCTACAAAGTATATTATACTGTGGATTACCCCCCCCCCCCTTTTTTAGTGCACTGCACAGCAATACCAAAAAATTTGCAGCCCTTTAAATGACTTTTGTGGACATTAATAGAGCGATTTGTGTCACTGCTGCCGATCTCTAACTGCCCCTAAAGCACAGACTGGATACCTGACCTAATACTGAAGAGACTGTAATAGACCTATACCTACATTCCAGCCCTTTAAATGACTTTTGTGGACGTTAACAGAGCGATTTGTGTCACTGCAGATGACGATCTCTAACTGCCCCTAAAGCACAGACTGGATACCTGACCCTATACTGAAGAGAGACTGGACCTATACCGAAATACCAGCCCTGAAAAGGACTTTTGTGGACATTAACAGAGCAATTTGTGTGACTGCAGCCGATCTCTAACTTCCCCTAAAGCACCAACTGGATACCTGCCCCTAAACTGAAAAGATACTAGTAGACCTACAGTATGTCATACCAAATACCAGTCCTGAAAAGGACTTTTGTGGATCTTCACAGAGCTAATTGTGTCTAGCAAACTCTCCCTCATGAGCACAGCAGACCTCTCCCTGCACTGGCAAAAAGCGGAATGTGAAATGGCCGACAGCTCAGGTCTATTTATAGGGTAGGGGGCATGTCCATGTGCTGAAATGTTTCAGTTGGCTGTCCCGTTCCACCTGACGGCTGTGTCATGGGTCGAAGTTGTCCCCAATGTAAACTAATATGGCCGCCGCGAACGACGCCATGTGTTTGCAAAATTGGCGGGTAGCGAACTGAACGCCGGGCGAACCGCAAGGCCATCTCTATTCCCTGTGCCACTGGCTGCAATACAACCCCAAAGCATGATTGATCCACCCCCATGCTTAACAGTTGGACAGAGGTTCTTTTCATTAAATTCTGTGCCCCTTCTTCTCCAAACATACCTTTGCTCATTCTGGCCAAAAAGTTCAATTTTAACCTCATCGGTCCACAGAACTTGTTTCCAAAATGCATCAGGCTTGTCTATATGTTCATTTGCAAAGTTCAAACGCTGATTTTTGTGGTGAGGACGTAGAAGAGGTTTTCTTCTGATGACTCTTCCATGAAGACCATATTTGTACAAGTATCTCTTTATAGTAGAATAGTGTACCACAACTCCAGTGTCTGCCAGATCTTTCTGGAGGGATCGTGCAGTCAAACGTGGGTTTTGAATTGTTTTTCTCACAATCCTGCGAGCTGTTCTGTCTGATATTTTTCTTGGTCTTCCAGATCTTGCTTTAACTTCCACTGTTCCTGATGACTGCCATTTCTTAATTACATTCCGAACAGAGGATATTGACATCTGAAAACGCTTTGCTATCCTCTTATAGCCTTCTCTAGCTTTGTGAGCGTCAACTATTTTCAGTTTCAGTTTTCCAGACAACTGCTTAGAAGATCCCATGGTGTTGATTGTTGGGGCAAGGTCAGATGAGTCTGGGCATTTAAAACCTTTGAGATTGACATCACCTGGTATTCCCAGACGATGATTGAGTACAATCCATGACACTGGCAGGTCTCAGCCTTGCAAAGGGGGCAGTGCATGCTATAAATTATGCTGGGTGCCCAAACTTTTGCAGACACCATTTTTTTGTTTTCTGTAATTTTGAAAGTGTCAATGATGGAAATAAAATCTAACTTTTGTTGACATATTATAAGAATGTCTAATCTGTAATTTGATGCCTTTTGGAGATGTTTCCATCTTTCCTTGGCTTCTTTATGCACATTAACCACTTGCCGACTGCCTAACGCCGATCTACGTTGGCAGTCAGCCCCTCACAGGCAAAGTGACGTAGGGCTACGTCACTAGCTTGTGAGGGTCTAGGGAGCGATCGCGCGCCCCCGGAGGCGTGCTCCCACTCCCGCGTGGTCACGGACCCCCCCGCGCGTGTGACCAGCGGACCCGATGTCCGCCGGTCACTCGGCGATCGGCGGGGGAGAGGGAGAATGTCAGGCAGCTTGTGTAAACAAGCCACCTGTCATTCTCCTCGCTGTAAAGACACTGATCAAACGGATCTAGTATGTAGATCCGTTGATCAGTGTCCTTACAGCTCAAGCCACAGCCAATCACAGTAGAAAGCACACCCCTAGGGATACACACAGCCCCTCCCTCCCAAATAAAGTTAACCCCTTCACAACCAGTGTATTTTTACAGTAACAGTGCATATGTATAGCACTGATTACTGTAGAAATGTCACTGGTAACCCCAAAAGTGTCACAAATGTCAGTCAAGGGTCCGATCTGTCCGCCCCAATGTCGCAGTACCGCAAAAAAAATCGCAGATCGCCGCCATTACGCGTTAAAAAAAAAAAACAACAAAAATGACAAAAATCTTTCCCTTTGTTAGTAAACGCGATAACTTTTGCGCAAACCAATCAAAATACGCTTTTTGCAATTTTTTTTACCAAACATAGGTAGCATAAAACAAATTGGCCGAAAATTTTAAAAAATTTTGATTTTTACTTTTTTTTGGGGGGGAATTTCATATAAAAAAATGTGAAAAATATTGTTATTTTTGCAAAATTGACGCTCTTTTTTTGTTTATAGCGCGTGATCAAAAAATCGCAGAGGTGATCAAATACCACCAAAAGAAAGCTCTGTTTATGGGAAAAAAAGGACGTCAAATTCGTTTAGGTACAGCGTCGCACGACTGCGCAATTGTCCGTTAAAGTCATGCAGTGCCGAATCGCAAAATACCCCCTGGTCAGGAAGGGGGTAAAATCTTCCGGGGCTTAAGTGGTTAATACAAATTTTTACCTGGGGTGCCCAAACTTTTGATCCCCACTGTATATACACACACACACACACACACACACAGTATCTCACAAAAGTGAGTACACCACTCACATTTTTTGTAAATATTTTAGTATATCTTTTTATGTGACAACACTGAAGAAATTACACTTTGCTACAATGTAAAGTAGTGAGTGCACAGCTTGTATAACAGTATAAATTTGCTGTCCCCTAAAAATAACTCAACACACAGCCATTAATGTCTAAACCACTGGCAACAAAAGTAAGTACACCCCTAAGTGAAAATGTCCAAATTGGGCCTAATTAGCCATTTTCCCTCCCCGGTGTCATGCGACTCGTCAGTGTTACAAGGTCTCAGGTGTGAATGGGGAGCAGGTGTGTTAAATTTGGTGTTATCACTCTCACTCTCTCATGTTGGTCACTGAAAGTTCAACATGGCACCTCATGGCAAAGTACTCTTTGAGGATCTGAAAAAAAAATTGTTTCTCTACATAAAGATGGCCTAGGCTATAAGAAGATTGTCAAGACCCTGAAACTGAGCTGCAGCACTGTGGCCAAGACCATACAGCGGTTTAACAGGACAGGTTCCACTCAGAACTGGCCTCGCAATGGTCGACCAAAGAAGTTGAGTGCACGTGCTCAGCGTTATATCCAGAGGTTGTCTTTGGGAAAAAAACGTATGAGTGCTGCCAGCATTGCTGCAGAGGTTGAGGGGGTGGGAGGGTCAGCCTGTCAGTGCTCAGACCATACCCAGCACACTGCAGCAAATTAGTCTGCATGGCTGTCATCCCAGAAGGCAGCCTCTTCTAAAGATGATGCACATGAAAGCTCACAAACCGTTTGCTGAAGACAATCAGACTAAGGACATGGATTACTGGAACCATGTGGTGTGGTCTGATGAGACCAAGATAAACTTATTTGGTTCAGATGGTTTCAAGCGTGTCTGACAGCAACCAGGTAAGGAGTACAAAGACAAGTGTGTCTTGCCTACAGTCAAGCATGGTGGTGGGAGTGTCATGGTCATGGAATTTCAACATGTACTGTGACATACTGAAGCAGAGCATGATCCCCTCCCTGTGGAAACTGGGCCGCAGGGCAGTATTCAAACATGATAACGACCCCAAACACACCTCCATGACGACCACTGCCTTTCTAAAGAAGCTGAGGGTAAAGGTGATGGACTGGCCAAGTATGTCTTCAGACCTAAATCCTATTGAGCATTTGTGGGGCATCCTCAAACAAGAGGTGGAGGAGCGCAAGGTCTCTAACATCCACCAGCTCTGTGATGTCATCATGGAGAAGTGAAGGAGGACTCCAGAGGCAACCTGTAATGCTCTGGTGAACTCCATGCCCAGAAGGGTAAAGGCAGTGCTGGAAAATAATGGTGGCCACATGAAATATTGACACTTTGGGCCCAATTTGGACATTTTCAATTAGGGGTGTACTCACTTTTGTTGAGTTATTTTGAGGGGACAGCAAATTTACACTGTTATACAAGCTGTACATTCACTACTTTACATTGTAGCAAAGGGTAATTTCTTCAGTGTTGTCACATTAAAAGATTTTAATAAAATATTTACAAAATTGTGAGGGGTGTACTCACTTTTGTGAGATACTGTATATATCTATACACTGCTCAAAAAAATTAAAGGAACACATTTGAAAACACAAAAGATATCATGCTAGATATCGATACTAATATGGACTGGATAATGTGTTAGGAATGAAAGGATGCCACATGGTTTGATGGAAATGAAAATTTTTAACCTTCAGAGTGCTGAATTTAAAGACACCCTGAAAATCAAAGCAAAAAAATAATGCAGCAGGCTAGTCCAGTTTGCTGAAATTTCATAGCAGAAACTTAAAATGGTAGTTTGTATGGCCCCCCATGTGCTTGTATGCATGCCTGACAATGTAAGGGCATGCTCCTAATGAGAAGATGGATAGTGTCCTGGGGTAATTTCTCCCAGATTTGGACCAGGGCATCACTGAGCTCCTGAACAGACTTAGGTGCAACCTGGCGGCATCAGATGGACCAAAACATAATGTCCCAGAGGTGTTCGATTGGATTTAGGTCAGGTGAGCGTGGGCAATTCAATGGTATCAATTCCTTCATCCTTCATGAACTGTCTGCATACGCTCACCACATGAGGCTGGGCATTGTCGTGCACCAGGGGAACCCAGAACCCACAGCACCAGTGTAGGGTCTGACAATGGGTCCAAAGATTTCATCCTGATACCTAATGGCAGTCAGGGTGCCATTGTCTAGCCTGCAGAGGTCTGTGCATCCCTTCATGGATATGCCTCCTCAGACAATCACTAACGGTCATGCTGAACTATGTTACAGGCAGCATAACATTCTCCACGGCTTCTCCAGACTCTTTTACATCTGTCACATGTGCCCAGGGTGAACCTGTTCTCATCTGTAAAAAGCACAGGGTGCCACTGGCAGACCTTCCACTTCTGGTGTTCAATGACAAATGTCAATCAAGCTCCACGGTGCCGGGCAGTGAGCACAGGGCCCACTAGAGGATGTCGGGCACTCAGGCCACCCTCATTATGTCTGTTTCTGATTGTTTGGTAAGTGACATTCACACCAGTGGCCTGCTGGAAGTAATTTTGTAGGGCTCTGGCAGTGCTCATCCTGTTCCTCCTTGCACAAAGGAACAGATACCGGTCCTGCTAATGGGTTAACCACTTGCCTACTGTGCACTTAAACCCCCTTCCCATCCAGGCCAATTTTCAGCTTTCAGCGCTCTCACACTTTGAATGACAATTGCGCGGTCATGCTACACTGTACCCATATGAAATTTTTATCATTTTTTTCACACAAATAGAGCTTTCTTTTGGTGGTATTTAATCATCTGTGGGTTTTTTATTTTTTACAAAAAAAAAAGAAAAAGACAGAAAATTTTGAAAAAAAAAAAAGCTTTTCTTATTTTCTGCGAGTAAATTTTGAAAATAAAATTTTCTCCTTCACTGATGTGCACTGATGAGGTGGCACTTATGGGCACTGATGAGGTGGCACTTATGGGCACTGATGAGGCGGTACTAATATGCCGCACTGATGAGCACTGATAGGCGGCACTGATAGGCGGCACTGATGAGCACTGATAGGCGACACTGCTGGGCACTGAGAGGTGGCACTGCTGGGCACTGAGAGGCGGCACTGATGGGTGGCACTGATGGGCACTGATAGGCAGCACTGATGGGCACTGGCAGATGGCACTGATGGACACTGACGGGTGGCACTGATGAGCACTGATGGGCGGCACTGATGAGCACTGATGGGCAGCACCATCAGTGCCCACACTCAGTGCCCATAGTGCTGCCAGTCAGTGCTCATCAGTGCCTAGATGAGCAGGCACTGATGGGCACTGACTGGCAGCACTATGGGCACTGATTGTGGGCATTGATGGGGGGCACTGATGGCGGGCACTGAGTGTATGTTTTTTTACCTCTAGTAATCAGGGCACTGGTGATCGGTGCCCTGATTACATTCTTCTGTGTCCCCGGCGGCTAACGGCTCTCCTCCTTCCTCACACTGCAGTCTCCGTGTGAGGAAGGAGCGCTGGCGATGAGAGATGATCTCATATGTTTACATATGAGATCATCTCTCATTGGACGGTCCGATCACGTGGTGAATGGCCGCTGTGATTGGCCATTCACCACGATCTGTGATCGGCTGTGTCCAAGGGACACGGCCGACACAGATTTTCCCCGATGCGCGCACGGGGAGCGTGTTACTGGGAGGCCGTATAAAGACGGCCTCCCGAAAATGTGAGTCCGCGCTGCAGCCGTACATAGGCTGTAGCGCGGATGGGAGGTAGTTAAGGACCTTCTACGGCCCTGTCCAGCTCTCCTAGACTAACTGCCTGTGTCCTGGAATCTCTTCCATGCTCTTGAGGCTATGCTGGTAGATACAGCAAACCTTCTGGCAATGGCATGTTTAGATGTGCCATCCTGGAGGAGTTGGACTGCCTGTGCAACCTCTATAGGGCCCAGGTATCGCCTCATGCTACCAGTAGTGACGCTGACCCTAGCCGAATGCAAAACTAGTGAAAAACAGTCAGAAAAAGATGAGTAGAGAAAAAAATGTCAGTGACTTCACCTGTAAAACCATTCCTGTTTTGGAGGTTGTCTCATTGTTGCCCATCTAGTGCAGCTGTTAATTTCATTAACACCAAAGCAGCTGAAACTGATTAGCAACCCCTCTGCTACTTACTGACCAATATCCCAGGAGTTTGTGACTTGATGCTATACTCTGAATAAAAAGTGTTTTACTTTATTTGAGCAGTTTATATTATGTGTATAATTCCAATGAGTGTACATACAAATATGCACACATGAACACATACATATACATATATGTATTTCCTGTGGAAAAATCTGTACACAAACACTAGGCATATTGGAGCTTATTCACGAGCTTATGACACCATCTTTTTTGGAAATACTTTTAAAACACATTTTGGTGCTGGTCATCTTAACACAGTTTGATAAAACACTTGAAAATTGTATAACTATCAATAGATAAAACACAATATACTATGTACAAACAATGACTATAATACAAAATATACATAAGCGATAATGAATGTAAGATTTTTAAGAACTTTTTATTGATAAGCCCTATTGTATTCATGGTAAAGGTAAAATTACCCACAGATGTAAAAATTATTTTATACATTGAAAAGGGGGAGACAATAAAAAGAGAAAGAAGGAAATGGGCACCATGTGAACCGGGAGTATGTGGATGATGGTCACCTAGAATTTGCTGGACTATATGGGCAACTGACTCGAGGGCCTAGGCTGATGTTTGATGTGGATACCACACCACTGCGGACAAAGGTAGTAGGGGTGGTAAAGGGAACCCAAGAATGCCATTACTGACCTGATACTGCACAGACACTCTCCCAAACAAGGACTGGTACTGATGACAAACACCCATGCAACTGAAGGTCTATTGATTTGGTCAAGGTCTGAACATCTAATGCTGCATTGAGGGGGTCAAAGTGTCTAACCTGAGTATCCAAAAATTTTTTTTTTTTTTACACAGCCTTCAGTGTTACATCTAGCACAAAGAATCAGGGCCATACTAGTGTCCCAGAGGCACTTTCAAATCCTTTGTGCCTTGGCTACCCTCTACTTCAGCAGTGCCTGTCATCCCAACCAGGTATTGAAAACAGAAAATTCACACCCATTCATTTTTTTCCACTAAATAATTATTCAAATTAATTGTGGAGCAATGTAACATGTATACTCAAAAGTTCATTGCCAGTACTCCCAATCCAATTTATGCCTGAAAATTTGAAGCCTATCAGTTTCCTAATTCAAAATGCTCTAAAAATGGGAGTCGCAAAAAATAAAAAGAATTGCAGTCCTATTGGTCCATGAGTAGCAGCAAAAGAATAGCATAGAACCTTATATCACCCTTATTTCATCCTTCCATTACCTCAATGTGGAAAAAATGTATTTCACCATGCTACTTTTCAGACACCTTTTTCTCCAGCAAACATCAGCTTGTGAAACAATGTGACCACACCACAACGGTTTTCTGATATCGGGTTGGTGTAAGAGACTGGCAACACCATCTTGCCTACCTGTGTTCCCTTATTCACCATGCTGAGGACAGCACTTTAGCCCTACTTCTGATGTAGCCGGTGAGGACCAGTGAAACTAGTCAGGTGAGGGCCTTAAGGGGCATTCTTTTCTGTGCCCCTTTCCACCTAGGATTACAGCTGACATATGACCCAGTTGGCATTTTCAACCGATGCTATTTACATACCCAATTTCCTTTGCAGACAACACTCCCTGCTCGTCCACTGGACATAACGATTATTACAATTCTAGGCTAAATGCGTTTATTTTAGCCACAGCTAGACAAGTCTTGACTGTTTGTACATAAGGCGATGAGATTGTCCATTTATGTGCAACCGCTGGTCTATCATTATCATGGATTCGTGTTATACTTCTAAGCTTTATAGTTCCTAAGTGGATCATATAAACTGTACTGTTGTGGAAATTTTATTAATATTTGTGTGGACATTTTTCAGACGTATTTTATTTAAATTGCCATTATGTCTCCCAGTGTCAGTTTACTGGTATTCGCTATGCACAGCGAATATGGCCTTAACTGGCTTTAAGGAAAGACCTGTAGTTGTGAAAACCTTCCATTAAATGGAGACTGCGCGCTACTTGTAGTCTGAACATCCCTATCAGCGGGGTCAGTCCGGATCTATGGCAGGGCTAGGCGAACTCCACCGCACAAATGTATATCAGCCAGCCAGGGGCCCCGGTATTCACTGACAGAGATATGTTTGTGATGTGGATTCTTATTTTGATAATATCTGCCCTTTTGCCAAGATTAATAGCTGGTAGCTTTTTGTTATGCTTGATCCGCATGATTGAAATACTGCTGCTATTGTCCTTTGCAGATAAAGTCTCATTCACTGGAACAGCATGATCACTATCAAATATGGTTTTTATGAATTATATTATATGGGATTCACTCTAACAGGTTATGACGGGAGTGCATGCTTATGTATTGGCATGGCCGAGACCATGAGAATACACGATAGTGTTTGGCAGTTTTGCTTTCACTTAACAGTTGGAGTCTCATGCACACGCCTGTGTTTCTCCATAAACATATACTCCCCTTTCCTATTGTACTTTTGAAAGTATACATGTCTGTGATTGGTGGTTTTGACGCCACCACCTCTGTAAACCCCTTTTGTTCTCTGACTATAAAATAAGCAGGAGTGGTACTATGGACATCGACCGTAACACAGCTTATTGCCTGTTTTCTCTCTTTGTCGCCAAGCGCACTAAGATATCTTTATACAAAAGAGCTGTACATTGTACTTTTCAGTACAAGGGATTAATGGCGCTTGGTACGTATTAATATCCACAAGTGCGCTTTTTAGCGTGAAGTGAAGTTTTCAGCGCACTGAGCAAATTTCTATGCTCCAAACACCATTAATTTCCATAACATGTCCATAAATAGAGCTTTGCCTTTATACAACATGTCACATTATAGGGCTTTGTTGGGATACATTGTACCTAAGTAAACTTTGCCAAATTCTTAAAGGAAAAGTTCACCTTTTCGGGCAGACTTTTAGTTTTCATAATAAATAGAAAAGTTTCCAATGCCATTTCTGGCCCAGCTAAATCAATCTCTTGCTTGCAAAAAGAGGATCTGGCGCAAAAATCAATCAATGACAAAGGGCTGTTATTGGGGAAAACTATGTATAATGTGTAGTTGCTGCTAATTGACTGCAGGAGTGTGCAGCAAGAAATGGATCAACAAACTTAAAATCAGTGCAAATCTACCCTTCAGTATTATAGTATCCTATTATCTCCAGCCAAAATCTGCTAGTTCATTAATCTTAATAAATTATAATAATTATTAAAATTTCTAATGAGTAGTGAAAAAATGATGATAAAAAGTAAAAAAATATAAATATATAAAAGACAAACAATTGATATCAGTGAAAAAGTCCAGGGAAATAAATAAAATCCCAAAAGGAATCCAACAAAGTGCAGAAAAGTGCTCAGTGAGGACGTCGAATGACGAAACTAGTAGGGTGGGACTAGGACGCTGGACACTACAGCGCATGCTTGATTTGGGCTTGCAGCTCTGATTGTGACAGCCGAAGGCGAAGAGTAGACTAACACACACTGGAACCCTTAGTGTCTGGAAGACACTTGATAAATGTGAGTTTTACTTCATTTTTAACAAACAAATTAATTGTTTTATGAATGTCGCGCTATGTGGATTTACTGTATCTTTACTCCCAAAACATGGTACATCCCTTTCTCTTGCTTACCCTATCCAAGGGAGGTTTAACCATTTACCGACCGCCCGCCGTGGATTTAAGTCGGTACTTTGACGCTAAAAAACGGGTTTATGGCAGCAGATAGCTGGCATAACTCCAGTATTTTTTGAAATGGCCTTTTTCAGATAAGGGTGACCCCGCGGGATCACCCTTACGGTGCTGCGGAAGACGTGCCCCCCCCTCCCACTGCGTCCGGGTCATTTTCCCCGCTTACCGGGGGCATCGGGGAAAATGATCCGGTCCTCTCTCCTCACAGACAGGAAGTCAAGTGAGGGCAAGATGGCCCCCCACTCAATTCTATGGACTTGGAGGACCGGAGCGACGTCCAATGGTCCTCCAAGGTAAAGGTAAATGCCTGTAAAATTACCTTTGATAAAACCATTTTTGATGAAACGCGTCAGTACTTTGCCTCATGCAGCCAGGACTATGCCAAAGACTGCTGGATTCATGTCTTTGTCATTCACTGCCTAATATTCCTGGATGTTTGTAAGTGTATTTTTTACTTTTAATGAATTTTTTTTAAGTGGAATTACATTATGTTTTCTTTGTCTGCGATTATCCTTTCCATGTAATCTGGGGAGAGAGGAGATATACTACATCTGGCCCTTTAACTGCAAACGTGAACATCCTCTACTGCAGTTTGAAGACCCTCAGGATATCTTATGAGCCTATCTGACCCTTTTGTCATATGACAAGTTGGGTCCATTTGTTTTCCGGTGAGCGCAATCATATGTCTGTCCTCTTGGGGTTGGGATCTGTTGTCCTATGTGGATCACGCACATCACCCTGGAATTGATTTTTAAGTTTTTGCACTTGGGACTTTTATGATATTTTAGTCACATTGTTCACTTTAATCATTGTACTTCTTTATTGAATATTTTTTTAGCGCTGCACGTTATTCTATATATTAATATCTAAACCACTGGCAACAAAAGTGAGTACACCCCTCAGTGAAATGTCCAAATTGGGCCCAAAGTGTGAATATTTTGTGTGGTCACCATTATTTTCAAGCACGGCCTTAACCCTTTTGGGCATGGAGTTCACCAGAGCTTCACAGGTTGCCACTGAAGTCCTCTACCACTCCATCATGACAACATAACAAAGCTGGTGGATGTTAAAGACCTTGGGCTCCTCCACCTTCCATTTGAGAAGGCCCCAAAGATGCTCAATAGCGTTTAGGTCTGGAGACATGCTTGGCCAGTCCATCACCTTTACCCTCAGCTTCTTTAGCAAGGCAGTGGTCATCTTGGAGGTGCGTTTAGGGTCGTTATGTTGGATTACTGCCCTGCAGCCCAGTCTCTGAAGGGAGGGGATCATGCTCTGCTTCAGTATGTCACAGTACATGTTGGCATTCATGGTTCCCTCAATGAACTGTAGCTCCCCAGTTGCCAGCAGTACTCATGCAGCCCCAGACCATGACACTCCCACCACAATGCTTGACTGTAGGCAAGACACACTTGTCTTTGTACTCCTCACCTGGTTTCAGCCACACATGCATGACACCATCTGAACCAAATAAGTTTATCTTGGTCTCATTAGACCACAGGACATGGTTCCAGTAACCCATGTCCTTAGTGCTTGTCTATAGAAAACTGTTTGTGGGCTTTCTTGTTCATCATCTTTAGAAGAGGCTTCCTTCTGAGATGACAGCCATGAAGACCAATTTGATGCTGACCCCTTCAACCTCTGCAGCAATGCTGGCAGCATGCGTACATCTATTTCCCAAAGACAACCTCTGGATAGGACGTTGAGCACATGCACTTAACTTCTTTGGTCAACCATGGAGAGGCCTGTTCTGAGTGGAACCTGTCCTGTTAAACCGCTGCATGGTCTTGGCCACCGTACAAATTGTGAGTAAAAAAGTGAGTAAAAAAGGAATGGACTAATTTACATATCTCATAAACTTATATTTTCATTCACAATATAATATAGATAACATATCAAATGTTCAAAGTGAGACATTTTGAAATGTCATGCCAAATATTGGCTCATTTTGGATTTCATGAGAGCTATGCATTCCAAAAAAGTTGGGACAGGTAGCAATAAGAGGCCGGAAAAGTTAAATGTACATATAAGAAACAGATGGAGGACCAATTTGCAACTTATTAGGTCAATTGGCAACATGATTGGGTATAAAAAGAGATTCTCAGAGTGGCAGTGTCTCTCAGAAGTCAAGATGGGCAGAGGGTCACCAATTCCCCTAATGCTGCGGCGAAAAATAGTGGAGCAATATCAGGAGTTTCTCAGAAAAAAATTGCAAAGAGCTTGCATAATGTGATCCAAAGATTCAGAGAATCTGGAACAATCTCTGTGTGTAAGGGTCAAGGCCGGACAACCATACTGGATGCCCGTGATCTTCCGGCCCTTAGATGGCACTGCAACACATACAGGAATGCTACTGTAATGGAAATCACAACATGGGCTCAGGAATACTTCCAGAAAACATTGTCGGTGAACACAATCCCACGTGCCATTCGCCGTTGCCAGCTAAAGCTCTATAGGCCAAAAAAGAAGCCATATCTAAACATGATCCAGAAGCGCAGGTGTTTTCTCTGGGCCAAGGCTCATTTAAAATGGACTGTGGCAAAGTGGAAAACTCTTCTGTGGTCAGACGAATCAAAATTTGAAGTTCTTTTTGGAAAACTGGGACGCCATGTAATCCGGACTAAAGAGGACAAGGACAACCCAAGTTGTTATCAGCGCTCAGTTCAGAAGCCTGCATCTCTGAAGGTATGGGGTTGCATGAGTGCCTGTGGTATGGGCAGCTTACACATCTGGAAAGGCACCATCAATGCTGAAAGGTATATCCAAGTTCTAGAACAACAAATGCTCCCATCCAGACGTCGTCTCTTTCAGGGAAGACCTTGCATTTTCCAACATGACAATGCCAGACCACATACTGCATCAATTACAACATCATGGCTGCGTAGAAAAAGGATCCAGGTACTGTAATGGCCAGCCCATGTAGTCCAGATCTTTCACCCATAGAAAACATTTGGCACATCATAAAGAGGAAGATGCAACAAAGAAGACCTAAGATAGCTGAGAAACTAGAAGCCTGTATTAGACAAGAATGGGACAACATTCCTATTCCTAAACTTGAGCAAATTGTCTCTTCAGTCCCCAGACGTTTGCAGACTGTTATAAAAAGAAGAAGGGGTGCCACACAGTGGTAAACATGGCCTTGTCCAAACTTTTTTGAGATGTGCTGATACCATGAAATTTAAAATCAACTTATTTTTCCCTTAAAATGATAGATTTTCTCATTTAAACATTTGATATATCATCTATGTTATATTCTGAATAAAATATTGACGCTTGAAACTTCCACATCATTGCTTTCTGTTTTTATTCACAATTTTTACAGTGTCCCAACTTTTTTTGGAAATCAAAAGTTTGGGCACCCCAGGTAAAAATTTGTATTATTGTGCATAAAGAAGCCAAGGAAAGATGGAAAAATCTCCTAAAGGCATCAAATTACAGATTAGACATTCCTATAATATGTCAACAAAAGTTCGATTTTATTTCCATCATTGACACTTTCAAAATGACAGAAAACAAGAAAATAGCGTCTGCAAAAGTTTGGGCACCCTGCAGAATTTATAGCATGCACTGCCCCCTTTGCAAGGCTGAGACCTGCCAGTGTCATGGATTGTTCTCAATCATCGTCTGGGAAGACCAAGTGATGTCAATCTCAAAGGTTTTAAATGCCGAGACTCATCTGACCTTGCCTCAACAATCAGCACCATGGGATCTTCTAAGCAGTTGCCTAGAAAACTGAAACTGAAAATAGTTGACGTTCACAAAGCTGGAGAAGGCTATAAGAAGATAGCAGACAACAAGAACCCATATACATATCAGGCTCCAACATGTACATGAGAGTATACTTCACCAGTCATTGGCGCTGATCCTGAGTCCAATCCCTACTTGTGACAGTTTGTGTGATGAAATAAAGTATATCCAGGTCGCTGCAGCTCCTCTTGTGCTCCACTGGGTGGCGGACAAATAGCAGATACCAAACTGTAAAAGAGGGAAGCGCACGCAGACCTCGAATGATAACGTTTTATTGAAGGACAATACAATACAATAAAGTTGCACTCACATATTAGTCCTAGCAGGACAAGCACATCAGCATCTATACGGTAGCTTGCTCCTCCTCTCCCAGCATTATGGGTGATATTATCCGGAGTCTGGCCCTTTAAAAGTAAATGTCTATAAACAGGGCTGTTAGCATATGGATATATAATGGGGAGGTGTAATAGGAAGCAGGGTGGGACCTGAAGAAGGAGGCTCCGCCTCTGAAACGCGTTGTCCATAGCAACCAGCAGAAGGTATTGCATCCCCTTGTATCCCTCCACTCCATAGCCCCACACAGCGTATAGCTTTCGGGCCGAGGCTTAGGCCAGCCTATCCAGCGGTGAATGACGGCAGGCGGGTGCGCAGGCGCACTTGCTTGTTGTGATGCGGCGGGGGGGGGGGGGGCAGAAGCAGGAAGTAGCTGAGAGCGGGCCAGAGTGGCGTCCGCTGCAACAGACGAGTCTGGAGGTTACCCTGGAGGGACGGGAGGAGCTGGAAGCTACCGTATAGATGCTGATGTGCTTGTCCTGCTAGGACTAATATGTGAGTGCAACTTTATTGTATTGTATTGTCCTTCAATAAAACGTTATCATCCGAGGTCTGTGTGCGCTTCCCTCTTTTACAGTTTGGCATAAGAAGATAGCAAAGCGTTTTCAGAGGTCAATATCCTCTGTTCGGAATGCAATTAAGAAATGGCAGTCATCAGGAACAGTGGAAGTTACAGCAGGATCTGGAAGACCAAGAAAAATATCAGACAGAACAGCTCGCAGGATTGTGAGAAAAACAATTCAAAACCCACATTTGACTGGACGATCCCTCCAGAAAGATCTGGCAGACACTGGAGTTGTGGTACATTATTCCACTATAAAGAGATACTTGTACAAATATGGTCTTCATGGAAGAGTCATCAGAAGAAAACCTCTTCTACGTCCTCACCACAAAAATCAGCGTTTGAACTTTGCAAATGAACATATAGACAAGCCTGATGCATTTTGGAAACCAGTTCTGTGTACCGATGAGGTTAAAATTGAACTTTTGGCCGGAATGAGCAAAGTACGTTTGGAGAAGAAGGGGCACTGAATTTAATGAAAAGAACCTCTGTCAAACTGTTAAGCATGGGGGTGGATCAATCAGGCTTTGAGGTTTTATTGCAGCCAGTGGCACAGGGAACATCTCACGAGTAGAAGGAAAAATGGATTCAATAAAATTTCAGCAAATTTTGGATGGTAACTTTATGCCATCTGTGAAAATGCTGAAGTTAAAGAGAGGATGGCTTCTACAAATGGATAATGATCCTAAACACACCTCAAAATCCACGGGGGATTACATCAAGAGGCATAAACTGAAGGTTTTGCCATGGCCTTCACAATCTCCTGACCTCAACATAATTGAAAATCAATGGATATACCTTAAAAGAGCAGTGCGTGACAGACAGCACCGAAATCTCAAAGAACTGGAAGACTTTTGTAAGGAAGAATGGCCAAAGATACCTCAAACAAGAATTGAAAGACTCTTGGCTGGCTACAAAAAGAGTTTACAAGCTGTGATACTTGCCAAAGGGGGCAGTACAAGATATTAACTCTGCAGGGTGCCCAATCTTTTGCAGACGCCATTTTTTGTTTTCTGTTATTTTGAAAGTGTAAATGATGGAAATAAAATCTAACTTTTGTTGACATATTATAAGAATGTCTAATCTGCAGTTTGATGCCTTTTGGAGATTTTTCCATCTTTTCTTGGCTTCTTTATGCACATTAATACAAATGTTTACCTGGGGTGCCCAAATTTTTGATCACCACTGTATATATATATATATATATATATATATATATATATATATATATATATATATATATATATATATATACACACACACGCAGACATACATACACCCATATATACAGACAGACACATTCACACCCCCGCTTGACTGCACATTTCTCCTCTCTGGATGAATATACATGGATTTCTGCAGTCTCCTGTTATCTCCACCCCCATCCAGCCTCCTCCAGCTCTGCAGCTCCATTTGCTTTCCTCTGACTCATCCCTTCTCCCTTGCTGACTAAACTCTAATGAGAGTGAGAGAGCTGTACAGGATGTCATTAGCCTAAGTTAATGACCAGACAAGAAAGAGACAGTGGGCTGTATAAGGTATTTACTGGCAGAAAAAAATAGTTTTTTTGTCTTACCGTAAAATCCTTTTCTCTGATGTTCATTGACAGACACAGATCTTCTTGACCATTGGGTTATGTTGCCCCCTACAGGAGTAGGACACTAGGCAGGAAAAAAAACTTTACCACGCCTATGGGGCAGTCCCAGGGGGTATACTCCCACTTCCTGCTATAGGCACTCAGTTTTGTTGCAAACAGTGTCAGAAGAATATATAACCAAACTCAATAGAGGGGTGGGTGCTGTGTCTGTCAATGAACATCAGAGAAAAGGATTTTACGGTGAGATAAAAACCCAGTTTTCTCTTTTGTTCATTGATGGACACAGCTTCAGACCTTCTTGACCATTGGGACGTCCCAAAGCAGTGTCAAACACGAGGGGTGGGAAAAAAACAGCAGAAAAAATTCCCCAAAAGGCTAAACCTTGCCAACCAGGTAAGAGCTCAACCAAGAATAACTGGAGCTCCTCTTAAAATTACACCCTCAAAGAGGACTGGTCCTCTCAAACAGCAGCCTACAAAACCTTGTGGCTAAAGGCAGCATCCGCAGATGCCAACAAATCCACTTTCTAAAACCAGATGGCCATCTTGCAAACCGGCACCATGGACGCCTGATGACAAAAGGCCCAAGAGGCACTAAGCGCCTTTGTAGAATGCGCCTTAATAGGGAAAGGAGGATCCTGACCCTTAATAGAATAGGCCTGCACCACCATCTGGAAATGGTCGCAGCAGACTCAGCTAGCCCTTTACGAGGAACACCCATAAGGACAAATAGTAAGTCCGATTTTCTAAATGACTCAGTCACCACCAGATACACACTGATTGCCAAAACCACATCCAGGGAATGTAAGGCAATCTCTTTAGGGTGTTTAGGCTTAGGACACAAGGAAGGCAACACAATGTCTTAATTTAAATGGAAACCAGAAACGACCTTAGGAAGGAATGACTGACAGGGACTTTGTCTCTGTGGACCACCAGATAAGAGGAATGACAAGACAATGCAGCCAAACTCGACATCCTGCATGCAGAAGTAATAGTCAACAAGAAGGCTACCTTCTGTGTCTTGTGAGCTGAGGAACCTCACAAATATTTTAAAAAGGCAGTTTCTGAAGAATCGACAGCACCAACAGGGGCAACAGAGACCTCACCGGGGGAGCCAAGTGGCGGACCCCCTGAAAAAAGGATGAATTAAGGAGTGCGTAGCCACAGGGAAACTTGGCCCTTGATGGTTCCCAAGGCTAAGTGTTGATCTACCCCTTTTTGGAGGAACTCCAAAATTCTAACCACCCCCCCACGAGCCTCACACCATGCAATATACACCTTCAAGACGCAATGATAAAATCTTCCTAGAAGTAGATTTTCTAGCTTTTGACAGCGTGGGGATAACCAATTCTGACACCCCCCTATCCTTCAGCGCCTGGTTCTCAATAGCCATGCCGTTAAAGCTAGCGACTGTAAAGCCGGATGGAAGATCAGTCCTTGAGCCAGCAGATCTTCTCTGAGAGGGAGTCTCCAAGGGACGTTGGTGACCAGCCGTACCAGAGCTGAGTACCAAGACAGGCAAAGTCAGTCTGGGGCCACTAAGATGACCGGAATCCCTTCTGCCTCGATTCTTCCTAGAAGTCTTGGCAGAAGTTTCATAGGAGCATATATCAGACAATACTGGTCCCAAGGGGCCACCAGAGCATCTGTGGCGTTGGCCAGAAGATTCTGAGACCGTGCTATAAACTTCTGTAACATCCTGTTGAGATGAGAGGCCAACAGGTCCCCACCCGAGACACAGTTAATAAAACACCTCCGGATGAAGAGACCGTTCTCACTGGTCCATTGCCTGCCGACTGAGGTAGTCCACCTGGCAATTTTCCAACCCCTGGAATATGCACAGCAGAGAGGACTCGTACAAAGCCTTCTGCCCACTGTAGAATGCCGGCAACTTCCCGGGCTGCTAGGACACTTTTTATGCCCCCTTGGTGATTGACATATGCCACTGTCATGGCATTGTCCAATTAAATCCTGACCAGGCGCCCCTGCAGATAATCTGTCCAATGGGTAAGGCAAAGCTTGATCGCCCGAAGTTTCAGGGTATTGATCGCCAGTCTAGACTCCTCCAGAGTCCAAACCACTGACCATAATCTGTGCCCACGACGCCTCCCCACGACAGGCTGCCATCCATGGTGACCACCGTCCAGTACAGAGAAAGAAAGTATTTTCCCTGTTGAAGAGCCAGAGAGCGGAGCCACCAAATCAGGGACCCTCTTGTACCCCGACTCAACAGGATCACATTGTTTAGAGACTGTGGATTCTTGTCCCACTTGGCAAGAATCTCCCCTTGCAGAGGTCTCGTATGGAACTAACTGTGCAAACAGAACCACCTCGAAGGTGGAAATTATCAGGCCCAGCACTTGCATTCAAGTCCTGAGAGATGACCTCCTGCTGGACAACAGGAGCCGAATAACATTCTGATACTTCTGGAGTTTTTCTCCCAGAAGAAACACCTGGGCTGAGGCTGAGTCCAAGGTCAGGCCCAGGTAGTCCAGCTTTGTGGACAAAACCAGAGCAGATTTTTGGAAATTCAATTTCCATCCAAACTTACATATAGTTACATAGTTAGTGAGGTTGAAAAAAGACATCAGTCCATCCAGTTCAACCTATGATGTGTGTGTGTGTGTTTGCTTTTAACCGTACATTGTGTACCCCTGTATGTTGTGGTCTCCAAGGTGCCCATCTAATAGCTTTTTGAAACTATCAATGCTCCCAGCTGATACGACTGCTTGTGGAAGAGAATTCCACATCCTTACCGCTCTTACAGTGAAGAACCCCTTACGCATTTTAAGGTTAAACCACCTTTCCTCTAGTTTTAGTGAGTGGCCACGTGTCTTATTGTATTCCCTTGCTCTGAATAGTTTGTTCCTTATGCTAGGGTCGCCAGTACAGTATTTGTACATTAATATCATATCCCCCCTCAATCGTCTCTTCTCCAGAGAGAATAAGTTCAGTGCTTGTAGTCTTTCCTCATAGCTGATGTCCTCCATTCCCCTAATTATTTTTGTTGCCCTTCTCTGGACTCTTTCCAATTCCAGCACATCCTTCCTGAGGACCGGTGCCCAGAACTGGACAGCATATTCCAAATGTGGCCGGACCAGAGTCTTGTAGAGCGGGAGAATAATCTCTCTATTTCTGGAGTGAATCCCCTTTTTTATACATCCCAGTATTCTGTTGGCTTTGCTTGCAGCGGCTTGGCATTGCATGCCACTGCCAAGCCTGTTGTCTACCAGTACCCCCAAGTCCTTTTCCATCCTAGACTCACCCAGAGGTTCCCCCCCCTAGTGAGTAGCTTGCTTTCTGGTTTCTGGCCCCCAAGTGCATTACTTTACATTTTTCAACATTAAACCTCATCTGCCATGTAGATGCCCACCCTGTTATTTTGTTCAGGTCCGCTTGTAAGGTTTCCACATCCTGCATAGAAGATATTGGCATGCTTAGTTTAGTATCATCCGCAAATACTGAGATTGTACTAGATATCCCCTCCTCTAGATCATTTATGAATAAATTAAACAGGATTGGTCCCAGGACAGAACCCTGGGGGACCCCACTTTCCCCACCTGCCCAATCCGAGTACTCCCCATTAATCATCACCCTCTGGACTCTCCCCTGGAGCCAGTTCTCTATCCAGGTACTCACCCTATGGTCCATACCTACCTTCCTTAGTTTGTACAGTAAGCGTTTGTGGGGGAACGGTGTCAAAGGCCTTTGCAAAGTCCAGATACACCACATCCACAGGCTTCCCTTTATCTAGGTGGCAGCTCACTTCATCATAGAAGGTTAATAGATTGGTTTGGCAAGAACGATTTTTCATGAATCCATGCTGATTACTACTAATAATACAGTTTTCATTACTAAAGTCTTGTATGTGGTCCCTTAACATCCCCTCCAAAATCTTGCAGACTACAGATGTTAGGCTGACCGGCCTATAGTTACTCGGGATACATCTCGGCCCCTTTTTAAATATTGGTACCACGTTGGCTTTTTTCCAATCAGCTAGCACCATACCCATCTGTAAACTATCCATAAAGATCAAGAATAATGGTCTGGCAATCACCTGGCTGAGCTCTTTCAGAACCCTCGGGTGCAAGCCATCCGGTCCCGGTGATTTATTTATTTATTTATAAATTTATTTATTTATAAACTCTTGCAGGATTCTCACAGTGATGTCCAAGTTGTCCTTCAAGGCAGTAGGAAACTCTGCTCGCAGAAGGAGATCATCTAGGTACCCCAGTACCGCAATCTCCCATTGACATAACAATGCTATCAACGGGGCCAACACTTTTGTGAACACCCGAGGAGCTGAGGCTAAACCAAAGGGTAATGCCATGAATTGATAATGCTCCTCACCCACGGCAAAGCGAAGAATACGCTGATGCCTGACATATATTGGGATATGAAGGTAAGCATCCTTGATATCTATGGAGGCCAGAAGATCCCCTTGATGAAGGGATGCCACTACAAGAGTCCAGAATTTTTGTACCCGCACAAGTCGGTTCAAGGCCTGGAGGTCCAAGATCTGACAAACCTTTTCTTCCTTCCTGGGAATAGTAAACAGGTTTGAGTAAAACCCCTGAAAACGTTCCGAATCGGGAACCCTCACAATGACCCCTTGTAGAAGTAAATCTTGCCCCGCCTTAAAAGGAGACCAAGCAGGCGATCTGGGGACAAGCGCAGGTTGAAAGGGAAGAACCTTGCCAGAGGCGAAGACCGAAACTCGATCTTGTAACCGGACTGGATCAGCTCGTGGACCCACCTGTCTTGAATCAAGGAGTTCCACCCGTCTGTAAAAAAGCAAAGACGTCCCCCCACCCCAAATACGGATGAGGGCGCCCCTTCAGGTAAAAGAGGGCTTGCTGCGGGTCTGAAGGGACCTGCTCTTGGGTCACCTGACCAGGACCTCTTGAAACCTCCTGAGGGGATTTCGATCCCTTTTCCTGAGATCCTGAGAAATGAAAGGGCTGCTTGTGAGCCGAGAAGAAAGGGCCACATTTGCGACGAGCCTTCTTACTCCTGGTGGCCTGTGAGAGAAGAGTGCTCTTCCCCTCCATAAGACCCTTAATGATCACATCCATGGAATATCCAAACAGGCGATCTCCTACAAAGGGGAGATCAGACAGAACCTTATTGAAAGCCTGGTCCGCAGACCAATGTTTGAGCCATATCATGCGCCTTAGAGTCACTGCTGTTACAGACACCCTGCAGACTAAAAGAGCCGCATCCAGAGAGGCATCACAGATGAACTGCAACCCCTGGACCAACTGGTCCACCAGCTCTGCGAGGTTAGGGGAAATCTTTTCCCCCTCCAAATCCTGGTGCAAAGGTTTTGCCCATTCCGTTATTCCAAAGTTATGGTAAACACCGGTCTAAGGATGGAACCGGCCATGGTAAAAAGATGTCGAACCAGAGACTCAGCTCTGTTGTCAAAAGGGTCTTTAAAAGATGGAGAGTCCTCCACCAAGTTGCTGCTATAACAGAGAAGAGGGAGAGCCATTTACCCCACCACACCGACCCAGGTACAGAGCAGAGCGTTCAGCTGTAGGCCGTGCAGAGATCAGAGAGGAGGAGGAAGCGCCCGAGTTAACACATCAGGCCCACCACTGAATCACCGCTCTGTAGGCTCCAAACACATGGCCCCTGCTTTATTCAACAGAAAACTTCAAGAAAATGGCCGCTAGACTACACAAACATGGCTGCCGGTAGATACAGCAGCCATCCACGGCAAAATGGCAGCTCCATGCGGCTCCCAGGACCCCCAGAAACGAATAGGCAGGAAGAGGGGCCCCCAGCAGGAGCCCCCACCAGGACCCCTCCCAAAACCTAATTTGTAGCAGCCGACTGTGCACCCCCCGGCCCCCCTAACTCGCTCTCATCACCAAAACAGCAAGGTCTGTATGGATACCCCTAGGGGGTAGGAGGGGGGAGCTAGGTGTGGCCCCAATAAAAGAGAGGGGCACTCTGTGGGAAGGATGGGAACTCAGGGGTCTGACCATCCCAGGGGGGACACTACTTACCACACCATGGAAACCAGGTGGGCACCACTCCAGACAGACCACCTCACCATCTTGGAATGGGGGTGCTGCAGACCATGGCGACTCAGGCCGTGACCAGGTCTGAGCGTCCTCGCAAGATGTTTAACTCACCGGCCAGCCTCCTTTCAGTGGGGCTATGTCGCGGCCGACCTAGCGCGAAGCTGAGATCAGGTTACACTCACTGGCCGGACTGAGGAGACCATAAGGATCTCGATTATCCAGTGCGTCGCCCAGTCCGGCAGTGTATTATAGTTCTCACAGGAACTGAAAATAATAAAAGGGGGAAAAAATCAGTTTAAAAAGGAAAAAATGCTAGGACCAGAGATCCCAGCAAGGAACTAGGTCCTTACTCCTGACTATGCAGAACAAAACTGAGTGCCTATAGCAGGAAGTGGGAGTCTACCTTCTGTAACTGTTCAGTAGGTGTGGTAAAGTTTTTTCCTGCCTAATGGGCAGCCTCACCAGTGCCCATCAATGCAACCTCACCAGTGCCTATCAGCGCAGCCTCACCAGTGTATGGGGATAAGAGAGAGAAGAGCTAGCTGGATCACAGAGAGCAGGGATCTCCCCCAGGGAACCAGCTTTGATTTTGATCACCCGACGGCCACAGTCAAATGATGTCTCGCCTCCTAGACCGGCTTCTATGATAGATGCCACATGTCCCAGCATTGGACAGCTGACCACCGAATGCCTCCTCTTCCACTTGTTACATTTTGTTCAGTAAACTCCCAGCTAAACAGATAAAGTGATCCAGGTGGCTCCTCTGGGAAATGTTGTCAAGTTAGTAAGTAGGAGCAGAGCAAGGAACATCTGTTCCTCAATCTGCTGTGCAATCGACCAGCAAGTAAGCACTCGTCACTGAGCAATTCCTGTTTCAGAGCGGTCAGCATCCCAGCTGAAATGCCTGGTAAACAGATGATCAAGCACAGTCCTGTGCTTTATCAGTAAGAGTGGAGCGCAGGAGTGTCACAATCCGCAACCTACCTGTAGCAACCGCAGGGGTCCTCGCACTCGCAGCATGTCAATCCTTGGCACACTTGATGGTGGCCTGTGTCCTGTGGCAACACCGTGTCAGGATGGTGAGGCCTCTACCACATGTCCCATGGCATCCTCCTATCAAAATGGCAGCACTGAAGTGCTTCCTGTTATAGACAGCAATTGCATCACTTCCACAATACCTCCTGAGATCAATTCCTGTTGGATCACTATAAAGCTGAAAGGTTCCAGAGAGAGAGTGCTCAGTTGTTTTAGAGCTGTCTAAAGTATGTACCTGGTGCTTGCTGTGTGATTATACTACCTGACCATTGCCACATTTATGTGATCCTTTGCTGACCTTATTCTACTTTTGACTTTGATTTTGGACTTTCTCTTTTTGTACCACCCTTTTGGAAACTGTGCCGGATTCACCTCCTGAGTATCCTTATCCAAGGTGTGTACCCCTGCTATTGGGCTCCCCATATCTAAATGATGACAAAGAGAAACATTAGAGGTCTAACAGACCTCTCATGTCTACATAAAGAATACTTGTCATCTGCCCAATACTTTTACATAGCAAAAATAAAAAAACTATAAAAAAAGCTCAAATTGACCCTGTTGCAGTGGCGGCCGGTTCCTTAGGGGCGCAGGGGCACCGCCCCCCATCCATGCGTCCGGCCCCCTAATCTACATGCAGGGGCGCCGAAACGCATGGAGTTCAATGGGGATTTTTTTTTTCATCACCTGATTAGAGCCAGAGGCTCTAATAGGGCGATGCAAAGGGTGGACCCGGGGCGCAGAGCAGTGCGTCCCGAGCCCACCTATTGTGTGACAATAGCGAATGAAAATTCACTATTGTCCCACCGATCTCCCTCCGATACGCGCTTCCTGATTGGCCGCAAGGAAAACCCCATGCCATTGGCCGAGGAGGAGGCGGAACCAGAAGGACTGGAGGAGACGCGCCGGGACCGAGGAGAAGAAGCCGTTCGGGGGACTGAGGAGAAGCCGATCGCCGCCGCTGCTGCTCCAGGTAAGTAAGGGGGCACACACGCTGATCTCTGCATTGGGGGAATGTATGCTGGTCACTACATTGGGGGCACGCATGCTGATCTCTGCATTGGGGCATGTATGCTGGTCACTACATTGGGGGCATGTATGCTGGTCACTACATTGGGGGCATGTATGCTGGTCACTGCATTGGGGGCATGTACGCTGGTCACTGCATTGGGGGCATGTATGCTGGTCACTACATTGGGGGCATGTATGCTGGTTACTAGATTGGGGGCATGTATGCTGGTCACTGCATTGGGGGCATGTATGCTGGTCACTGCATTGGGGGCATGTACGCTGGTCACTGCATTGGGGGCATGTACGCTGATCTATGCATTTGGGGCATGTATGCTGGTCACTACATTGGGGGCATGTATGCTGGTCACTACATTGGGGGCATGTATGCTGGTCACTGCATTGGGGGCATGTATGCTGGTCACTGCATTGGGGGCATGTACGCTGGACACTGCATTGGGGGCATGTATGCTGGTCACTACATTGGGGGCATGTATGCTGGTCACTACATTGGGGGCATGTATGCTGGTCACTACATTGGGGGCATGTATGCTGGTCACTGCATTGGGGGCATGTATGCTGGTCACTGCATTGGGGGCATGTACGCTGGTCACTGCATTGGGGGCATGTACGCTGATCTCTGCATTGGGGGAATGGTATGCTGGTCACTGCATTGAAGGGGGCATGTATGCTGGTCTCTGCATTGGGGGCATGTACGCTGATCTCTGCATTAAAGGGGGCATGTACACTGGTCACTGCATTCAAGGGGGCATGTTGGCTGGTCACTGCATTGAAGGGGGCATGTACACTGGTCACTGTGCATTGAAAGGGGGCATGCTGGTCACTGTGCATTAATAGGGGGCACGCTGGTCACTGTGCATTGGAAGGGGGCATGCTGGTCTCTCTGCATTGAAAGGGGGCACGCTGGTCTCTCTGCTTTGAAAGGGGGCACGCTGGTCTCTCTGCATTGAAAGGGGGCACACTATACCTTAATTACTGAAGGCCCCTTTCACACTTTTGCAACCTCAAAGTCACGCAATTTTTTACAGGGTTTTTTGCCGCAAAGCAATGCCTATTACATTTTTCTGTTTGCGCCCCCCCCCCCCCAAAATTTTGAGCACCAGCCGCCACTGCCCTGTTGTCAGGGCCCAGATCTGAACCCAGGACCTGTGTTGCATCTGACAGTAGCAGTGCTTAAGGTGCCATCCTGACATGCTGGACAGCTCCTTGCATCATTCCTTGGACACATTTAATTTCTGTCTTCTTGCGGATAAACCTTGAACTCCCATAAACTTCCTATTTAAACTATGCCTTTGCAATTCCTGTTTGCCAGATTATTGTGCTCTTCTCCAACCAGTACCTTGCTCCATACACTCCTGCTGCCATCGTATCTTAATTACCACATGTTACCAACATTTGGCTTTTTTGTCGACTACACTTCTGCTTGAGACCAACCCACGATCACTTGTTATCAACCCTTGGCTTCATGACTTCACATCTGCTTTATACCTATCTGCAAGAATTGCTACTGGAACCCAGATTGCTCACCTCCTGGTGGGGCGATCCTGAGGACCACAACCTGGTACTAGCATGAAGTGAAACCCATCCCCACCAGTAGCTCTGATGAAGACTGGCTAGTGCTTTGACCCTGCTCTTTGGGTGGGCCATCATCACCAGCCAGGGGGACCTGCTTATGCATGTATCCTGTTGGTTTCCGAGTGAACCTTTCAACTGGTATAGCTATTGGCCTCCAAGCCTGACCCTTGACTGTGAAAGTTCAAAAGCACATCTTGGGCGCATGTGTGTATAAGCAGCAATTGAGCTAAATATGTTCGGTATTACTGCAAACATTAGAGTGAGAGCAATTATTCTTGGCCATTATTCACTATTCATTCCAAACTAATAACCTGTGAAGACTTTTACATTTTATGGACAATTAGATAAGATTTGATAAACAGTTGTGCAAACATCATGCAACATGAATCATGCAACAAAGAATTGCAACTACCACCATTTTATTCTACAGGTCCTCAGCTATAAAAAAATATATATAATTGTTTGTTATATAAACACACACTTTATTACCAAGTACCAAAAGTATTGGGACACCTGCTTTTACACGCACATGAACTTTAAAGGCGTCCTAGTCTGTACGGTTCAATATTGAGTTGGCTCACCCTTTGCAGCTATAACAGCTTCAACTGTTCTGGGAAGACTGTCCACAAGGTTTAGGAGTGTGTCTATGGGAATGTTTGACCATTTTTTCCAGAAGTGCATTTGTGAGATCAGGCACTGATGTTGGAGAAGGCCTGACTCACAGTCCCTGCTCTAATTCATCCCAAAGGTCTTCATATAGGTTGAGGTCAGGCCAGTCAAGTGCCTCTATCCCAAACATACTCATCCATGTCTTTATGGACCTTGCTTTGCGCACTGGTGTGCAGTCATGTTGGAACAGGAAGGGGCCATCCCTAAACTGTTCCCACAAAGTTGGGAGCATGAAATTGTCCAAAATGTCTTGGTATGCTGACGCCTTAAGAGTTCACTTCACTGAAACTGAAGGGCCAAGCCCAACCCCTGAAAAACAACCCCACACCATAATCCCCCCTCCACCAAATGATTTGGACCTGTGCACAAAGCAAGGTCCATAAAGACATGAATGAGCGAGTTTGGGGTGAGGAATGTGACTGGCTTGCATAAAGTCCTGACCTTAATACACACTTTTGTGTGCAGACTGTGAGGCAGGCCTTCTCATCCACATCAGTGCCTAACCTCACAAATGGGCTTCTGGAAGAATGGTGAAACATTCCCATAGACACACTCCTAAAATTGTGGACAGCCTCCCCAGAAGAGTTGATTATACTATAGCTGTAACTAACACTGGGATGCCATTAAAATTAATGTTTGTGTAAAGGCAGGCATCCCAATACTGTTAGTAATATAGTATGTTTATTTATATACACTGCTCAAAACAATTAAAGGAAACCTTTTTAATCAGAGTATAGCATCAAATCAATTAAACTCCTTGGATATTGATCTGGTCAGTTAAGTAGCAGAAGGGGTTGTTAATCAGTTTAAGCTGCTTTGGTGTTATTGGATTTAAAAACAGCTGCCCTAGATGGGCAACCATGAAACAGGAATGGTTTTACAGGTGGAGGCAAATTACCTTTTATTCCCTGCTCATCTTTTCTGACTGTTTTTCACTAGTTTTGCATTTTGATAGGGTCAGGGTCACTACTGGAAGCATGAGGCAATACCTGGACCCTATAGAGGTTGCACAGGCAGTCTAACTCCTCCAGGATGGCACATCAATACATGCCATTGCCAGAAGGTTTGTTGTGTCTCCCAGCACAGTCTCAAGAGCATGGAGGAGATTCCAGGAGACAGGCAGTTACTCTAGGAGAGCTGGCAGGGCCCTAGAAGGTCCTTAACCCATTAGCAGGACCGGTATCTGCTCCTTTGTGCAAGGAGGAACAGGATGAGCACTGCCAGAGCCCTACAAAATGACCTCCAGCAGGCCACTGGTGTGAATGTCTCTGACCAAACAATCAGAAACAGACTTCACAAATGAAATTTGCCATTGAACATCAGAATTGGCAGGTCCGCCACTGGCACCCTGTGCTTTTCACAGATAAGAGAAGGTTTACCCTGAGCACATGTGACAGACATAAAAGGGTCTGGAGAAGCCGTGGATAATATTATGCTGCCTGTAACAATGTTCAGCATGACTGGTTTGGTGATGGGTCAGTGATGGTCTGGGGAGGCATATCCATGGAGGGAAGCACAGACCTCTACAGGCTAGACAATGGCACCCTGACTGCCATTTGGTATCAGGATGAAATCCTTAGACCCATTGTCAATCCCTACGCTGGTGCAGTGGGTCCTGGGTTCCTCCTGGTGCACAACAATGACCGGGCTGGTGTGGCGAGAGTATGCAGCCAGTTCCTGGAGGATGAAGGAATTGATACCATTGAATGGCCCCCATGCTCGCCTGACCTAAATCCAATAGAACACCCCTGGTACATTCTTTAGGTCGATCACTTTCATTTCCATCAAACGATGTGGCATCCTTTCATTCTTAACACATTACCCACTCCATATCAGTATAGATATCCAGCATGATATTTTTCCCGACTGAGATCTGATGTATTTTCGAAGTGTTCCTTGAATTTATATATATATATCCCTTATGAAAATATTTTGTGTGAAAGATTCATTCTAAAGACAATAGAACAATAAAAGCTAAAATTATAGAAACTATTGCAGAACAAACTAATTCAATACTAACTGCTACACAGGTGCTTGTCTGAGTTGCCTTTCCTGCCGAATGGGAGACCAACGCCTGAAGTTTCCGTAGCTGTTCAAGGAGGGACCTAGGCAGTTAGAGAAATTAGAGATTATAAATATGTTTAAAACTCATATACTAGTTTTTTTTTTGCCACACTACAAAATGGTGATTTTCTTGCAGTGTTTTTCTCTTTATTTTGAGAAAATCTCAGTTTTATTTTATTTTTTTTTAATTTCAGACCACATTTACTGTACTGTCCTCCCTCTAACACCTCATAGCTGCCAACAGTCCAAATTTCCGGGCACATTCACGGGAAACTGACTGTTGTCCCGGGAAATCTTTGTCCCAGGGAGTATCCGAAAAATAAACTATGTCCTGGCCGCCAGCATCAGTCAGCCTACTACACTCTGCAATGCATTGTAAAACCCCCACAGCGCTGGGGTAACACACAAGTTAACTTCAGGGCTTTCTCAGATCCTCCCCCTGCCTCCTCCTCTCCAATGGATTTAGTATGCGAGGAGGTCAGGTGTTGTTTGCCTCTCTCTGATTGGGCGGGTGTTAGAGAGGGGGCGTGGGCAGCCTAGACGTGAAGATGAATATGGCAGGGCTCTCTTGAGCTGAACTCTGCAGCACGTGTGAGGCTGGAGTGCATGGTAGCAGAGGTACATTTCTACTGTGCGATTTTGGCTCTCTGCAGCTCCATCTCTGGGGGAAATAACAATAGCTGGGCTCTTTCTGTGTTTTTTGTGAGGGAGGGGGGGCAAGCAGCAGCCATCCTCAGGGACACACACACCTGTGTGTGTGTGTGTGTGTGTACTGAGCAAAGCACACTAACCTCCCTCCCCTCCCCCATGCACAGAACATTGTACACATTCATGGCTATTTGAGAAGCCTTTGCTGTCAGCTGTGTCCTTAGCCTTTGACCATCTCTATCATGTCCACAATCTCTGACCATCTCCTGTATCATGTCCGCAATCTCTTACCATCTCCTGTATCATGTCCGCAATCTCTTACCATCTCCTGTATCATGTCTGCAGTCTCTGACCATCTCCTGTATCATGTCTGCAGTCTCTGACCATCTCCTGTATCATGTCCACAATCTCTGACCATCTCCTGTATCATGTCCGCAATCTCTTACCATCTCCTGTATCATGTCTGCAGTCTCTGACCATCTCCTGTATCATGTCCGCAATCTCTGACCATCTCCTGTATCATGTCCGCAATCTCTGACCATCTCCTGTATCATGTCCGCAATCTCTGACCATCTCCTGTATCATGTCCGCAATCTCTGACCACCTCCTGTATCATGTCCGCAATCTCTGACCACCTCCTGTATCATGTACGCAATCTCTTACTATCTCCTGTATCATATCTGCAGTCTCTGACCATCTCCTGTATCAGGTCTGCAATCTCTGACCATCTCCTGTATAATGTCTGCAATCTCTGACCATCTCCTGTATCATGTTTGCAATCTCTGACCATCTCCTGTATCATGTCTGCAATCTCTGACCATCTCCTGTATCATGTCCGCAATCTCTTACTATCTCCTGTATCATGTCCGCAATCTCTGACCACCTCCTGTATCATGTCCGCAATCTCTGACCACCTCCTGTATCATGTCTGCAATCTCTTACTATCACCTGTATCATGTCCGCAATCTCTTACTATCTCCTGTATCATATCTGCAGTCTCTGACCATCTCCTGTATCAGGTCTGCAATCTCTGACCATCTCCTGTATAATGTCTGCAATCTCGGACCATCTCCTGTATCATGTTTGCAATCTCTGACCATCTCCTGTATCATGTCTGCAATCTCTGACCATCTCCTGTATCATGTCCGCAATCTCTTACTATCTCCTGTATCATATCTGCAGTCTCTGACCATCTCTTGTATCAGGTCTGCAATCTCTGACCATCTCCTGTATAATGTCTGCAATCTCGGACCATCTCCTGTATCATGTTTGCAATCTCTGACCATCTCCTGTATCATGTCTGCAATCTCTGACCATCTCCTGTATCATGTCCGCAATCTCTTACTATCTCCTGTATCATATCTGCAGTCTCTGACCATCTCTTGTATCAGGTCTGCAATCTCTGACCATCTCCTGTATAATGTCTGCAATCTCGGACCATCTCCTGTATCATGTTTGCAATCTCTGACCATCTCCTGTATCATGTCTGCAATCTCTGACCATCTCCTGTATCATGTCCGCAATCTCTTACTATCTCCTGTATCATATCTGCAATCTCTGACCATCTCTTGTATCATGTTTGCAATCTCTGACCATCTCCTGTATCATGTCTGCAATCTCTGACCATCTCCTGTATCATGTCCGCAATCTCTGACCACCTCCTGTATCATGTCTGCAATCTCTTGTTATCACCTGTATCATGTCCGCAATCTCTTACTATCTCCTGTATCATATGTGCAGTCTCTGACCATCTCCTGTATCAGGTCTGCAATCTCTGACCATCTCCTGTATCATATGTGCAGTCTCTGACCATCTCCTGTATCATATGTGCAGTCTCTGACCATCTCCTGTATCAGGTCTGCAATCTCTGACCATCTCCTGTATAATGTCTGAAATCTCTGACCATCTCCTGTATCATGTCTGCAATCTCTTACTATCACCTGTATCATGTCCGCAATCTCTTACTATCTCCTGTATCATATGTGCAGTCTCTGACCATCTCCTGTATCATGTCTGCAATCTCTGACCATCTCCTGTATCATGTCCGCAATCTCTTACTATCTCCTGTATCATGTCCGCAATCTCTGACCACCTCCTGTATCATGTCCGCAATCTCTGACCACCTCCTGTATCATGTCTGCAATCTCTTAATATCACCTGTATCATGTCCGCAATCTCTTACTATCACCTGTATCATGTCCGCAATCTCTTACTATCTCCTGTATCATATCTGCAGTCTCTGACCATCTCCTGTATCAGGTCTGCAATCTCTGACCATCTCCTGTATAATGTCTGCAATCTCTGACCATCTCCTGTATAATGTCTGCAATCTCTGACCATCTCCTGTATCATGTTTGCAATCTCTGACCATCTTCTGTATCATGTCTGCAATCTCTGACCATCTCCTGTATCATGTCCGCAATCTCTGACCACCTCCTGTATCATGTCTGCAATCTCTTACTATCACCTGTATCATGTCCGCAATCTCTTACTATCTCCTGTATCATATCTGCAGTCTCTGACCATCTCCTGTATCAGGTCTGCAATCTCTGACCATCTCCTGTATAATGTCTGTAATCTCTGACCATCTCCTGTATCATGTTTGCAATCTCTGACCATCTCCTGTATCATGTCTGCAATCTCTGACCATCTCCTGTATCATGTCCGCAATCTCTGACCACCTCCTGTATCATGTCTGCAATCAGTTACTATCACCTGTATCATGTCCGCAATCTCTTACTATCTCCTGTATCATATGTGCAGTCTCTGACCATCTCCTGTATCAGGTCTGCAATCTCTGACCATCTCCTGTATAATGTCTGCAATCTCTGACCATCTCCTGTATCATGTCTGCAATCTCTGACCATCTCCTGTATCATGTCTGCAATCTCTGACCATCTCCTGTATCATGTCTGCAATCTCTTACCATCTCCTGTATCATGTCCGCAATCTCTTACTATCTCCTGTATCATATCTGCAGTCTCTGACCATCTCCTGTATCATGTCTGCAATCTCTGACCATCTCCTGTACCATGTCTGCAATCTCTGACCATCTCTTGTATCATGTTCACAATCTCTTACTATCTCCTGCGTCATCTGTTGGTAGGAACTTTGTGTTATAAAGGCCTGCTCATTAAAGAGGGAATTGCAGGGAATTGTGATGAGAATTTTAAACTTTCGGCAGAAGTAGTGCAGCTGAATGGGAGAATTATTCCAACTCTGCTACTTCGGCCTTAAGTTTGAAATTCCCTTTTCAATTTCCTGTAATTCTCTCTTTTTATTGAGTAGACCCTATAATCTGATGATAAGTAGGCGGAAAAAAATTATGCGGAGTGGGCGGAGCTTCGGGGAAGTGGGTGTGGTAAGTAATTGATAGCTGTGCTGCAAAGTGTCCCTGCAAAAATTTTTCAAATGTTGCCAACTATGGAGTACTGGAACGACTTGAAGCCATGCAAAGGACATACAAATGGTGTATATACTCCCATCACCACAGGTATCACTGCCTCTCACCTCCACAAGGCGACCCTGGGTCTATGCGCATATAAGCATGTACACAGAAAAAGCAATCCTCCTCTCTCTCTCTAATGGTTCCACTGTGTGTCACTATTACCTGCCAGCTATCCCGGAAGTTAGGAGGAGAGAAGCAGGGAGACGCCGACCTCACTCCATCGTTTGTAGTACCACTATGAGAGATGCTTTGAAAACTTTACCACCATGTGAGTGCAATATATTTATTTTACCAATAAAGTGTGTGCAACATTAACAGAGAGCACTTAGATCTTCTATTACTGTTTCCTCATACATGTATGTTGTGGAGTGCTACTCGCATCGGACACAGTGGACCCATTAGAGAGAGAGAGGAGGATTGCTTTTACTGTGTACATGCTTATATGCGCATAGACCCTGCAGGGTCGCCTTGTGGAGGTGAGAGGCAGTGATACCTGTGGTGATGGGAGTATATACACCATTTGTATGTCCTTTGCATGGCTTCAAGTCGTTCCAGCACTTGGGTGTTTGATGTCATTATTAAGGATTTGCCTATCACATCAGTTCTTTCTGCATAATGGACTCTCTATAATGGACTGATTTGCACTTATATGAGCATTTTTTAGCAGTTTTGAAGATATATGATATTGCGCTGCACTGTTTTTTGTCATATTGTTCTGGAAGGAGATATAGATTGCCCTCTAGTGTCCAGCTGCTAGTTTCACTTCATTTATTATCTTCAGTTCAGCTCTGAATATCCTATTACTTTTGTGTTAACTATGGAGTACTGACCTACAAGGAATCATGAGATCCACATGATTGTAATCTCTCGTTTACGATAGAACTTTGGTAATTTGAACAGACTAATGCTTTACATTGCCAGCAGTAAATATTCAGAAGAACTGACCATTTTGACACATTTCAAGCTCTAATAAGCAATAACTGCTTTCAATTTTATAGTATTATATTAGTATATATAAACTGTATATACCGTATATAGTATAGTATAAACTGAACTCCAGGCAGTTATAAAATGCACAGGTTAATGCAGCTCTGAAACCATTTCTACATCCTTATATCTATTTTAAAATGCAAGTAGTGTAAATACCTTAATTATGTTTCAGCCAAGTAGTGTAAGTACCTTAATTTGGTATCAGCCAACTGAAGTACCTGTACAGCAGAGCTCACTCTGGAAGTGGGAGATGCAGCACAAGAAGATAATCAGATTGATAATAGGAGAGGGCAGAGCCACAGAGAGATTAACTCCTCAGTATACTACTTCTCCCTTCACTGTCCAGGCACTGGGTGGGCATGGTGATGAAACCTGTAAGTGAAACTTAAACTGCAGCAATTAAAGATTAGGTTGGCAGCTATACCAAGCAGGACTGGTCTGTGTGGCAGATCTGTGTAAATCTGTGTAAATCTCGTGACTGGATGGATAGAAATACAAATTATTTTTCTAGGTAAAGCAACTCCCGTATATGTATTTCACCTGTGTATTTGGCTGTTTGCCTGGAGTTTAGCTTTAAATTTCATCGAAAAAAGTCAAAAGTTAATAGGGCAGAAAGTTAAGAGAAGAAAACCCACAGATGATCTGATTTTAGAACTGGTTACAAGGGGCAGTTAATCCATACGGCCATGTAAAATGTTATCAGATTTTCACTTACATATTATGCTTCTCCAGCTGCAGAACCTTACGATGAAGTTCCTGGTTTTGGGCTGCGCAAGCAGACATCCTGAGAAATATAGTTAATATGAGCAATTACTGGTCTTTGTCTTTACCTCTCTACACACGTTCTATTTGCATATTCAAAGTACAGCTATTGCATACATCAGAAAAATAGTTGATACGTGTCAACCATCGAGTAAAACCAGAAACAAAGATGAATGCAAGTTTTTTTCAGCACTCTTCATAGTCTAAAGATCCTCAGCTCCTAAGCAAAAAAAGCAACTTAGCCAGAGAATACTTTGAATAATGTATGAGGGGAAAAATTAGTGAATGTAGACTGGATTTAACAATAAATCTACATTCACTAAAACAGATATTAGGTGTACCTTGTTTAATTACATTTTCCCCCCAATTAATCTCCTTTGAAAGTGAATATTAGGGTCAATGTGAAAACATGCAAATGTGAAAAAAGGCAGATTTGCCTTTGAATCAATGATAAATACACTTCTATTTTTATTATTTTAAGGAAAATTCTTGCTGCATTAAAAATGCAGCTTTCTTTATGGACAGGTTAGGAAAAAAAAAAGTGACTACTGCCCTCAAATCAACCTACTTGGGTTTGATTTGCTCCATTGTTCAGGGAACTCAACAAAAAAAAATTGCCAATTGTGAGCCTCAATGTGATCCCCATTAAAGTTAATGAAAAGCAACTTTTGAAGATCAGTTCTGCCCATTTTCGAGGCTGAGTGCCGGCTCACACTGATCCGACTTGTCAGGCGACTTGGTCCAATGCTGTGCAATGGAACCGTTCTAATCAGAGCGACTCAAGTCGATCTGACTTAGAAAAAGGTTTCAGCACTATTTTTTTTGCAAAGTCGGAGCGACTTGCATTGACTTCCATTATGGGAAGTCGTTGCAAGCTGCACTGAAGTCGCGGTGCACAGGCAAATTCATTAGTCGCCCGAAGTCGGGGCGACTTTGAGTCGGATCAGTATGAACCGACACTAATAGTCAAGGAACTACATAGTTTCATAGTTAGTCTGGCTGAAAAGACACAAGTCCATCTAGTTCAACGTATAAATTGGTTGAAATTGGGCATATGGACACTAGCACTGACAGGGGGGAACATGTTCCAATGTAAAAATACTGATTAATACCATTTTATGCAACTTTTAGAGGGCCATGGGAAAAATACTAATTCTTCAAATGACATGCTTCAGAGGTGCCTTTACGCTATACAATATATGGAATTACATAACAGTGCAATTCTTTGAGACAGCATCAATAACACTGTATTCTGGCTTTACACAATTTGTATCCATTTTTTTTTTTTGTACAATATTCCTAGGGTTATATGGAGCATTAGTACCCTTATCTAATTAATTATAAGTTGATATGATTAATTGTAACTTAGTTTTTTTTTTCTGCAAAAGACCAGAACTCAGCTGTTGTATTTGTAAGCAGAACTTATCTGAGAACTATCCAAAGGTTTACACTTCAAAATAATAAAAAGATAAATCCCTCAATTTTATGACCATTGCCGAACTGCAGAACCTTTTGACAAAAACTAGCATCTGCTTGTAAATTGAACTTGTAAAACTTAGGTAAAGTTGCAGCCTTACAATCTGTGACACTGATGCCTGTTGACAAAAAGCCAAATATTCACTAGACATGTGCATGATGAAAAAAATAAATTTAATTTAATTTAGATTCGTTAATCTAGTTATTTTGTTTCGGTAAATTTGGTTGATTCAGTCAACTTGTATTCGGGATTCGTATTCAGGATTCAAATTCAGAATTTGTTTTAGGTCTTTTCAGAATTTTCTTCGAATTCACTGATTTCTTTTGATTCTAAACATTTGAATCGATAAATATTGATTCGGTTGAATCGAAAACTTTCGATTTTTTTTTTCGAATGTGGCAAAGTAAACAAACAAAAGAAAAGTCTTCATCAAATGATTACAACGACTCTTTAAATCATCTTTGGCTTACAAAAACAGCATTATTTCGAAATGGTACTCTAAGAAATATGTTTACAGTTCGAATTTAACTGAAACTCGATGTAAAGTTTGATTCCAATTTCAATTCGAATTTACGGAATTCAAACAAATTTTGTTTCATTATTCGGAGCATTCAGCAAACTTCATTTATACTGCAATTCGGGTATTCGAATATATCCGAATCTCCGAATAACGAAAATGTGTCCAAATATTTATTTGGAATGAAATGAACCGCAAATGTCTTATACTCACTATGCTAGTGGATTTGGCTTTAAAGGAGATGTAGGGCAAAGCTCTTTTGGCCCTACTTCTTCTATGGATCACAGGAGTGCACTTCGTTCTGCATTTCTGTGACCTATTTTCCGCCAACAGCGGGCTAAAATCTGTTGTCGGCTGATGTCACTGAGCCGGTACAGGCTCTGGAGAGATTCTGACTTTAAAGTCGGGAGCCACACAAATACCTGAACCGGCAAATAGCTCAGTCTCTCAGCCGCTGAAAAGCTGAAATAGCCATCCCCAAGCTCAGTGTTCCAGTGAGTGCCAGAAGGGTAGAAAAGAGAGCCAGTGACTGACAGTCACCGACTCACTGTAGACTGAGAACCTAGCGATCAGCATTCTTTGATCACTCAGTTCCTTGTCTTAGAGGTGGCGAGGACACATGCCGCATCAGACCGATGTTGCATTAGCCTAATGTGAGTATGACTGTTTTTTCTTGCACTCCTGAACTTCTCTTTTAATGGGGAGGCACTTTATCTTGTAACTGAAAGACTTGTACATTAACATGTAGTATTCACTCTTAGTGGATCTGAAAGCCAGAAAAATCTGTTAGGACCTTATGGAATGACATAAAGGGAATCAGGCTGTCTAAAAAAAAACAGTGGAAGAATGATTAAATCGAATGGTCCTCACCACATCCAGATAATAGAGAGATATCAACTTGTAGTGAACCAGAACCAGTGGATGTTTTAGTTTACCCGCTGTTTAGCTGTTGTCACAGAGAAAGCAGAGAGAACGGATCCAAGCATGCAGAGAAAGGTGGAGCAGTGGGCAGATCCCGATTCAGAGTGTGTGGCAGGCAATGAGTGCCCCGCTGTGCTGTTGAGGGGGGGGGGGTCAGGCCAGAGGGTGCAACAACCAGCAGAGAAGGAGGTCATGGTTCTCCTCAGGCTCCCCGCTGTTTAATTCAACTGTCGATACCACCAGAAATCCTGCTGGAAATAGTCGATACACTCACATTTGCAGGGTAAAAACATGCATCCAAATCCTTTAACAGTACTGTATTCCTGGGTTAGTTTTGCCGCTAATCCTCGGGTTTCCAACACGCCGTTTTGGCATTTCATTATCATGATATTCTTTCCCAATGTTTGGTTAATGTTTATTATTTAAAGTGACAGTATAACCATTGAATTGTCATAACAAGGGTGCGGCACCATTTTCAGTTTTAGAAAAGTTTTTTTCTGTTTTTTGGCTCAAAATAAATTATATTAATACACAATAAAAAAAGAGAGTATTGTTTTATTAAAATATACTGTGTATTAAAAAACAAATCAAAGAAAAAAACTGCATTGGTAACAAAACTTTGATAACATTTTTTTATATACATGAGACCAGGAGCACACAAGAGGTATACTGTGTATTAGACACAATTGAGGGTATACACATCTTGTTCAAAACATTCTCAGTCATTTTGAAAAGATGTTTGACAGTAACCTTATCTACAATGGATATATATAAAAAAAAAATGTATTTGAACCCTAAGTCCCGGTTCACACTACCGCGACTTGTCAGGCGACTGGTCAGCCTGACAAGTCGCGGTCCATTCTGTGCAACTGTTCTAATAGCAGCGACTCAAGTTGCTCCGACTTAGAAAATAGTTCCTGTACTACTTTGGGGTGACATCGGAGCGACTTGCATTGACTTCAATTATGTGAAGTCCGTGCAAGTCGCGCCAAAGTCGTGGTGCAGGCAACTTCACAGGTCGCCCCCGAAGTCGGATCGCCATAGTGTGAACCGACATTTAGGGGAATGAAAATACCACCTGTCCAAATAATAGGACAAGATGTAACAAAAATGGAAACATTTCAACTGAATAATTGAAAAGCATGTTAGGAAAATGGAAGTTACTGAATGTGTTAATACTTCTGTAAGCAATATATCCAGAGTGTGATATTATAATATGATGTTCAACTTCAGCCTCATCATTAAATCCTGTCGGATAGGTGTAAAGGTGAATATTGAATCTCCCGATAACATTTTTAGAAATGTTCTGTAGGGGCGTAGCTTTTAGATGTGGCCTCAATAACCCAAACCCTCAATCCATCTGTTTTTGCAAAGTGTCTAGGCACACTAAGATCTTGATTTCCTTGTTCAATGAGTTGACAGTGTTCATCAAAACTGGTGTGAAGGGCCCTGCATACAACAGACCACAAGGGCAGGTTAAGCAACACACCACAAAGTCCACTGAACAATATACAAAAGTTTTTGACCTCATGTAATTAATTGGCAGGTGAGACATTTTTTTCTTTTTACAATGGAAAATCCCTTCAAGGTTTCCAAACAAGTTACCCATCCCAAGAGTATATTTTTTGATCTGGGGTTTTACCTTACTATGAGCTCTTTTGCTCTTTATATTGGCAGCTCTATGGTATGCAAGTCATTTTTGGGGCGAATAGAGACCAATTTGGTATCCCATAATATGATTGTCCATTGTTTACTTAATATGATTTCCATGTTTCTTTAGTTAATATGAAATTGAGTAATGAACTTTATCATTATGTCTGTCATCCTCTTCATCTTTACATTGGACTTGTGAATGTAGGTAAGCCAAACAGGACCCATCTATTATATTTTGAGAATAGTCCTTATACATGAACTTAGTACTTTTTTTTCTGGTCCTTAGTTGGGGTGCTTTGTAGCCTGTCCCACCCCCTTCTCACTGTGGGTAAGCTCTTGCCTCTACCTTGATGCGTTGATTATGTAGATGACTTGTCTATATGTGGCTTGATTTTCTATGTTTATTATCCTTTATTTAGATAAAAAGGATGCTTTTTCCCCCACTGACTGCCTTAGAAAGCAGCTTTCCCCACAAAAAATGTAGAGGACTATGCCTTGGATTTGAAGTTTCACTATGTATTGTGTGGGTGTATTGGCACACACTGATGTATCTCAGGGAAACCAACCAGTATGGCAATTTAAACTGAGGGGGTGATCTTTTATATATTTTTAAAAAAATGTTGTCAATTACTTTTTTTTAAGCGTATATCTGTTACTATCAGATTGTTGGTATCCTTGAATTGCTCCCCAATTTTAAATTGGCTAAAGATAGAATTCAGAGAGTAGTGGTTAATGATTCTTACTCTGAATGGTCTAAGGTTATCAGTGGTGTACCCCAAGGTTCAGTGTTAGGACCCTTACCTTTTAATATCTTTATAAATGATATCTGGGATTAAAAGTACCATTTCAGTCTTCGCAGATGACACCAATATTTGCAGTGGAATAACTTCCTTACAGGATGTCTCCAACTTACACATTGACCTCAATGCACTGTTTAATTGGGCAACTATGTGGCAAATGAGATTTTATGTTGATAAATGTAAAGTTATGCACTTGGGGGTTAAGAATATGCATACAGCATACATATTAGGGAGAGTAGAACTGGGGGAATCCATAGCGGAGAAGGATCTGGGTGTTCTGGTAGATCCTAAGCTTAATAATAGCATGCAATGCTAAGTTATGCAGTTCAGTTTTGGGCACCAGTTCTTAACCACTTCCATACAGAGCAGTTAGACCCCCTTCCTTCCCAGACCAATTTTCAGCTTTCAGCACTCTCACACTCTGAATGACAATTGCTCAGTCATGCTACACTGTAACCAAACAAAATTTTTATCATTTTTTTCACACAAATAGAGCTTTCTTTTTGTGGTATTTGATCACAACTGGGTTTTTTTTTTCCTGATATAAGCAAAAAAAGCGCAAACATTTTGAAAAAAAAAAACACTTTTTTTTAGTTTCTATTATAAAATTTTGCAAAAAATTAATTTTTCTTCATACATTTGGGCCAAAATTTATACTGCTACATATCTCTGGTAAAATTGACCCAAATTGGTGTATATTATTTAGTCTGTGTGAAAGTTATTGAGTCTAGAAGCTATGGTACCAATTGCTGAAAATTGATCACACCAGATGTACTGACGGCCTATCTCCTTTCTTGAGGCCCTGAAATGTCAGTACAAATACCCCCCAAATGACCCCTTTTTGTAAAATAGACAGTCCATGGTATTTAGTAAGAGGCAAGGTGAGTTTTTTGAAGTTATAATTTTTTCCCACAATTCTTGGGAAAATGAAGAAAAATGTTTTTTTCTTTTTTTTCCCACAAAGTTGTCAATTTATAAGCCATTTCTAACACATAGCACGTACACAGCAAAAATGACACCCCAAAATACATTCTGCTACTCCTTCTGAGTATGGCGATACCACATGTGTGAGACTTTTACACAGCCTGGCCACAAAAAGAGACTACACATCCAAGTAGCACCTTCAGGCGTTCTAGGAGCATAAATAAACATAAAACTTTCTTACTACCTATCACACTTTTGAAGGCCCTAGAGCACCAATACAATGGAAAAGTCCACAAAATGACCCCATTTTGGAAAGCAAACACTCCAATGTATATTCTATGAGGCATTATGGGTAGTTTGAACATGTCATTTTTTTCCACAAGTTTTTGGAAAATGTGGGAAAAAAATGAAAACTTTTTTTTTTACACAAATGTGTCAATTTATAGGATATTCCTAACACATAGCATGTACACAGCAAAAATGACACCCCAAAATACATTCTGCCCCTCCTCCTGAGTATGACGATACCACATGTGTGAGACTTTTTCACAGACTAGCCATATAGAGGGGCCCAAAATCCAAGGAGCACCATCATGCATCCTAGCCACTTGCCTAGGCCTATTTTTGACATTTGGTGTTTACAAGCTAAAATCAGTTGTTTTTGCTAGAAAACTACTTAGAACCCCCAAACATTATATATTTGTTTTTAGCAGAGACCCTAGAGCAGTGGTTCTTAACCTGGGAATCGATCGAACCCCAGGGGTTCGGTGAGTCAGTCTCGTGGGTTCGGCGGAGGTCAAGACACACAGCCGACTCATATGATTTGTGATGACACGCCCCACTCATTGGCTGCAGGTGATCATGCAACATCGCTTGGCCTATCTGTGCTGCAGGGAATTTAGCGTGCCCAGTAGTCGAATTGTAACTGTCGTGATGGTATGTCGTGTGATTTCTTTCTTAATATTAATCCCTTCATACTAACTATGTCAAGCAAAAAAATAAAGTGGTCGGACGAATATGTACAATATGGATTCACATGTATAACGGAACGTGATGGGAGTCAGCGTCCTAACTGCATGATTTGCAATGCCAAGTTGAGCAATTCTAGTCTAGCACCGGCAAAACTAAGAGGACACTTCCTTAAGCTGCATGGAGATGGAAAATACAAGAACACAACGCTCGCTGAATTCAAGGTGAGGAGAGCCAGATTCCTTGAAAAGGCTAGTCTGCCTGTTCTCGGCTTTGTACCCATCAACAAACCGATCCTCATAGCATCGTACGAAGTTACTTACCTGATCGCAAAGCAGGGCAAACCACACACCATTGGTGAAACTATCATAAAACCAGCTGTGTTGAAGATGGCGAATATCATGCTGGGAAAAGCGGCTGAAGTTAAGTTATCCCAAATTATGTTTTTGTTTTTGTGTGAAAATCATGTTTTAATGGTTTTGTACTTTGTTCTTAATGGTTTTGTTCTTTAATGTTTTTTTCATTTTGTGCACCTATGTATAAATATATACCTAAATGTATACCTATGTTTTGAATTTGAAAAAATCATATTTTATTTTTCCAATTAAGGAGGGTTCGGTGAATGCGCATATGAAACTGGTGGGGTTCAGTACCTCCAACAAGGTTAAGAACCACTGCCCTAGAGAATAAAATGGAGATTATTGCAATATTTTTTATCACACCGTATTTGCGCAGCGGTCTTCCAAACGCAATTTTTTTGGGAAAAAAATTCTGCTGCCATAACACCGGTATTTAGGTTTAAATGGAGGACGTATATAAACCTTTTTGGACTTGGACATGGTGGCTGTATGAAGGGTGACAGGTACTCGGGTACTTTGCTGGGCAGATGACAGGCAGGTGACAGGTACTCTGGTACTGATGAGCAGGTGGCAGGTACTCGGGTACTCCGATAGGCAGGTGACAGGTACTCGGGTACTCTGATGGGCAGGTGACAGGCAGGTGATAGGTACTGATGGATACTGATGAGTAGTACTGATACTGATAGGTGATATTGATACTGTACTGATGGGTACGGATGATCAGTACTGATACTGATAGGTGATATGTACTGATGGGTACTGATGAGTACTGATGAGTAGTGATGGGTACTAATGAGCAGGCGGCAAGTACTCGGGTATTTCAGGCGTCAGGTACTCTGATGAGCAGGTGGAAGGTACTCGGGTACTCTGATGGGTAGGTGACAGGTACTCGAGTACTCTGATGGGTATGTGACAGGTACTCGGGTACTCTGATGGGTAAGTGACAGGTACTCGGGTACTCCGATGACGGGTACTCGGGTACTCTGATGACAGGTACTCCGGTGACAGGTACTCAATGTACCCGAGTACCTGTCATCAGAGTACCCGAGTACCTGTCATCAGAGTACCCGAGTACCCGTCATCAGAGTACCCGAGTACCCGTCATCAGAGTACCCGAGTACCCGTCATCAGAGTGCCCGAGTACCCGTCATCAGAGTGCCCGAGTACCTGTCATCAGAATACCCGAGTACCTGTCATCAGAATACCCGAGTACCTGTCATCAGAGTACCCGAATACCCGTCATCAGAGTACCCGAATACCTGTCACCAGCCCATCAGGTACTCTGATGACAGGTACTCTGGTACTCTGATGGGCTGGTGACAGGTATTCGGGTACTCTGATGGGCTAGTGACAGGTACTTTGATGGGCTAGTAACAGGTACTTTGATGGGTTAGTGACAGGTGCTCTTTATTGGGGGGGGGCAATCAGTGTGTTTGGGGTGCACTGTAATTGGTAACTAGCTGTTACCACAATCTCCTCCTCACACAGGATCAGTATGTGAGGAGGAGAACACGGTGACAGCTAGTTACCGTGTTCTCTGTTGACATTTGTGACCGGCTGTGATTGGACACAGCCGGTCACGTGGTAAAAAGCCAATTTCATTGGTTCTTTACCTAGATCAGGGATTGGCTCTGTCCGGGGGACGAGCCTCGTCCCCGATCGCTGCTCTGCGCGCCCCCAGGGGCGCGCATTGCAGAGAGAACGAGCGGCTCACGCTGGAGCCTCTCATGTGATCGGCTGTGATTGACACAGCCGATCACATGGTAAACAGCCAATTTCTATTGGCTGTTTACCTTGATCAGGGATGGGCTATGTCTGAGGGACGAGCCTCATCCCTGATCATATGACGGCCGCCCGGAACAGTAAAGCCATCCTGCCGGCGTCATATTACTATACGCTGGTAAGGATGTGGTTAAAAAGGATATCAGGGAACTAAAGAAAGTACAGAGAAAAAACAACCAAACTAATAAGAGGCATGGAGAAAGTCAGCTATGACAAACGATTAGAGAAACTGAATTTATTCTCTCTTGAGAAGAGATTAAGGGGATATGATCAACATGTATAAATACATAAGAGATCCATATAGTGAACTTGGTGTTGAGTTATTCACTTTAAGGTCAACACAGAGGACAAGGGGGCACTCTTTACATCTAGAGGAAAACAGATTTCGTCTCCAAATATGGAAAGGTTTCTTTACCGTAAGAGCTGTGAAAATGTGGAATAGCCTCCCTTCAGAGGTGGTTCTGGCTAGCTCACTAGATTGGGTACTAATATTTATAGGTAAAGTTGATCCAGGAAATATCTAATTACCTCTCGGGGGATCAGGAAGGAATTTTTTTCCCCTGCTGTAGCAAATTGGATCATGCTTTGCTGGGGTTTTTTCGCCTTCCTCTGGATCAACTGCGGGTATAGATGTGTACGTTTTACTCACTAAACAATTAGTAGTCCAATGGTGATATTTTGCAATGTGTAAAAATATAGAAACCATGCGTTTCAATATATAAAGGTACACATCATATCCATAGAAAACAAGAAGTGAATATAAGGTGACCAGTGCTCTAAAAGTATGGACCTTCCACCTGAAAATACTACAAATTGTATGGAAGTGCTGAAAGCAGTGCTTATCTAATACCTTGTTATAACACTAGGGGAAGTGTTATGCTTCTGATGCACAGTGTAAATTCCAACCAAATGAATATGTAACCATATAAAGTGCCAAGTGTACAAGTATTCAATAAATTATTGAATCAGAAAAAGTGCCAAGTGCTTAATTATTAATTAATCAATTAGTAAACCAGATAGATCCCCTAAAAAGTAAATCATATGTAGTATGCCATGCAGTAACAACTGCTAAGTGCAACAAAACATATAAAGTGCCAGTGTATGGTATATAAGGTGCCAAGTGTATATATAATACATAAATGATCAACAGAGTCCACTTAGGAATTGGTGACAGAGCCAAATTATTTTTTAAAAAAGTTCACAGTCCACAATGTAAAGTGCTTGATCCAATAGAATCCGTGCCAGTGATCTTGTATAATTGCAGATAATAGAACCAATGGCTGTGGGTGATTCGTGCTTCTCCGTGCATAGAAGGCTGTGCAGTGCTATCCCCCTATGGTAATGCACTCACCGCATATCCGTACCCTTACGGGGGTATCAGGCCTTTTGTACAGTAAGGTGTTCCTCTGGCTCCTCCATCCCTCTCTTTCACTTCTCACATGAAAAGATATTGCAGACAGCCCATAGTGTAGTAATGTAGGTATTTATTTAAACAAAAACAATATCCACTCACAGTTTAGCAACTGCTATTCAGTGTCGCGGCGGATGTCCAGGTCCGTGCGTTCCACGGCCCTGAGCCACACAAAACGTAAGTGACGCAATGATGCTCAAGTCCCGTTCTACGCGTTTCGTCGGTCTGACGTCATCAGGAGCGGCGCCATCTTGCCTCACCTCCAGTGTTTATATATGCTCCCGTAACTCTGCAACTCCTCCTCACGTGACCGGCGGCCATATTGGAGTCCCTTTGCGTGTTACAATATACTTACTGATTATACCAAATCATGCCAATGGCCTAATTGTATGTTGTTGCTAAAGGGACCCTTAGCCTTATGACTTGATCCGCCATGTTGGAGTCCTAAGGTAAAATTTATATGCCCGGTTCTTATCTCTATGTTCTTGGGGTATGCTGTGTCACGGGTAGTAAATATGAACATATACATTATTAAAACCATATTTATTGATACCATATAAAAATCCATATTAAAATTAAATAGAAAATAAAAATTAATAAAAAAAAAAAATAAAAAAAATATATATATAAAATATAAAACCAATGAATATAATAAAGAAAAATGAATACATTTAAAAGGCCAATATTATAACCATATGTGAATATAGAAATTGTATATAAAAATGGAGGTAATGTGTGGAGAAAGAGGAGTGCTAAAGATTGCTGCAAAAATGCCACAAAGATGTAATAAAAAAGGAAAAAATTAAAAAAATGTAACGAATTGTGTATGTAAGTGTATATCTGAACCCATGTTGTCTGGTATGATGTACACTAGAAGGGAAGTAGTGGGTTTATTATATATTGTACCCAAGAAATTGTATTATATTGGGAAGGAGTATATGTATGGGACCTATGTTGGTTGGAGTGTCTGAAACTCATAAATTATATGAGGGCTATTTTTGGTTGGGAAAAAATGTAAAGTATGTATTTGGACTCAATGTTGTCTCTATAGTGAACTATTTTGTAGTTCCTATATGTAATCGACGGGGGAATTTAGTCATGGGTTACTCAAAAACAGTTGAGGTCAATGTCTATATTTAAACCCTCAGGTTGGAGGGTATTAAGCAAAAAGATCCATTTGGTTTTATTTTGGGACACTTTGATTCTTTTATTTGTCCCCCTCCAATGTTCTTTGATCTGGTCAGTGGCATAAAAGGTCATGACTCCTGAATCTCGACCTCCCTAAAATGACGTGACACACTATGTTTGTGAAACCCTTTTTTGATATTGTTAATATGCTCCTGTATCCTGATGTGCAAGGGCCTTGTGGTTCTCCCCACATACTGTAATTTACATGGACATTCCAGTACATAGGTCACATGGGTGCTCTTGCAAGAAATCAGTTGCTTTATTTTATATTCTTTTCCAGGTGACTTTAGACCTAAAAGAATGTTTTTTCCTTGGCTGTTTTTTACTTCTTTTGCATGCTAAGCATGTTTGACATCTAAAAAGCCTTTGATTTCTGGGCATATGTTGATTTCTTTAGGGGGGTCTACCACATTATGGACCAATTTATTTCTGAGATTTGGTGCTTTTCTATAGATTAATTTTGGGCCTTTTGGTAGGATTTTTTCAAAGTTTTGTCCGATTTGAGTATGTTCCAATGTTTTTTTATAACTTTTTACAATCCCTTGTATTGTCTTGAGAAATCTGTAATGAATGCCAACTCCATATTTTTGTTATTTTCGATTTTCTTTTCTTGTAATAGGGTTTCTCTGTCCATATTTCTTATTTTTATTTTTAAATTGTCTAATTCCCTTCTGTCAAATCCTTTTTCTAGAAATCTTTCTATGAGTATGTTGGCCTGTTCTTCATAGTCAGTGAGATTACTACAATTTCTTCGTATTCTTAGCAACTGCCCCTTGGGTATATATTTATCTTTCTAACTGTGGCTATAGGATTGTGTATATGGGATTGTATGGTTGGGTTTTCTTAACTGTTTTTATTTTGTATTTTATTTGTTGAACCAGATGGACTTGTGTCTTTTTTCAACCTGACTAACGATGTAACTATGTGTGCTGGTAACCAGGGAGAACCCACAGAGTGAATATCAAGCGGTCCTTGCGGGGGCATTGCTACATACATTTACCAAAACCATATAATATAAGGACAAAGCTAAACATACATTCACTCTGTATCCAATCAGGCAGGCCCTGTATTACACATTTGATGGTAGCTCTCATTTGAAGGAGATTGTACAATCAGGCGGTATAGAATATGGCCAGCTTAAGGCTCACCATGCATGTTACAAAAGGTGGGGCCTAAAGAGGAAGGGGTGTGGTTTACATATGACGGGTTGATCTTAAACAGGAAGGGGTGTGGCTGTGACAGGAAGGGGTGGGTCATATTTAAATTAGGGGTGCACAAGTTTAGTCAGGCCTGGGGCAGCACAAAAGCTAAATACACCACTGACCCCACCTACTTCTGTGAGACCCCCCCCCACTTCCAGTGTGGGATTGAAGACAGGCTTTAGGTTCAGCAGCATGAGTGCAGGAGAGATCTCACCACTGAGTTCCCCTTAGCTCTTCAAACCTAGACCTTTGGTGTGGCTCAGTAATGATGCCGTAAGGGTGTGTTCCTTGGGAGCTCAGTGATCCACAGCAGTGCTCCGGCCTCACGCAGCCAGCAAACCTGACCCTGCCTTATACCTCTGCACATGTCAGTTTCTGATGACCTGGCGAAGCCCTTGGAGACCGGTAGGAGACCGGACATTGCGACATACTTCCTCCGGCGTCCCACAGCTCAGTGTGTCTCCTCTCCAGCTGCTTCCCCTCAAGGCTCCCCACAGCCGACCTCCATAATGGACAAACCACGGGCAGACACAATGGATGATCATCTATCCCCTGGTCAATTGGAAAACCCTCAGCCTTCAGAATGGAGAGAACTGCTCTTACTAATACAGACAAAGCAGGATATAAATGAGATGGCAGCATCGATTGTGAGTAATCTTTCTCTTGAAATCAATGCCATAAAACAGCAATTTACACAAATGGATAACAAAGTAGCTGCTGTGGGGGTGGCCCAATCTATATTGTAAACCAGAGTTAATGCTTTAGAAAACTCACAGGTCCATATACAGAATCAACTAACCATTTTGCAACTCCAACAGGATGACAGTGAAAATCGCAGCCGGAGAAATAATATTAGGCTGTGGGGGGTCCCAGAAACAGTCCTGGGCCCCGAATTAAAAACGGCAGCTTTGGGGATATTTAACAAATTGTTGGAGCGCCCTCCTACAGAGGAGATCGAAATAGACAGAGTACATAGAGTACAGGCACCCCGCAGCGTAGGAGAAGTCCATCCATGTGATGTATTGGTCAGAATACATTTCTACTCCCTTATGGAAGATATTATGCGACGTGCATGGAATCAAGGTCCTATAGACTTTAAAGGAGCCCCAATACAACCTATAGCTCCTTCGCATATAGAGGTAATAGGCTTAGTTAACCAGCACTATTCTTTGGAAAAGGCATATGCTTACTCAGTGTGTCGTGGTAAGAAATTTCATACAGCTTGGCTTCTCTGGCAACAAAGTCCCTACTTTCACAGTGTCCAACGGTAGAATCGAGGCGGGTGGATGGTGAGACCCAGAGTATGATGGTGCCTCCTCCCGTATCTGTCTTGGCATTTTTTGTTTTGTTTTCTTTCTCTTTTTGGGGTATCCCCTATGTATTTTCTATACACCCACTAGGTAGTCTCTGGGCCCTGAACGTATACAGTATTGGACTTCCTTGTATCCTGTTCTCGCTATTTATAATGCTATAATGTAATTTGATCAACATATTATATCAATAGTTTCTCCTTTTTTCTTCCTCTTTTTTTCTTTTTTTTCTTCTCCCTTTTCTATCATTATTATCTTGCGTTAACCTATTGTGCTTTTCATGTGATTGTTTCCTTTTTGTGAAAATCAAATAAAAACCAATTGAAGTAAAGGAGCCCCAATACGGCTCCTAGCAGACCTCTCACGTTGCACTCTGTGGATGAGGGCCATATTAAAACCATTGCTAGCTGAAATTCGAAAGTTGGGTGCTACATATCATTGGGGTCACCCGTTCCATTTGGTGGTTTCACGAAATGGAAATTCATTTGCTTTGAGATGGCATGAACAGATACCAGAGCTATTCTCTTTTTTGGAGACCCCTCTAATATCAATTCCCGACTGGCTCAGCAATCCGTGGAGTCGGATCTCATGGGGATCCCCCATGTCACGGTTTAGACATCCCCGTAGAGAGGGCCCCGATCCATTAGAAGAAGACACTTTTGCGGAGGACATGGCCCCTAACAACATTTAAAAATTACATGGAAAATTTTCATATTCTCTTACTTTTTCACTATATCTCTAGATATATTATCTTGGACTTTGTTGGAAACCCCTGTCCTGCCCCTTCCCTCCTTCCCCTTGGTGCTGATCCCCCGTCGCCCGGATGAGTAATGTCCCCTGCCTGGTCGGGTGGGGGTCACGCATTGAGGATATGAGGTTCGGTAGTGTGAGTCCCATACACTATCCAATTTTTGAAGTAGATCTACCGACTCGAGGTGTTTTACGGACTCCACAATGTTTTTTTCTCCTTTTTTTTTTTTTTTGGAATTCCTGGGAAATACAAGGTGGAGATGCTGCTTTTGGGGGTGGGGGGGGGAATGAGGGTAAGGGAGGGGGATATAATTGTCAATTCAGATTATTTAAATATGAAGTATTGAATGTGTGTGCAGGGGGGTTGTAGCTCAAAAATGAGTAAGATGCTTTGTAGGCCAACAGCCAACACTATATGGTCACATCTCCTTATTATTTTTTCTTTTTTCTCATTTATTTTTTTTTAATATTTTTTGCTTGCCGGTGAACACTTTTTATCTTACGGCGTTTTGCTGATCACTTCTCCCACATTAGGAAGCACCTGGTTGCGCTCGGTTACGGTATAACCAATTTTACCTGTATTGGTATATAGCTGGGGGGGAGGGGGGGTTTCTTTAATTTTTTTTTTTTGGTCCTCCAGGGTTGCCATGTCACCTAGCCCTGCACGAGCGGTCTCAGGATATAAGGTAACTACCCTTAATGTAAGAGGTTTAGCCACCCCAGAGAAACGGTCACTTCTTCTATCAGATTTAAAACCCAGTCATTCACATATGGCATTTTTAAAGGAAACGTATCTTCGGAAAGATGCCATCCCCAGGCTATACAATAGGGATTTCCCCTGGGTGTATCATGCTCCCTCACCAATACCTAAATCAAAAGGAGGGAGTATTCTCATATCTAAATTTTTGCCCTGGGTGTTTAAAGAGGAGCTTGTCCCCTTAACTCAAGCCAGAGAAGAATTAAATCGCCTCCTGTTTCAGAAGACGATTAGAGGTATGGCATGAGCTAGGAGACACTACTATGAATTTTCAAATAAACCAGGTGCGATGCTTGCACAGGCTTTAGGGGCCCGAGAAAGAGAACACCAATATCTCATATACAAACGCCTGGTGGACGAGAGGTTCATACCTCGTCTGTTATTTCGGACGAGTTCTAATCATTTTATCATTCTCTTTATAACATAACAACCCCTGAGAGAATAACTTCCCCTAGCGAGGAGAGGGAATTATCAGAGATCTACCTCCGAGAATCAAGAATGCCCACACTTACAGCGGAGCAGGCATCTGCCTTGGAAGGGGCAATTACTATTGAGGAATTATCATCTGCTCTCTCACAATCTAAACCCCATAAGGCCCCTGGACCAGATGGGCTTTCTTTGCCATATTACCAGCAATTTCTGGCATATTTAGGTAAACCCCTCCTGGAGCATTTAAATAATGTAGGAGAGGGTGCCATGTTTCCTATTGACTCTTTGAGGGCTTATATAGCCCTTATTCATAAAGAGGGGAAAGACCCTCAGCTCTGCGACAGCTATAGGCCTATTTCCCTTTTAAATTGCGATACCAAATTGTTTGCAAAGATCCTTGCGAATCGTCTAGTGCCACACATCCCCCGCCTGGTGCATTTTGACCAGGTGGGGTTTGTGCCGCATTGCGAGGCAAGAGATAACACTATAAGGGCTATTGATCTGGTACACGAAGCACGGGTTTCACATACTCCGATGGTATTATTATTTACGGACATGGAGAAGGCTTTTTGACAGGAAATGCTCTGGTATGGATTTTAACGGGAACCCCGCGCCAAAATGAAAAAAAAAAAAATGGCATGGGGTCCCCCCTAAAATCTATACTAGACCCTTATCAGAGTAAACAACCTGGCTGGCCAGGATTGGGGTGGGGATGAGCGAGCACCCCCGAACCATACCAGGCCACATGCCCTCAACGTGGGGGGGTGGGTGCTTTGGGGCAGGGATGCCTCTGCCACCCCACCCCAAAGCACCTTGCCCCCATGTTGATGGGGACATGGGTCTCTTCCCCACAACCCTGGGCTGTGGGGGTCTGCGGGGGGGAGGAATCTGGAAGCCCCCTTTAACAAGGGGACCCCCAGATCCCGCCCCCCCTATGTGAATGGAAACCGGGTACATAGTACCCCTACATCAAAAAACCCATTCACCAAAAAAAGTGTACAAAAAATTAATGACGAATGCCAGCTTTAGAAAAGTCTTTTATTAAAAAATAAAAAAATACTGTCCCCCTATGATCAGTCACCCGTCCGCCCGAAAAATATAAAAAAAAAAAAAAAGAAGCTGCTGCTTCCCCATACGCTTCCCACGGAATGAGCTGTTTTGATTTTGACAGCTCCTATATAGTGACCTGACGCCACAAGCCACCCCACAATCCACTGCTCAGGTGCAGTGAATAAATTACTGACGTCAGCAGCAGCTTCTTCTTTTTTTTTTTCTATTTTTCGGGCGGACGGACGACTGATCATCGGGGGACAGTATTTTTTTATTTTTTAATAAAATACTTTTCCAAAACTGTCTTTGTCATTTTTTTGTACACTTTTTTGGTGAATGGGTAGGGGTACCATGTACCCGATATCCATTCACATAGGGGGGGTGGGATCTGGGGGTCCCCTTGTTAAAAGGGGCTTCTAAATTCTGATAAGCCTCCGCCCCACAGACCCCCACAACCACAGCCCAAGGTTGTGGGGAAGAGACCCCTGTCCCCATCAACATGGGGGCAAGGTGCTTTGGGGGTGGGGGGCAGAGCCCCCCTGCCCCAAAGCACCCATCCCCCCATGTTGTATGGTTCAGGAGGGAGGGGGGCGCTCGCTCGCCCCCACCCCCATCCTGGCCAGCCAGGCTGTGTGCTCGGATAAGGGTCTGGTATGGATTTTAGGGGGAACCCCACACCGTTTTTTTTTTAAATTTTGGTGCGAGGTTCCCCTTAAAATCCATACCAGACCCAAGGGGCCTGGTATGGATTTTGGGGGGGACCCCACGCCGTTTTTTTTTACCTGTATTGCCGGGAGCCGACAATACATTACAGTCGCGAGCAAGTTTAAATGACATTTTTTCCTTTAGAAATGTCAGTATTGGTGCAGCAGGCTAGAAACATTACACAAATGCGCCACTTTACAGGCACACTAAGGGGGCCCCCCAGGCACGATATTTAAAGGCATTTTTCATTTTTATTGTTTCACTTTAAGCATTATTAAAATCACTGCTCCTGTAAAAACAATTGTTTTAAAAAATATTTTTTGCATTGATTCATGTCCCACAGGGCAGTACCCGGGTCCCCATACACGATTTTTGGCCCAATAACTTGCATTTAAGCCTTCAAAATTAGGACTTTTGATTTTTCATGTTCGTGTCCCATAGACTTAAATGGAGTTTGCATGTTCACTAGAACATTTCCCCTGTTCGAGATGTTCTGTACAAACCGAACAGGGAAGGGGGGGTTCGGCTCATCACTAGTGGGGAGGAAGGTCTTGCCAGGAGGAATTTTTGACTCCAGGGTGGTAGAATGGGCAAGAATGCATGAGGTAGGAATGATCAGGGCAGGTTTAGAGGTGGGCTCCTCATCTAGAGTGTCAAATGAACTAGAGAGTACATCAGTCCGATTGTTGCAGGAACCAGGTTTGTACATAATGGTGAAATTAAAAAGGGAAAAGAAAAGACTCCACCTGGCCTGTCTGGGATTCAGTCGTTTGGCATTCTGTAAGTTTTGTATAGAGTGAGAGGAACCCTCCAAGAGATGACCCCACTCCTCTAATGACAATTTAATTGCAAGAAGTTACCGATCGCCAATAGCATTGGTGCCAGACGCCATATTAACCCCCAATGCAGGTACTAGAGGATACATAAATAACCCCTAACACAGGTATCGAACGACACATACATAAATCCCAACACAGGTATCAACACAGGTATCAGAGGACACATACATAACCCCCAACACAGGTATCAGAGGACACATTTTAAACCCCCAGCATTGATTTCAATGGACACCATAATAACTACAAACACTGGTATCAGAGGACACAATATAAACTCCCAGCATTGATGTCAGTGGATGCATTAATATTTCCCAGCATTGATGTCAGTGAATGCAATAATAACTGCTAGCACAGGTGTCAGTTATATCAACCCCCTCCCCCACATTGGTGGTCAGTGGCATTGAAATGTAACCCCTCCCGTTACCCCCAATGTCGGGGGGGAGGTTCAATTTCACTGACATTACCACAAATGCAGAAGGGGGTGATCAGATTAAATTTTACTGCCATGAGGACCAATGCAAGGTGGGGATGGGGGATGAGGGGGGTTAACATTCACTGCCATTCAGACCAATGCATGTGGGGGGTTAACTTTTACTGCCGCTGACTGCCCCATCCCCCACCTCCCACCTGCATTCCTGCATTTGTGGACATGGCAATGTTAACCCCTTCCTCAACTCCAGCCTGTTCCAGCCCCATTCCCCTAGTACTATGATGCTGGAAAGGGAGCAGGAGCAATGAAACAAGTACACTCAGCTGAGCCTACCTCAGCTCACACTCGCTCCTGGTAAGCTCACATCTTCCTCTTCCAGGGGTGCAGGCAGACAGGTGGCCTGACGGGCGGGCGGTTCAGGCAGGTGGGCAGTCGGATGGGCGGTTTAGGCAAGTGGGCGGGCAGGCAGTTCGAGCAGGTGGGCAGCTCAGGCAGGTAGGCAGGCAGGCGGTTCAAGCAGGAGGACAGGTGAGCAGGCAGGCTGTTCAGGCAGGTTGGCGGATGAGCAGGCGACGGTTCTGCAGGTGGGTGGGTGAGCAGGTGGGTGGGCCTTCAGTTCGGGCAGGTGGGCGAGTGAGCAGGCGGGCGGAACGGTGTGGGCAGGTGGGCGGGCAAGCAGATGGGCAGGATCTCAAAGATTTCTGCATCCCTATCCCACCCACACAGCAAGCGGCCAGAGCCTGAAACTGACAGTCCCGAAGCTAGAGGGAGGGGGGAGCAAAATCCTCCCTCCAGCAGCCATCGCAGCCTGCACTGTTTGCTGTTTGGAATGATAGTGATAATGATAGTGACTACAGCATCACTCTGTAACGCTCCTGCGTTTCATGTATGGTGTGGATTTTCAGCTGCAGAAATATTCCACTTCAGTAGTCATGTAAGAGAGATGCTGAGATACCATTCCCAACCTCAATGACTCATCATGTGTGGAAGGTCTTAATTCAGCTAGTAAATACACACACTCAACAAGCTGGTTCCTAGAGTGACTTTATGTATGTAGTAACACAGTGATGAAGATTTAAGAGACAGGTTGAGTGGAGGTGGTAGGTGACAGACACTTGAAGGTAAGACAGTAGCAGATGGATGCAGGTAGGTTTAGCAATCATGTATGGTAGCAGATGACAGAGTAGCAGGTGGACATACAAGAGAGATCAACCCAGTGCAGGAATAAGTAGCAGTAGTCTTAAGAGCTAGCAATCTAGATATGCAGATGTGATAAATAGTCTTTACTATGCAGAGCTAGATAGTGTAAGCTTAGTATAAGTTTATAGAGGGTTCCCCTGCGGGGTACTTAGCACTAATAGCAATACAGCCGAAGGTTGGTTCAGGAGGAGCGGATGATCCGGAAGCGGGATGCAGGGATCAGCGCAGCGAGGTTCCGTCAGCGAGGTATGCTTGCAAGCACGAAAGCTTCAAGCCAAGTTAGCATCCAGGTAAGGGTGCTTGAACGAACACATGTGAGTGAGAGCCGGCAATCTAAATAGCCATCCAGTCCGGCGCTGAGTGATGACAGCATCAGTCTTAAAGGGAAACACACCTATATGTGTTTCATCTATCTAGGTAGATGGAAATCACCCGGAAATAATGTGATAGGAGGCACTGAGAGTGCCAGAACCTTACACACTCCTGTCATTCAGGCAGCTGGAGAGCAGAGCACTCATCTGCTCTCAGCACCCCCTCTGCACTTGCCCTAAGCAGATTTCCACTCGCCAAATGTGAGCAGGCGAGTGGAAACTTTGAGGGCTGCTTCCCACATTTTTTTTTTTGGTCTTTCTCTATTTTTTTGGTCTTTCTCTATTCACTCATCTGAAGGGTTGACTTCATACATACATTTACATGTACCTTTTCTTATTAGCAGCATTTTCATCTTGAATTTCCAGGACTGGTAGTTCTAGTTTTTTCATGCTTGCAAATGGAAGCTTTGTTTGCAGCTGTTACTAGCCATTTTCTTTTATTCTTCCAACAGAATTCAAGCACACTTTGTAAACTGGTTCACCTCTTTTCTCCCTATGTAATTTATCAGCTCTCCTGTCTTTTAACCGGTTGCCGACCGCCGCACGACTATATACTGCGGCGGTCAGCCCCGGCCAGGCAGAGTGACGTATCGATACGTCACTCCCCTGTCACTGACTTGCGAGCCTATTGCGGGCGGGCGCGCACCCGCCGAGGCTCGCGCCCGCCGCGGCTCGTTCACAGACAAGTCAGTGCGTGTGACCGGCGGACTCGATGTCCGCCAGTCACACTACGATCGCTCCTGTGAAGGGAGAAAGACAGAGCGGCTTGTGTAAACAAGCTGCCTGTCAGTTCTCCCTGTGTAAAAGTGAAGATCTGACCGTTCTACTATGTAGAACTGTTGATCTTTGCTTTTACACCAATAGCAATGTCCCAGTTAGAATCACGCCCCTAGGACACACTTAACCCCTCCCTGTCCAATAAAGTTAACCCCTTCCCTGCCAGTGTCATTTTTGCAGTAACAGTGCATATGTATAGCACTGATTACTGCAGTAATGTCACTGGTACCCCCAAAAGTGTCAAAAATGTCAGTCAAGGGTCCGATCTGTCCGCCGCAATGTCGCAGTACCGAAAAAAAATCGCAGATCGCCGCCATTACGCGTTAAAAAAAAAAACACCAAAAATGACAAAAATCTTTCCCTTTGTTAGTAAACGCGATAACTTTTGCGCAAACCAATCAAAATACGCTTTTTGCGATTTTTTTTACCAAACATAGGTAGCATAAAACAAATTGGCCGAAAAATGTTAAAAAATTTTGATTTTTACATTTTTTTTGGGGGAATTTCATATAAAAAAAATGTGAAAAATATTGTTATTTTTGCAAAATTTACGCTCTTTTTTTGTTTATAGCGCGTGATCAAAAAATCGCACAGGTGATCAAATACCACCAAAAGAAAGCTCTGTTTGTGGGAAAAAAAGGACGTCAAATTCGTTTAGGTACAGCGTCGCACGACCGCGCAATTGTCCGTTAAAGTCACTCAGTAAAAAATAGCAAAAAAACCCCTGGTCCTTTAGCAGCCAAATCCTCCGGGGCTTAAGGGGTTAATGACAACAACTCCAACACACTGACACTGTGTGTTGTTCTCAGCTCACTTTTTATAGTGAGTGGCTGGTTTTGAAAGCCCCCCACCCTATTATTGAGGCAGATGATCAAGGTCAAGTGCTGCACATGGAATTATTGGTGATCATCAAAATTTGCTGACTGGGAAGGGCGTGGCTACCGGCGCGGAAGATGGCCGCATTCTAAGCCAGTTCCGCACAGCCACCCTGGACACACACCAAATCTAGGGCACAGACGACTCCCGGAGGTCCGCAACTCACCCCGTCGCCTCCCGCAAGCATCGCCGCCATGACCCGCTGCAAAAAGGAAACCGAGCAGCTGAACAAGCTGTCCGGTTTCCTCATCTCCCAGAGCCTACAAAATGGCGGCGGCCCGGGAAAATCTCAGAGGGACAAGCAGGGAGGAACTCCGCTCCTCAAACTCATCTGCCCCACCGATGCACAGAATCATTGGCAACTCGGCCTGTGGACAGTCCTGGGGGTCTCCATCTCCTTCCTCCAGGAGCCCGGCTAAGAACAGGCAGAGGAGGGAATCTCCACAGCGTTCCCATGCGGGTGCAGGTATGGACATTACTTACCCACATACTACAGTCATGTCTCAACCACCCCCATCCTCAGAACCCTTTGCATCATACCCCACGGGGGGAACCCTATCTCTGATGCAGTCTTGAAAGACATGCTATATTCCCTGCAGTCCTCAATGCAGGCATACATGCGTTCCCATACGCAGCAAATCACAGCAGAGATTTCCTCCTTGGGCATCAGAATTGATACTATTGAGAAATCTGTGGGCACACATGCTGCATCTGTTAACTCCATAATAGATAAACTGACCTCTCAAAACAGATGAAATTTCCTGGCTTAAGAACAAAGTAGCAGACCTGGAGGACCGCTCCAGACGCAACAACATTAAGCTAAGAGGGATCCCAGAGTCCATATCTTCTCCTCAACTGCTAGTACATGTTACCACTTTATTCAAAGCCTTGGTTCCATCAATACCTCAGTCAGAGCTACTCATAGACAAAATCCACAGACTGCCTAAACCCACCTTTCTGACTGGGGATGTGCCTAGGGACGTCCTGCTGAGAGTACATTTTTATCATGTGAAGGAACAGATAATGCTGGCATCCAGACAAGCCACAAATTTGCCAGAGACTCACAGCAATGTCCAACTACTTCCAGACCTGTCTAGACATACGCTGCAAGCTAGACGCAATCTCGCTACAATCACCAAGGCATTAAGAAACCATCAGGTGCCACATAAATGGAAGTACTCCGTGACTCTTTCAGTCACATATGGAGGTTCCACAGTGCAAATCAAGTTGCTGTGACAGTGGAACATTCTCCCACCTGTACAAACTGCCTTGTCCCAATCCCCACCCCTGCGACCTCTGGAAGGAGACTGGCAGGTGGTGTCCCGCAAGAGGCCTCCGAAACCTGCTTCTTTTCAAGACAGCCCTAACGCCATCTGACGCTTCCATGATAAAGTGTCCAAGGCCATTGAAAGTAGAACTTTCCCCTGGCCCTTCAGCTGTTTCTTAACGGATTTGTCAGTTCGCGGACCGCCGAGACGGTCCCTTTCTTAAAGTTTTTTAAAGTTTTTACCGTTTTCCTTCATTTTTCTTCTTCACTATCAGTATTAGCATCATGCTCAACAGCAATTGGTATATGTCACAATTTATTACGTCTTGACTCTCACTGGTTTACCCCTCACCCTCAGCGATACACGTTAAATCTCATCGTAAATTACCATTAAATTCCTATCGATAAATGCCAACGGCCTGAACCACCCGGCTAAACGCCGGTCTCTGTGGAAAGAAGTGACAACCAGCAAAGCAGACATGATCTCCATTCAGGAAACTCACTTCCAAGAAGGGAATCACCCACTGTGCACCCATAAAGACTTCACGCACATCCAGTCCAGAGAAGAAAAGAGGTGTCATGCTGGCTTTTAGAAACTCACTCACAGTCCGGATCAAAAGGACTATTTTGGATCCTCAAGGTAGATTCATTATAGCTGTGTGTGAAGCGAATGACCTGCCACTAAACATAGTGAATCTCTACGCACCGAACTCCCATTAACTTAGGTTTATCCGCAGACTCCTCAAGCAAGTATACAAAGTCAAAAGTTGGCATTTACTATTGTGTGGGGATTTTAACGTTGTTGTCGATCCCGGGTTGGACTCCTCGGCCTCCCCCTGGGGCCATCAACAAACGTTGGGAGCTCTTTTACACTCTGAAAAACTGTACGATGTATGGAGATTCCAACATGCCACAGAGAGGGACTACTCCTTTTTTTCCTCTAGGCACCACTCATATTCTAGATTAGATATGTTTATTACAGATATGTATATACTGAATAAGGCGTCCTCCTCTGTGGTTAAGGACATCACCTGGTCTGACCACGCGGTGGTGGAATTAACCATTGAGGAGTCCATAAAATGTATGCAGTCTTATGTGTGGAGATGTGATGTGAGCTCTTTGCAGGACCAGGGCTGTCAGGCTTGAGTTTCGGAGAGCCTGAAAGAATTCTTTGACATTAATACGCCGTCGGCCTCTGACCTGTGGGTGCGTGCGCACAAGGCCTTCTTTCGGGGGGGGGGGGTGCATCCAGCAGCAGGCGCGGCTTCGGATACTGTGGAGGGAGAAGCTATCCTCTCTTTTAACTAACATTCATAAACTGGAAGCAGACAACAAAACTAACCCCCACTACCACCTTGTCCCTCGCCATTATAAAACACAGGCAAGAGCTATGTCTCCTTCTTCTGGAGCAATCTGATAGGCATTTGAACTACCTGAAACAAAAACATTACTCCCAAGCGAACAAGGCTGTTCTCCCAAGAGAACAATATCTGGCGATTCAGGTCAAACGCAGACAAGCCAAATCTAGAATCCCATTTCTTATACACCCTACCACTAACAATAAAATAACCAACCCGCAAGCCATAGCAGATGAATTTGCTGAATTCTATAGCGCACTCTATAACCTACAAAATTATCCCTTGGAACAACAACCAACTGAAGCAGATATAGAACGCTTCTTGGACGCCATTAACCTGCCATCTCTTTCGGCTTCCCAACTAAGGGACCTCAATTCCCCGATAACACTCGCTGAAGTCCAAGCTGGCGTTAAATCCCTGCCGAAAGGCAAATCTCCTAGACCAGATGGCCTTTCAAATTAGTTTTATCAACTCTTCATGCCGCAAATAGGCCCAACTCTGACAGCAGTGTTTAATAAAGCCATGGAGTAATCCTCCCTCCCTAAGGATATACTAGGCGTACACATAGTTACACTGCCCAAACCTAGCAAAGACCACATAATGCCAGCAAATTTCCGCCCAATCTAACTTTTAAATTCGGACACTAAAATATAGGCACGTATCCTCTCCAAACGTATTCAACACATATTACCTACACTCATCAACAGGGACCAAATGGGATTCACACCGGATAGGCAAACTTCGGATGCCACCAGGAGAATGTTCCCTACGGAAATTTGGCTTCTCAGGCCCCATACTCTCTGCAATCCAAGCTCTCTACTCTTACCCCACCGAAAAAGTGTATAGTTCTGGCATATTATCCAAAAACTTCCCTATCACACATGGCACTAGACAGGGTTGTCCCCTATCCCCAACGATATTTAACCTAATCATAGAACCCCTAGCGCAAACTATACGCTCCCACCCACAGATAACAGGATTACCCTTCCCACACTACCACCACAAAAAAAATGTATTCGCTGATGACATTATTTTGATGCTGACGAACCTGACCATATCCCTCCCAGCTGCTTATAATACACTCCAAGAATTCAGTAAGATCTCGTACTACAAACTGAATGCTTCTAAATCCACGGTCCTAAATATGGGGGTACATCCTGACATTCAATCCCAACTCCAATCTTCTGTCCCTATCCCCTGGTCCACGGATAGCATACACTATTTAGGCATTGATCTGCCAGCAAACCCCTCTAGACTCCTCTCTGTAAATCTAAACAGTATGCGTAAACTACAACTTTCCTGAAGTGGCAGGGTGGTAGCTTACAAAATGTTCATCCTCCCGCAGCTATTATACTTGTTTACAGCACTCCCCATTCCTTTCCCAACAACGAGTCTAACCAAGTAATCTAGAAACATGATGAATTACATCTGGGAGGGTAAAAAACCTAGATGCAATTCTTCCATACTCATCAAAAAGCGACAATTTGGAGGCGCGTCCATCCCAGATGTCCCCACATACTACTGGGCCACAATTTTACCCCAAACCCGCAATTGGGACAACAATACAAACGCCCCCCTATGGGTGGAACTAGAGACTGATATTGCTCCTATAGCGGATCTCAAAGTCCTACTCACAAGTGATAGATGGAAGGCCTAAGAGATATCCAAACTCTCCCCCACTATACAAGCCTCCCTGCGGGCATGGCGTAGGTCCCCTGTCCCACTAAACGAGCGTGACATACTTCCCACTCTGTCCTTCCCAGTCTCCCTCCTCAGCAAACACTTACCTGATATTCCAATACACCTGCTATATCAGTGGAACATCACAACTTTAAACTGCTTTTATACGAAAGGGTCTCTGATCCCCGTCAATGAGTTAAAACGCATGTATAAACTACCACAATCATCGTTTTACCACCTCCTCCGCATTACCCACTTTTTGCTACAAAACCCCCTAAGACCTGTAGTGGTAGACGGTAAAATATGGGATTTGTTTATTGCAACACCACCAAAATCTCCTAAACTGTCACAATACTACCATGTTCTATTAGACAATACTGAATTTCACAAAACAGCTCACATGGGATAGAGATCTTAAAACAACTTTTTCCATTCCACAATGGAAACGAGCACTTTCCACGGTATATCAGCACACGCACTGCGCAAATCACTGGGAAATGACGCTCAAATTTACCAATAGAGGGTATTACACACCTTTTTGTCTAGCAGGTTTCTCACCATCCTACTCCCAACTCTGCTGGAGGAATTGCTCCAACGTAGGGACTCTAGTTAACGTATTGTGGTCATGTCCATTGCTCACGAGCCTATGGAACCAAGTATTCACCTACATAGCTTCCCACACCGGATGTATCATTGATCCCAATCCTGCCCTAGTACTACTACATCTGGGAATTGATGACACCCCGTATCAATATAGACCCTGGATCACACATGTTCTACTTGCTACTAGAACACTTATTTTGCGAAAGTGGAAGAGCACTGACACTCCACATCTATCGGAAATAGTTTCCCTACTAAAAGCAAACTACCAGTTTGAGAAAGCCCTCGCAATCAATAGCATGTCATTGCAGAAATGTAATACTCATTGGGATTTCTGGTCCTCCACATTGTGAATTGTGAATTGTCATGACCTCCATATACCTATATCTCTATATTGTTATACTGCCCCATTGCAATACTACGACATTGATGCTATAGTTACTTTCTATGTTCTATGTTCTCTGTTGTTATTATCTTTATTGTGATATGTTCTGATATATTATGTTACTGCACTGCTGACATTACTGTTGAGTAATTCTCACATTTTCTGTTATGCTTTAAAACTCAATAAAAAATATATAAAAAAAAAAAAAATTGCTGACTGTGAATTTGGTCAAAATTGTCAGTTCAAGGCTGACATGAATCCTGTGCTTGCAATATATTTACATTTAGACAAGTTAGAATATTTTTGCTGTTGCTAATGGCAATAACACCAAGGCAGTAATCACCAGCCCATGTGGCTTTTCAAAGATGTAAGTTAGAATTAAATTCAAAGAAGCGCTGTTCACATCTCATTTTAGGTTTCCAATAGATGGGTAATGATTGGTGCACAAAATATTTATCCAGTGCACAAAGTATCCAACCAGATCCTGTGCTCTCCAGCCCCCATATTTGCCTTTAAATTTGAAAAGTTCACAAAATAAAAAACACAGTAATGAGGAAAAACAAATAAAATTCTCAAAGTTTGCAACAATTTTTGAGGCATGGCATTTGTTATATATTGGCAGCTTTCTGTTTTTATTTTGCAATCAGATATTCATACAAAAAAAAAAGGGAGACTTTTATTTGAGACAAGCATCCTCAGGGGATGACTGGGCCAGGGGGCAGGGGGGAAAATGCCCCCTGGGCCGCTCTGATGTCCGGTAAAAGGGCTGCACAGACATGCCTAAAGGTTTCCTGGTTAAGAGAAATGAAAAGACTCTGCCACTGACCTACTGGGTGCAGGATGAAGACAAGGAAAGAGCGCAGGCCTCCCCCCCCCAGCATGGATGGTGTAAACTGTGTCTGAGCAGAGGCTGGTTCCATGCCCCACTGGAGACTCTCCTCTCCTGGCCAGCCCCAACCGAGCTGCCCCAGCTCCCCTCAACTGTTCCCTGCTGGCCAGGTTGGGAACCTGGATTCATGAGCAGAGAGTACCTAAAGCAGGACTTCAGCTTGACTTCAGCTTGAAAAGGGGGTCAGGAGGAGGATGGGAAGAGGAAGAGTCGGGCCGAGTCGCTGCACCATGGGCCCCCAGTTTCTACTTGCCCCCTGGGCTGAAAGTTGCTAGTCTTCCCCTGAGCATCCTTATGCAATACAGCACAACTCAGTCCAAACAGTTTAGTCCTAATCATTAGCTTATCATTAGCACGCAATGCTAAAGGCTGCACAAGTCTACAATACCTTTGGCAACCTGATTGGCTTCACTCCACCCCACTGGCTACATCAGAGGAAATTATGTCAATGATTACTTATTCAAATAATAAAAATGTAATAGAATAGTAGGATTGTTCTGATTTTCCATTTCATATGTTATTTATAGTCATACCTTATCTCCAATCCATCCATATACTCCTTCTTCTTTTTTCTACTTTCTTGAGCTGACTGTTTATTCCGAATTTTGCGACGAATTCTTTTAAGAACACGTTCTTCATGCTGTTGAAGTATGAAAAATCCAAAAGGTTATGCTATTATCTGCATAATAGAACAAGGCTATTGTATAATGAGACCACATAAAAAAATGCAGGGACTTTGAATAAAGTTGGTCATACACTGTTGATATAAGTTGGTTCAGTAAGAACCTGATGGAATTTGCTAAATGGGTAACTCTGTTGTCCCCTTCCACTCAACACTCTTTAACTGAAAATCGAAGTAGTCCCATGAAAAATTGCTGACTGAATAAACGACAGTAGATGCAGCTGCTGTTTGGGTATTGTTACAGCCATTGCCGGTAGCTGTAAGAATTTTAGTAGCCCATGAGGGGAGATTCATCCTTCAATCCTGTTAGCATTGATGAAGAAACATTTAACAGCGTATGGCCAGCCTAAATACACACCCTTTTATAACTAGCAGCGCCGGGTTTTTTTTTAGATATTTCCTTAGAAAGTGCTTAGAATAGCTACAGAGAGTGATTAACCACTTCTGGACCGGAAGGTTTTGCCCCCTTATTGACCAGGCCATTTTTTGCGTTTCGGCACCGCGTTACTTTAACGGACAATTACGCAGTCGTGTGACACTCTACCTAAATAAAATTTAGACTATAAAATTTAGATTATAGATTATAAAATTTAGAAAATAAAAATTTCCCCACAAATAGAGCTTTTTTTCAGTGGTATTTGATCACCTGTGCGATTTTTATTTTTTGCGCTATTAACAAAAAAAGAGTGACAATTCTGACAAAAAAAACAAAACAATATTTTTCACATGCTGCTATATAAAATTCCCCCCCCCCCCAAAAAAACAATTAGAAATCAAATTTTTTTAAAATTTTGGGCCAATTTGCTTTCTGCTACATATTTTTGGTAAAAAAAAAAAAAAACGCAAAAAGCGTATTTTGATTGGTTTGTGCAAAAGTTATCGCGTCTATAAACTACGGGAAATAATTATGTCATTTTTATTTATTTATTTATTTATTTTACTAGTAATGGTGGCGATAAGCAAATTTTAGCAGGACTGCGACAGATCGGACCCACATTTTTGACACTTTTAGGAGGACCAGTGACATTACTACAGTATTCAGTGCTAAAAATATGCACTGTTACTGTAATAATGCCATTGGCAGGGAAGGGGTTAACACAGTGGGTGATCAGGGTTTAAATGTAAGCCTAGGGGATTGATTCTAACTGTATGAGGGTTGGGCTTTTGAAATGATCACAGAGACCTGTGATCCTATATAGAAGGATCACAGGCACTCTGTGATCATTCCAGAGAGAAGAACGGTCAGCTATGTATACAACAGTCCTTCTCTCTCAGTGGGGAGCGATCGCGGGTGTCAGGCGGCAATCGGAACTGCCAGCCCCGTGCATCGGAGATCCTGCTGCTGACGGCGCATGCTCGCCCCCTAGCTGCAGGCGCCCGACCGACCTTTTAGAAAAAAAATCCCTAGGCTCACACTTAACCCTTTGACCCTTTGATCACCCACTGTGTTAACCCCTTCCCTGCCAGTGTCATTATTACAGTAACAGTGCATATTTTTAGCACTGATTACTGTAGTAATGTCACTGGTCCCCCCTAAAGTGTCAAAAATGTCAGTTAGGGGTCCGATCTGTCCACCGCATTGTCCCAGTCCCGCTAAAAATCGGAGATCACCGCCATTCTCGTGACCAAAGACCAGGCAATCTCACACCCTGCCGTCACTTGCATAACAATGCCACTCTCAGCTGCACCCAGCACACAGATTGTTAGCTTGCGGGACCACAATATAGATGCCAGCAGGCTGAGAGCGATTGTCACCGGGCTAATTAAGCAATTTACCCTTTCTCTGCCACCACCTCTACGTTATGATGAGCCCAGAGGACGCTCGTAATTTTAGAAATACCAATGATGACTTTAGAATAATCATCTGTAACACGCGCTGTCACCGCAGACAGGAGTGTTCAGAAGATTTCTTCTAGACAGTAGCGCTCTTCAAGAGACAGGTTCTTGGGTTAGCTTGCGTTAAGAGCTTAGAGACAAAGTTAACACTTTTCAAAAGAAATAGAGACACAATTCCGCAATTTAGAAAAATAGATAAAGAATTAGAAATGGAAATACTTGCAGCCAATGTCCTTGTATTATCAGAGTTCCAGAAGCTGAGCATGTGTGATCAGTTCTTCCCTTGAGCGATGTTACTGCTTGATGTTAAAATGAGGACTGAGAAACTCATCATCTTCTGTCTTTTTCTCTGACCCACAGGGGGTGTTACCAGAGGTCCTTGACCAATAAACACTGGGGCCATGGGCGGCCCTTGAAGCTCAGTAAATGCCGAGGAACCTCCCGCTTAGACAGATTTATAATAGAATGCATATCTGGAAATATGTAATGGTTGCATTCTTGAAATATCTTATCGCTCTTTTCTATTCCCTGTGTAATAGGATGACCATGCATGGTCTCGTTTCGTTCAGTATTTTATTTGGCATTCAAATATATACTTTTTGTTAATATGTTATGTTCCTGTCTGCATTTATGAATTGGGTATGTATTTGTTAGATATATGCGTTACATTCTAATTAACAGTTTGGCTGAGGAATTTATAACCCAGCCTGATCAGCCTTCGGGGGACTTCTGCCAGGATGAGCTGATAAGGTTTTCTTTGAAGCTCTGAAGCCCAAACTTCCTGCATTCCAGGAGTTAATTAACACTGCAAAAGGGGGCTGGGGAAGGGGGCTGGTGAATGAGTGTCTTTTCAAACTGCAGAGCTCGGAAACCAACATGGTTGCCTGACAAAATGGTGTCCCAGCGCAAGATACCATCACACCTCCCCCTTTTGTGGGTGCATAGGAGGGGACTGCAATTTCCCTCCTGACGCAACCGACTCCCGTGGGTTCGGCTTGTCGCGACAAACCACCAGCATTGCCATGGGTGCTGCCTTCCTTCTGCTCAAGGATGCCATATGCTACTTCCCGGGGGAGCAGCTTCCGGCTCAGATAGAGGATGAGAGTTTCCTCTCCTTTCGCATCCCTCTGGCCTAGGGCTGCATCTGGCCCAAAGGTAATGGCATAGGGTTGTGCCGGGACTGGGCATAAATTCCGGGCCCCATGTCCCAGGTGCACGGACCAGTACCTCCGTCAGGGCCGGACGATCCTTCTGACACACTGGCGTCAAGGATGCCAGTTTAACCAGGGTATCGTTGAGTTGGTCAGTCACAGGTTCAGCTGAGCCACTATAATCGCACCCCAGCATCCCCCTGTGGCCAGCTGTACCCAGGAATGACGTAACCAAAGTTGTGGTTTGAGGAGTAGGCTAGGTCCTGGTAGTCTCAGTTCCAGATCTCTCGGTGCCTACTCCTCCCTGCCCTCTCCCCAGTACCAAACCGCTGACAGGTCCATCTGACAGTTACTGGGCCGAACTGTCAAACTAGGCTGTGCCAGATTGTTTGGGACTGCGGACAGTAGCCCTGGGTGTTCCACCCAGACAGGGCCAAACACTACCAGGCACCTAAAGCAGGCCACTGCACAAGGTTCAACCTCTCCCGGTAGATCACACGTGACCCTTAGGGAGGTGTCTGATGCGTTCCGAACTCCATCTAGCATTGCCGTAGACGCAGTTAAGCCACATGGGGTGGGGAAGGCTGTCTCGTCCTGAGCCTTCCAGGTTAGAAGGTTTGGTCCACGCCCCCTGCTCAGGTTCAAGGTGGTTAGACAGCGGGCAACAGCCAGCTGCTTTGACACCTCATGGTTCCTGGGCACGGGGTAGGCCACAATCACAGGGCTGGCATTCAGCCTGCTAAAGGCTCCACAAAGCCTTCTCTCGGTCTCCTGTTCCCCATTGGCCTGCACCTCCTGTGAGACAGGGGAGGTCGCAGGTATGGGGGGAGCAGACACCCAGGCGCCCACCTCATGGACGTCAGGATGTGCCCTCCCAGAGTCTCCACTATCTCTGACGCGGCATGCTGTAAGCACTGCCAGCAGCATAGATACCTGGAGGGAGAAGGGGTTGTTTCAGCTGAAGGCCCAAACCTTCTCACTGAGTGTAAGCTACCGCTAACAGGTCACCTGTCTTTCCCAGTTCAGGGGTACTACCTTTGCCCCTGGCATGTGCTGTGCTAGGATGCGGTGTAAGAATCAGGTTAGGCCACAGACCATAGTGTGTTACTCCAGGCCTGGCCCTCCTGATCTCACAGGGATCCTTACAAAACAGATCAAGTGACACCTTCAATACATGCCTTTTGAGGTTGACTGGACACAATGAACAGCTGTTTAACCCCTTCAGTCTCCAGGCCTCCTGCCTGTTGGCCTGTCACACCTTTCTGCTCATTGTCCCAGTCAAGCTGTTGTGTACTCTTCTCAGCAGGGGGCCAATCAGCTCCATTCCTGAGTGGTTTGAGAGCCTGGTCGATCTGCAGTGCTGGCTGACAGGCAGAACTACAAGTCCCAGCCAGCCGTCCTGTGGCAAACAAAGACAGCTGCTGAGGCTTAACAGAGGTGGAGTCCACTGGGTCAGAACAGGGAGAGGGCACAGAGACCTCCTCCGGCTGTTCTGCGACCAGGGCCTGCATCTCCGCTGCCTTCGCAGCACTGCGAGTGACCACCAACATTGGCAAAACATCATCAGCATTATCATCATTAGATTCATCATTTTTATCATCATTATCAGCAACATCTTTTTCATCACCATTAGTATCATCAGTATCATCAGCAACATTATTAAAGCATACCCCTGGTAACTTCACAGGCAAGGGGGCCTCCTCTCCTTCTTCAAAAGGTGGAAGACCTTGTAATTCAATGCTACCCTTCCCCTCCCCCTCCCTCTGTCCATCCATAGGTTGCCCAGACATTAACCCAACATCTGCACACAGTACCTTGTTAAGTCCAGAGAGTTCCGTGGAGGCATCAAGGGTGCTCTTAGCAGGGGTGTAGTAAGAAACAAGGGTACCTAAATCGGCACCCAACAAAACAGCGGTGGGGATTTCCTCAGAGACTCCCACCTCCCTCATCCCACTCCCAGCACCCCAATCAATGAAAACACGGGCACGGGGTACTTGTGAGCGGGTCCCCCCAACTCTAGTGAGGGTAAAAATCTTTCCAGGGATGATGTCCCTTCTTCTTATCACTTCGGGTCGGACCAAGGTGACTTCAGCTCCTGTGTCCCGGAAACCAGTGACAGTCCGGTTGCCCACGGTGACGGGCTGCAAGTTGGCGGCGGTCACCCGGGATCTCCTGCGGACAAACAGCACTGAGGAAGAGTTGCTGGCCGGCTGACCAGGTAATGTCATCTGCTTCTGCTCAGGGCACTGTGTCCTGAGCCCACAGGTGTAGCATCTGCGGGTGTCAGTTGAAGTTGAGGTGACACCAGAGACTGTAGGTGCTGGTTGCTGGGGAACTTGACTCATAGGTGCAGGAGGGGTTGCCATGTGCGATTTCCCTCCTTTCACGCCATACAGAGGAACCTTGCGATGGTCAGATACCCGAGTGTGGATGTAGGTATCTGCCAGTTCTGCTACTGCTTGGGCAGAGGTTGGCTTCCGTTCCAACACAAACTGTCTGACGTTTGTAGGACAGATGTGCAAGAGTTGATCTCCAATCATGAGATCTTCCAGGGACTCAAAAGAAATGGCGTTCAAGCCTTTAGTCCACTGCCGGAATGTGGTGCGTAAGCGGCTTACCACATCCATATATGAGTCCCCAGGCAACTTTTGCAGGGACCTAAATCGCTTCCGGTACACTTCCGGGGTTAGCTGGTATTTTTGGATGATTGCAGCTTTTATGGCCTCATAATCGCCATCCTGTGCTGTTGGCAATTCGACGTAAGCGTCCACTGTGCTTGGGGCAGCTGGTACTGACGGCAAGTCTTTTCAAACGACAGTAGGTACACATCAATGTCACTGTCCTTTTCCATAACTGGAAATTTGGCTGCCTGGCTCACAAGCAGAGAGGTGTCCCTGTGCTCTAGGGATCCGAGGTTCTGAGACTGTCACTGCGGCTGGAGCTTAGCCATCTCCAGGTTGTGCCGACGTTCAGCCTCCCTCTGTGCATCCTCTCTCGCAGCCCGGCGTTCCGCAGCCTCTCTCTCAGCCTGGCGTTCCGCAGCCTCTCTCTCAGCCTGGCGTTCCGCAGCCTCTCTCGGCATTCCTCTCTTTCAGCCACAGCCTGGCGTTCCAGAAACTGCAGGTACGCCATAGGATCCATCTCCTTGACACGTTGCAGTGTTTCCTGCATTTGAGGAGAGTCTATGCTGGTCGCAGGCAAGGGGGGTCTGGCCTGCTCATGTTGTGGCTGGGGGGTGACTTACAGTGATACTCCAGTGTCAGTCTCTGCTGGCTCATCCTGCGCGGCCGTTCCTGAATCACTGGGCTCTGAAGAAACGGACACTCCGTCTCCTGGTTCCGACAGGTTCTGGCTTGCCTGGATATCATGCTCCTGCAGAGCATGAATCATTCCTTCACGAGTTTTGCCACTGACGTCAAGTCCTCTTGATGTGCAACTCCATAATCAGATCATTTTTGCTCATTTTTTTTATATTCCGATAAACCAGGCATGTTTGCAAGCAGAAAAGATAGAACAGAAAGCAAAGATAGGAAAGAGCTGTAGAAAGTAGAGGTTGCTGTATGTCTCTTTTTAAAAAAAAACAAAAAATATGCACCAGCTTGTCTCTAAGGACTGCTTTCCACAACCGTTACAATCCTTCAGTGCAGAGCTAATTCCTAACATTGCACTCAATGCTCTTAAATGCAAGACTATCCCACGTACGTTGCCAGCCAATATGTGACGGTGGCGGGTATCAGACCCCTGGCCTTCTCATCCAACTCGTAACCAAAGACCAGGCAATCTCACACCCTGCCGTCACTTGCGTAACAATGCCACTCTCAGCTGCATCCGGCAAACAGATTGTCCAGCTTGCTGGACCACAATCTAGATGCCAGCAGGCTGAGAGCGATTGTCACCGGGCTAATTAAGCAATTAACCCTTTCTCTGCCACCACCTCTACGTTATGATGAGCCCAGAGGACGCTCGTAATTTTAGAAATACCAATTATGACTTTAGAATAATCATCTGTAACACGCGCTGTCACCGCAGACAGGAGTGTCCAGAAGATTTATTCTAGACAGTAGCGCTCTTCAAGAGACAGGTTCTTGGGTTAGCTTGCGTTAAGAGCTTAGAGACAAAATTAACACTTTTCACAATAAGGTTTAATTATAAAAAAGGTTAAAATTGGTGCAAATAAAAATATTTACAGAAAAATGGGTTACAAATAAATAGAGACACAATTCAGCAATTTAGAAAAATAGATAAAGAATTAGAAATGGAAATACTTGCAGCCAATGTCCTTGTATTATCAGAGTTCCAGAAGCTGAGCATGTGTGATCGGTTCTTCCCTTGAGCGATGTTACTGCTTGATGTTAAAATGAGAACTGAGAAACTCATCAGCTTCTCTCTTTTTCTCTGACCCACAGGGGGTGTCACCAGAGGTCCTTGACCAATAAACACTGGGGCCATGGGTGGTCCTTGAGGCTCAGTAAATGCAGAGGAACCTCCCGCTTAGACAGATTTATAACAGAATTCATATCTCAAAATATGTAATGGTTACATTCTTGAAACTGATATTTTATCCTTCAGCTTGTGATTTGCTTTCAAACGATATCCAACATTTTATCACAGAAGGAATATCTTATGGCTCTTTTCTATTCCCTGTGTAATAGGATGACCATGCATGGTCTCGTTTCGTTCAGTATTTTATTTGGCATTCAAATATATACTTTTTGTTAATATGTTATGTTCCTGTCTGCATTTGTGAATTGGGTATGGATTTGTTAGATATATGTGTTACATTCTAATTAACAGTTTGGCTGAGGAATTTATAACCCAGCCTGATCAGCATTTGGGGGAAATCTGCCAGGATGAGCTGATAAGGTTTTCTTTGAAGCTCTGAAGCCCAAACTTCCTGCTTTCCAGGAGTTAATTAACACTGCAAACAGGGGCTGGGGAAGGGGGCTGGTGAATGAGTGTCTTTTCAAACTGCAGAGCTTGGAAACCAACATGGTTACCTGACAAAATGGTGTCCCAGCGCAAGATACCATCACAGCCATTACTAGTAAAAAAAAAATAAAAATGACAAATCTTTCCCGTAGTTAGTAGACGCGATAATTTTTGCGCAAACCAATCAAAGTACGCTTATTGGGATCTTTTTTTAATAAAAAGATGTAGCAGAATACAAATTGGCTTAAAATGATGAAAACTTTAAATTTTTAATTTTTTTGGGGGGGATGGTATATAGTAGAAAGTGAAAAATATTGTTTTTTTTGTTTTCATAATTGTCGCTCTTTTTTTGTTTATAGAGCAAAAAATAAAAATTGCACAGTGATGAAATACCATCAAAAGAAAGCTCTATTTGTGGGGAAAAAAAGGACATCAATTTTATTTGGGTACACCATTGCACGACTGCACAATTGTCAGTTAAAGTAACGCAGTGCAGAATCGCAAAAAATGGCATGGTCATTAGGGGGAAAATCTTCCAGTCCAGAAACGGTTAATATATATTTTGCTACATCATTTTAAAAGGTCTAACATACTTCCTGATGAAACACAGTATCGGGGATCTCATGCAGCACATGCTCCTTTTCATGTGCATGTGCAGAATCATGAGCATAGAAGCCTTACTAGGTAAGCAAGGACAAGAAAGCGCATGTGCATGAGGATTGATGCATATGTGCATGCTCTTGTGTGCCTGGGCATGCCCACAGATCCTGGTGCCCGCTGCCTATTTAAACCCAAGGTCTTCCTTAGTGCTGGATTGTCTTTAGCTCTAGTTCTGGTATCCAAAATTCCTGAAGGTCTGCTTATCTTGTTCCTGACTCAGCTATGCCTGAAACTTCTCTTGGATCACCCCTGCCTGTTATGTCTGCTGCTCACTAGTGTTATCAACCACAGCTTGGACCTCTGACCAGGATTCTGCCTCCGGACAGGATACCTTGCTGCCAGCACATTTTCTCCCAGGTCAGCATCCCCAACTGTTTGCCAGGTAGGTCAATCCCAGTGGACGCCTGTTGAGGAGAAACGTGCGTCTGGTGGAGAAGCCGCATCATCACTCTGGCGCAGTCCGCACTGCAGACGGCTGTGAAATTGGCTCTTTACCAAGTGACCGGCTGTGTCCAATCACAGCCGGTCACAGAATGTCAACAGAGACCACGGTAACTAGCTGTTACCGTGTTCTCCTCCTCACACACTGATCCTGTGTGAGGAGGAGATTGCGGTAACAGCTAGTTACCGATTACAGTGCACAGTAAATCACACTGATTGCCCACCCCCAATAAAGAGTACCTGTCACTAGCCCATCAAAGTACCTGTCACCAGCCCATCAGAGTACCCAAGTACCTGTCACCAGCCCATTAGGTACTCTGATGGGCTGGTGACAGGTTTGAAAGGGGAGGTTTGGTGCCTCAGGTCAAGGTTTGTGGGACTTTAAAGGGGCTAATACACAAGAAAGTATCTTAAATATAAATATAATATTTATTTCAAAATAACATAAAAGTAGTTATCATACATTTCTGGTTAGCAGAAAATATGTTACATGTGATGTATGGGCTAAGAACCCATAGGTGAGAGTGAAGAAGAGTAGTATGAAAAAAGTGACATGGTGGTAATGTGACATTAGTCTCTCTCTTGTGGTCCGAACGTCTTGAGTTGGCGTTGGATCTTTGTATGAGAGAGTATTTTAATTCCTACGCGTTTCGGCGGGGGGCCTTTGTCAAGGAAAAATGTCAACCATCTCTGCAAGATATATGAAATGGTAGTGAGGGTATTTAATTTTTTGACCATCCTGAGACATTTGTTTCACGGTTGGTCATATAATACATACTTAGATAATAAAATGCCTGGGCCTGCTTGTGGTCCTCTGGTCCTCATATGAATCAACAGGATATAGCTACTGGGATATATAAGGTGAAGGTATTAATATACGTTTGTGTGTTTATAGTACATGTGCCAGTTGTATTGGTTATGTACTTACTGGGTAAATATATTCTCTGGACCAGTTGAGGGAAGAAGGTATTAGATCAACCCGTGTTTGGTCAGGTCTGTATATGGAAGGGAGTATTTTTATTTAAATATTTAAGAACAATATTTACTTTTATATGTTCCATATTATTTTAGTACTTACTTTGCGGCATAAGGTTATATAATCAGTATTGGTTCCAGCATTGTCCACTAGGTGGCGTGTTGTCCCAACTGGTCTTGTAGTACTATACAGTTCCAGTGGTCTCCACTGTGGGGTGCTGGTCCGACTGTTCCTGTTCTAAATACAGTGAACAGGAGAAGTCTTGTTAAAAATATATCCCAATATGAAGATACCATCAGTGCATCTTTTGCACTGTGGTATACTTACAGTTTTTTTGTCCTTCAGTTTAGGAGACAGAGAGGTAGAAGGTCCGAGTAGCGTGGTCCGAGCGTCCTCACCGTCCCTCAGCTCGAGGGAAGTGACGCCCTGTTTGAGATTCCCGGCCATTTATATCGTTCGCGCATGCGCAGTGGGTGCATGTTTATGTAACTGAAGATCCTTTCCGGATGACGCGTCGCGGGTGCGCGCGCATCCTGTCTTCGTTGTGAACGGTACATCCGATGCGGCCGCCGAGACAGGAGGCGGAGTTTGGGTCCCAGTTCAGGGTCCTATTGGCAGAAGATGACAAGAGGTCTGCTTAACTCCTTGTTCCCCGGTCTTCTTCACCGGGGTTACCTGTGCCGGATGAGGGTTGTTTGGGGAAAAGACAAGCAGGCTTTTAAACTTCCAGGCGAAAGGATATGTATAGCAATGAGTAAATTAATTCATTTTAAATAACGTGCCATTTGGAAGCCGGTTTTAGGCTTTTTTAGAAAACATCCAAACCACAGCTTGGACCTCTGACCAGGATTCTGCCTCCGGACAGGATACCTTGCTGCCAGCACATTTTCTCCCAGGTCAGCATCCCCAACTGTTTGCCAGGTAGGTCAATCCCAGTGGACGCCTGTTGAGGAGAAACGTGCGTCTGGTGGAGAAGCCGCATCATCACTCTGGCGCAGTCCGCACTGCAGACGGCTGTGAAATTGGCTCTTTACCAAGTGACCGGCTGTGTCCAATCACAGCCGGGCACAGAATGTCAACAGAGACCACGGTAACTAGCTGTTACCGTGTTCTCCTCCTCACACACTGATCCTGTGTGAGGAGGAGATTGCGGTAACAGCTAGTTACCGATTACAGTGCACAGTAAATCACACTGATTGCCCACCCCCAATAAAGAGTACCTGTCACTAGCCCATCAAAGTACCTGTCACCAGCCCATCAGAGTACCCAAGTACCTGTCACCAGCCCATTAGGTACTCTGATGGGCTGGTGACAGGTACCCGGGTACTCCGATGACAGGTACCCGGGTACTCCGATGACAGGTACTCGGGTACTCCGATGACAGATACTCGGGTACTCTGATGACAGATACTCGGGTACTCTGATGACAGGTACCCGAGTACCTGTCATCGGAGTACCTGAGTACCTGTCATTTGAGTACCTGAGTACCTGTCACCAGCCCATCAGAGTACCTCTCTGTATCCCATCAGAGTACCCGAGTAGCTGTCTCTAGCACAGAGTACCCGAGTACCTGTCTCCATCCCATCAGAGAACCCAATTACCTCTCTGCAGCCCATCAGAGTACCCAAGTACTTTTCTGAAGCCAATCAGTGTACCTAAGTACCTGTCTGCAGCCCATTAGAATACCTGAGTACCTATCTGCAGCTCATCAGAGTACCTGAGTACCTATCTGTAGCCCAAACCTCCTAGATTAGACCAAAAGAAAGCTCTATTTGTATGAAAAAAATAATAAAAAATTTGATTGGGTACAGCGTTGCATGACTGAATAATTATCATTCAAAGTGTGAGAGCGCTGAAAGCTGAAAATTGGTCTGTGCAGGAAGGGGGTGAAAGTGCCCTGTATTGAAATGGTTAATAGAGATTCATTAATGTCTGACAATCCATGACACAAGCCCATCAGAGTACCCAAGCATCTGTTATCAGAGTACCTGAGTACCTGTCACCAGCCCATCAGAGTACCCAAGTACCTGTCATCAGAGTACCCAAGTACCTGTCTCCAGCCCTTCAGAGTACCTATCTGCAGCCCATCAGAATACCTGAGTACATGTTTCCAGCCCATCAGGGTACCTGAGTACCTATCTGCAGCCCAATAGAGAACCTGAGTACCTGTTTCCTGCCCATCAAAGTATCCAGGTACCTGTCTCCAGCCCATCAGAGTACCCGAATACCTCTCTGCAGCCCATCATAGTATCCGAGTACCTCTATGTAGCCCATCAGAGTACCTGAGTACCTGTCTCCAGCCCAGAGTACCCAAGTACCTGTCTCCAACCCTGAGTAACCAAATACCTGTCTCCAGCCCCTCAGATTACCCAAGTACCCATCTGTAGCCCATCAGAATACCCAAGTACCTCTCTGAAGCCCATCAGAGTACTCGAGTACCTTTCTGAATCCGGTCAGTGTACCCGAATACCTGTCTGCAGCCCATCAGAGCACCTGAGTACTTATCTGCAGCTCATCAGAGTACCTGAGTACCTATTTGTAGCCCATGCCTCCTAGATTATGTGTTGGGGTGTTTGCTTTCCAAAATGGGGTCATTTTGTGGGGGTTTCTATTGTCCTGGTGCTCCAGGGCCTTCAAAAGTGGGATTGGTTGTAATGAAATTATATGTGTAATTTATGCTCCTAGAACACCTGACGGTGATCCTTGTACATATGTGGTATCACCATACTCAGGAGGAGCAGAAGAATGTATTTTGGGGTGTCATTCTTGCTATGTACATGCTATGTGTTAGAAATATCTTATACATTGACAACTTTGTGTAAAAAAAAAAAAAAAAAATGTTTTCATTTTCTTTCCATATTTTACAAAAACTTGTGGAAAAAAATGACATGTTCAAAAGACTCATTATGCCTCATAGAATATACTTTGGGGTGTTTGCTTTCCAAAATGGGGTCATTTTGTGGTTAATTTGTTGTGGAAATTTTATTGTGGACATTTCTTTAGTTAAATTGCCATAATGTCTCCCAGTGTCAGTTACCGGTAATCGCTATGCACAGCAAATATTGCTTTTACTGGCATTGCTTGTTAGTGAAAACTTTCCATTAGACGGGATTGCATAATCAGCACAAGGTATATCGCACAAATATATACCCGCCATTCGGGGCCCCGTCTATTTACTGCGGAGATGTGTTTGTGATGTAGAATTCTTATCGTTTTACCAAGATTAATGGATGGCATCTTTCATTTGTATTTGATCCATATGACTGAAATACAGCTGCTATTGTCTTATGCAGATATAATAAAGCCCCATCCACTGGAACATATAGCATGGTCACTATTAAATATGGTTTTCTATGAACTATATTTGATGGGATCCACTAACAAGTAACGAGTCCGTGTTTGTGAATTAACATGACTGAATAATGAGAAGTCATGTGCTTTGTCCTTTGTGGCAGTTGGGAGTCTCTAGACCCAGTCATGTTCATTCATAGGCATTCACTCATCAGTTCCTATTGTACTTTTTGAATGTATACATGTTCTGTGATTGGTGGTCTTGATTGAAGCCACTCCTTGTAACCCCCTTTTGTTCACTTGCTGTAAATAAACCAAGCCCTGCCCTGAGATACACAGAGGAGGCACACACACAGGAAGCTCACACACAGCACAGACCACACACACCCATTCATGCATGCAGACACACAGACATTCACAGAGAGATTTTCACACAGAGGACACACACACATCCACAACCACTTGCTCTCACCCACACTAATGCATCCACACATACATACATACTCACATACATATCCAGAGAGAGACCCGGCAGATGGCATCAATATGACCCAGCGTGTCTGTTCCTTTTTTTGTCGCCGAGAGCTTGGTAAACCTTATGCAAAAGAGCGGTACATTTGTACTTTTCAGTACAAGCAATTAGTGGCGTTTGGTGCGTATTAATATCTCTCAAGTGCGCTTTTCAGCGCAGCAAAGTCTTCAGCGCACTGAGTGGGTTTCTATGCTCCAAGCTCTATTAATTTCCACAACAAATTCCATTGTCCTGGTGCTCCACTGACTTCGTAAGTGTGATAGGTTGTGAGGAAATTACATGTGTAATTTATGCTCCTAGAACACCTGATGGTGCTCCTTGAATGTTGGGCCTTTGTATGTGGCCAGGCTGTGTAAAAGTCTCACACATGTGGTATTGCCATACTCAGGAGGAGTAGCATAATGTATTTTGGGGCGTAATTGCAAGTATGCATATACTGTGTGTGAGAAATAACTTGTTATTATGACAATTTTGTGTAAGAAAAAAAAATTATTTCTTAATTTTCCCAAGAATTGTGGGAAAAAATTACAACTTCAAAAAACTCACCATGCCTCTTACTAAATACCCTGGAATGTCTACTTTCCAAAAAGGGGTCATTTGGGTGGGTATTTGTACTGTCCTGACATTTCAGGGCCTCAAGAAATGAGATAGGCCACCGGTACATCAGGTGTGATTAGGTGTGATCAATTTTTAATGATTGGCACCATAGCTTGTAGACTCTATAACTTTCACACAGACTAAATAATAACCACTAATTTGGGTTATTTTTTACCAAAGATATGTAGCAGAATACATTTTGGCCCAAATTTATGAAAAAAATACTTATTTGCAAAATTTTATAATAGAAACTAAAACAAAATGTTTTTTTTTTCTCAAAATTGTCGCTCTTTTTTCACTTAGATCACAAAAAAATAAAAAACCCAGTGGTGATTAAATACTACCAAAAGAAAGCTCTATTTGTGTGAAAAAAATGCTAAAAAATTTGATTGGGTACATCGTTGAATGACTAATTATCATTCAAAGTGTGAGAGCGCGGAAAGCTGAAAATTGGTCTGGGCATGAAGGGGGTGTAACTGCACTGTATGGAAGTGGTTAATTTTGTCCGGTTGTGCACACTAGAAGGATTCATTTTTTTATACATCATCCAAGACCTTGGATGTGTCATTTTCAACGGTGTCCTTGTTACATAATTTTTGGTACCTAAGCAGTTTGCCCTTTTGTTTTGTAGAGCTATATAAGTTTGTCAATTTTTTGATCATTTGTTCAATATCGTATGCACTTTATTACTGTCACTTTTCTCAACCATTTACATGGCGAGATAAAAACAACCATTAATTCGAATATTCACTCAGTTTTTACAGCATTAGTACAGGAAACTGTGTGGTACATAAAGGTATGGATTTCAGACTAAATTTCTCAGACTAATTTTAGTTAGAATTTAAGTCCAAAAGTGGCAAGGAAGTGCTGTCCAGAGCCTCAATTAAAATTGCGTTGGCTCCCTCTCCCTCAGCCGCCTCAGAATCACCTCACAGCGCTGACACAGCAGTGAAACTATTCCCTCCTCTCCTAAACAGTCCGCAGTACCTCAGTTTCACAGGATGAAAAGGACATTGAGTCAGTTTCTCCCAATATATTATCACATATTGAACGTATGTTTCAAAAGGCACTTAAACAGACTTCTGACCATATTACTAATAGCCTGACTAAAGAGATAAGGGAGCTGGGCACACGCATAGCTAATCTTGAAACAAGGATAGAGGATATTGAGAATTTTACACAGGACCAAAATACAGAAATTGAGAATCTTAAAGAGGAAAACTTAGTACTTCAGTCTCGTCTAGAAGATTTTGAAAACAGGGCAAGACGCTCCAATTTGCGCATAAGAGGCATTCCTGGATCCATAACTGACTTACAAGCGACAATGTTAGCCTTGTTTCAGGAATTACAACCAGCTATTCCAGTCGAACGCCTGGAAATGGACAGAGTCCATCGTGCCTTATCTCCTAAAAAAATCAGAGGGTTTACCCAGAGACATCATCATTAAATTCCATTATTACCGTACAAAGGAACAGCTCTTATCAGCTGCTAGAGAAAAAGGATCAGGGTCACGAATACCAAATCTTTGCGGATCTGTCTCCTATCACCAAAAATAAAAGAAGAGCTCTTAAACCATTATTAAAAATATTGCAGCAAATACATATCCCCTACCAGTGGGGTTTTCCTTTTTCGGTACGTTTTACGTTTCAAGATACTAAATACACATGTCATTCATCTGAAGATTTTCAAAACACCCTTCAAGACCTTCACCTAAATGAACACCAGAACTTGCTCGACGCAGATCTGCCTCTGGCTCACCATGCACTTTCTCAAAATCCTCTGGGAAATAAAATCGTCGTGACTCACATAAACGTGGTCGCTTCATTTCTCCTTCTCCATCTGCTGAAGATTCCATGGACTGATGGACCAGATAATTCCTTTATCTCCTCTGTCTTATGCCAATGTGTCCCATGTTGGTCATCCAATTTCTTTTTCCTAGAAAAGACTTCAGTGTCTTTCTTTATCTTGCCAGTATAATATTTCATGGATCTAATCCCTTTTTGCCCCATAATTTGTTTTTTGAGCCAAATGCTCAAGCTCATACATGTTATACTACACTGTGGCACAGAATTTCATTTAGTTCTACTTATTGTAAATTAATCCCTGTTGCTTGGTTCAAATCAATCTTTCTTTTTTTTTTTTTTTTTTTTTTGAATATGGTTATTATTCAGTTTCACTGTGCTACATCCTTTCCTATCTATACTATGTGCTAGAAGACATGGATAACTTCCTTTAGAGCTCTATAAAGTTCTTTATAGTTGATACTCATTCCTATGAAATTAATTATTAGATTCGCAGTATCTTGCACAGCTACTACTGGCAGGAGTACTGTGATTTCTGCTCGTTATTATGGCATAAGTCGCTTATACTACTGTATATTTTTTAGTGATTATTAACGTGGTTTTCTGCACCTTCCTAGGTTGTTCCGTGCGTCCTCACTTTGTTACCCTCGGTGGCCTCTCCCTTTCAGAGACTACTGACAGTAGCTATTTAGCCTTTGTTGGGGGATTTCCACCTCCCATCAACAGCCATACGTTCCTATTGGTTGTGCCTTAACTATTTGTTTTATATATTACCTTCTATGCTAAGCACACAATTGTCCCTTCTGTTTAGTTCTTCCCTTTTCTCTACACATTTCCTCCCCCTTCCCACATAGAGTATGAAACAATCGACAAATTCCACAATGGTATGGTATGCTAGACATAATTTATATAAAATCTTATGGCCCCCCTAAATATAATGTCCTTGAATGTTCAGGGACTAAATAACCCAAACAAACGTACTAAAGCTTTTCGCAACTTTGCATCATTAAAAGCACACATTTTGTGTCTTCAAGAGACACACTTCACCTTACAATCCATCCCAAATATTTTAGTCCTAAATATCCTCAAATTTTCACTGCCTCCGTCTCTACAAAACAACGAGGTGTGCTAGTGGCCTTTCATCGGTCTACTCCATTTACTCTTGTACATGAAATCAAGGACCCCGAGGGCAGGTATCTGATTCTCACGGGATACCTTATTGACTCCGCTATCACTATAGTGTCATATTATGCTCCCAACAAAAATTGCATTTCTTTTGCATCTTTTTCAGGTTGTGGATTCTCATAGAATGGGTGCAGTTATGATTTGTGGTGATTCAAATCCAGTTATTTTCCCATTTCTGGATAAATCCCCTGTATCTTCTTCGAGCAGCCCTAATAAATTCTCATTCTCACAACTGCTTGCAAAACATAATATGGTAGATTCTTGGAGAGAGGTGAATCCAAACAAGCGTAGATACACATATTACTCGCACCCTCATAAAACTTTCTCCCGCATAGACCATATATTTCTCACTATAGGTCTCATACCTGAAACGATTGCATCTATGGTCATACCAATCACATGGTCTGACCATAATGCAGTATGCACAGTTATTGCTTCAACTATTCCTAAAGCACATGACACTACGTGGTGCCTTAATGACTCTTTATTAAAAAATACATCTCATTGTCTGGATATTAAAAATGCTCTCTCTGAATATCTATTACATAATTCAACGCCAGATGTGTCTCCCCTTACTTTATGGGAGGCACACAAACCAGTTATTCGTGGTATTTGTTTGAGACAGGCTGCACTCTTTAGACGTGAACGGAAAACACTTAGCCAGAAATTAGAAACAAACTTTAATACATGCTACACAGTATATCAAAATAATCCTACTTCTTCTAATAAAACCAATCTTGATAAAGCTAGGCTTGAATTTGATCTGTTTCTTACAGAGTCTGCAGATAAGACACTTCAGAGATCGCGTCACAATTTTTACATTAAAGCAAATAAACCAGATTCACCCATGGCCCGCTCGCGTCACTCCATAAACCATTTAAACCCATACGTCTTAAAATCTCGAAATGCAACATTTTCCAGCAACCCTATAAAAATTCTTAAGAAATTTAAAACACACCTAGCTACTCTATATTCATCTGAAAACAATTTGAATTTTTCTGCGGCAAATGAATTTTTTGCTCAACTATCACTACTGACTCTTTCTCAGTCTCAGATGGAATTTATGGAAAAATCAATAACACCAGATGAAGTGTCCCAAGTTATAAAATCACTAAAATTAAATAAAAGACCGGGCCCTGATGGTTTTTCGGCATTATACTACCGGGTTTTTTCAGATTCCCTTTCGCCTATCCTAGCTAATGCTTTCAATACACTTCTTAATGGCCAATCCTTTAAACAGGAAACTTTAACAGCAATCATCTGTATGCTCCCGAAGCCTCAAACTGATGACACGATTTGGTTGAACTATCGACCCATTTCCTTATTAAATTTAGATATTAAAATGTTAGCCAAAATTATAGCTTCCAGACTAAATAACTTCATAGGACAACTCATTCATAGGGATCAAATAGGTTTCATACCTATTCGCCAAGCTACTGACAACATCGGACGTGCAACTCTGTTATCTCATAAAGCTAAAACACGCCGCATCCCCTCGTGCTTCCTATCACTAGACATTAAAAAAGCCTTTGATACCATATCCTGGCCATATATGCAATATACTCTTAGTAAATGGGATTTTGGCCCAAATATTTTTAAATGGATCCCTGCGCTTTATAGCAAACCTAAAGCATATATTAAATACGCAGGCTATAAATCAGACTTAACATAGAGAGAGGCACGCGTCAGGGGTGCCCTCTCTCCCCTCTCTTATTTGCCCTTCTCATAGAACCTCTAGCACACAGTATTAGAAGTAATCCCTCAATTTCTAGCATAGAACTAGGTGATTACCATCATAAGTTGTGTTTATTTGCAGATGACATTCTTCTTTTCTATCATCTCCCCATATATCAGCCCCTCTCATTGCTACCCTTAATAAATTCGCTGCTATTTCAGGACTAAATATACATTTTCAAAAATCCACGGCCCTTAATATCTCATTGAGTGAATCTGAGTAAAATGTAGCGCAAAATGCATTACCATTTTCATGGTCTTTGAAGCACATTCTATATTTGGGTATAAAATTTACTCTCAACCATTCTGATCTTTATGCAGCCAACTTTACTCCATTATTGAAAAAAGTTACTGAACTATTGACGAAATGGGCATCACTTCCATTGTCGTGGTTTGGGAAGATAGATGCAATGAAAATGGTTATTCTACCCAAATTTTTATATTTATTTAGGGTCCTGCCAATTCATATACCTGCACATTTTCTTTGAATCTTACAACGTAAAATAATTAAATTCACCTGGGGTTCATTCAAACCTAGATTGCCTGAATCCACATTGAGTCTCCCCAAAACAAGGGGTGGACTAGGTCTCTCCCATTTTGCCACATATTACAAAGCTGCGCAATTGGCACAATTAACTAAGTATAATGCCACTACTGAAATTCACTTATGGGTTATGACAGAATCTATCGAATGTGACCCCATCTCAATTTCCAATCTCTTACGATTACAACTATCAGATCGAAAACATTTTACTAACCCAATTACTAAGCATTCTCTCTCTTTATGGGATAGACTAAAGACTAATTATAATTTACAGTCTATACACAATCCACTACAATCTTTTCTGAGAAATCCAGCCTTTTATCCGGCTTGGGAATTCCCGAATTCATTTTGGGCATGGTCCAGGTCAGGCCTGTCAATATTATTTAATCTGGTCTCTAGCTCTTCTATCTTAAGTTTTCCTGAACTTTGTGAATCATATAATTTACCACATTCGGAACTTTTTCGATATCTGTAAAATTAGAAATTTCTATACCCCATATATAACAAATGATACCATTCTGAATCAGCTCTCTCAATTTGAGCATATTTGTATCAAGAACTCACACTCCAGAGGTCTCATTTCTAGCCTATATTCTCAATTGCTTAACAATCCAGACGTAGATACACCAAACTATGTCAGGAAATGGGAAACAGACCTTGGCCGTACACTTAGCCAATGAGAATGGTCTGAAATCTGGTCTGTAACAAAATGTTCTTCTTCAAATATTATCGCAATTGAATCATCATACAAGGTTCTCTCACGATGGTATTTGGTACCAGCTAGAATCGCCAAGTTCACACCAAACTATCCGGCCTTTTATTTTAAAGGTTGTACGGAAATAGGTACACATGTTCATATATGGTGGAATTGCTCAATTGCTACAGTTTTTTGGAAAGAAATATTCTCTCTAGCATCTAAAATGTTTGAAATAGATATTACTCTAGATCCGGTGATTGCCATTTTAAATTTAAAACCTGCATGCCTGACACGAAAACAATTCAAATTATTCCTTCAGCTTCTTAATGCTGCTAAACAAACCATAGCCATAGCTTGGAAGACTACCACTTTGAATCTTGTAGAAGTTAAACATAGGATGGATAATGCATTATTACATGCAAAAATGGAAGCCATGGATTGCGATAAATGTAATACTTTTATAAGCATTTGGGACCCTTGGATTAAACATGGCCTATCACCGTGTTTTGAGGGACAGGTTCTGAATGCTTGGTAGTTAAGACTTATATTTTATTTACTTTGTATTAACTTTTGTGGTACAAGTTCTATTCTCGATGCCCTCTCCTTTACCCACTATACCCTACCCACACCCTGCTGACTTCTTCCTTTTCTTTTTTTTTTTTCCCCCCACAGCCATGTTCTGAATACCTTCTCAAAATCTTAATATCTCAGAATATCATATTAATAATTCTACCCTTTTCTTTTGTTCCTTCCTTTTGTGCAAACTTCACTATACAGTATAACATTTAAAATACTTCTGTAACAATAACAGTATTTCTACTTCCACCTACAGCGCTGGTCCCGCATTCCACTGCTCACTGCTGTCACTTATAAACAGAGAAGACCCCTTTTCTGTTTACAAGCGAAAGCTCTCCTCTCCCCACACATAGCACCAGAGGAGAGAGAGGAGGAGGTGCCTATCCTTCAGTGTGGTTGCCGTTCTGAGTAAGTACACCGACTGCTGTCTCTTATAATCAAACATCCCCTACCCTGCAATCTACTAGACATCCACTGCAATGTCAACGTTGCCTCTCTCCCCACAAGGAGTGCACACACCCCCGTGGCTTCCTATTGGCTGTCGGTTCTGGAACACTGTGCCACCTCCAGTTCTTGCAGCATGCTGCTCAAAGCTCTTCTCCTATGCTGTCCCAGGGATTGGTGTGCTGCTGTACTCCACCTGTAATAGACATGTTCAGGAATTTTCCCAATCTGACTGAAGACTCCAGGTACACCAAGTGCCCTGCGGTAAGTGACACTCAACATGCACAGTACAGTCACAAAGAGCACACTGCACTCACACAGTGTACATTGCACACATACCTAGAACATCACATCCCTCCATTTAGCATCAGTGTCCTCTTCGCTCCCCACCTCTCCCCCAATTAGCACCGATGGCTCCCTTTCCCCCTCATTTAGCACCAATGTCCTCCCTCTCCTGCCACTCAGCACCAATGCCCACCCTCTCCCCCATTTAGCACCTATGCCCCCCCCACATAGCACAAATGTGGGGGGGTTCTTCCTGAGACGGGAGAGTACTAAGCGGACGTGAGCACGGTGTTGATCCAAGTTAGTAGAGAAGATGAGGATATCATCCAAATAGACCACGACACAGGTATAGAGCAGGTCTCGGAATATGTCATTAACGAACTCCTGGAAGACCGCTGGAGCGTTACAGAGTCCGAAAGGCATGACTAAGTACTCAAAATGCCCATCTCGGGTGTTAAAAGCCGTCTTCCACTCGTCACCCTCTCGGATGCGAATAAGGTTATAGGCCCCTCTGAGATCCAACTTGGTGAAGAACTTGGTGCCTTGTAACCGGTCAAAGAGTTCTGTAATCAGGGGAAGAGGGTAACGGTTCTTTACAGTAATGCTGTTGAGACCCCGAAAGTCTATGCAAGGCCTAAGGGTACCGTCCTTCTTTGCAACAAAGAAGAATCCTGCTCCGGCAGGAGAAGAGGATTTCCTGATAAACCCTCTCTGCAGGTTCTCCTGGATATACTCTGACATGGCTAGAGTCTCTGGAGGGGAGAGAGGATAGATTCTTCCCCTAGGTGGTGTAGTGCCAGGTTGCAAGTCAATGGGGCAGTCATATGGCCTATGTGGAGGCAACACCTCCGCTTGTTTCTTGCAAAAAACGTCTGAAAAATCCGAATATGGTTCAGGCAGACCGGGAGGAGGAGAAATAACAGGTGCAGACTTGACTCGTACTGACTTGAGACATCTGCCGAAACAAGCCGAACCCCATCTTCGAACCTCTCCAGAGGTCCAATCCAGAACGGGACAATGGCGCTGGAGCCAGGGCAGACCCAAGAGGAGTTCTGAGGTGCAATGGGGTAACACAAAAAACTCCAATCGCTCAGAATGCAGGACTCCGATGTCCATCTGGAGGGGTTCTGTACGGAACTGCATCATACAATCGAGTCTCTCTCCATTAACTGTGGAGATGAAGATGGCCTTCAGTAAACGAACCACAGGGATGTTGAACTTGTTCACCAACGAGGCGTCGATGAAGTTACCGGCTGAACCGGAATCCAGAAAGGCAGAGGCAGCAAAGGAGATTTTGGCGGACACGGAAATCCGCACGGGAACAGTAATGCGTGGAGAGGAGGTATTCACACCTAGCAACGCTTCTCCCACGTTGACTAGGTGCGGGCGTTTCACTGCCGCGGTTGGACGGAGAGGACAGTCCTTTAAAAAGTGCTCAGTACTGGCACAGTACAAACAGAGGTTCTTGTCTCTACGGCGGTTCCTTTCTTGCGTGGTCAGGCGAGACCGATCCACCTGCATGGCTTCCTCGGCGGGAGGCCCAGAAGAGGGTTGCGGTGGATGCTGGAAGATAGGAGCCAGACGAGGAAATCGTCTGGGACGAGCACTTCCCTTTTCCTGTAGCAGTTCTTCTCGTCGCTCAGCAAAACGCAGGTCAATCCTGGTGGCCAAATGGATGAGGTCACTCAAGTTGGTAGGGACTTCTCGTGCGGCCAGGACGTCCTTTATGGCGCTGGACAAGCCTTTCTTAAAGGTAGCACAGAGTGCCTCGTTATTCCAGGAGAGTTCCGAAGCCAGGGTGCGGAAACGAATAGCATAGTCTCCGACAGAGGAACTCCCCTGGGACAAGTTCAATAATGCAGTCTCTGCTGAGGCAGCCCGGGCTGGCTCCTCAAAAACACTCCGGAATTCCTGAAAGAAACTCTGGACACTGGCAGTGGCAGGATGGTTGCGGTCCCAAAGCGGTGTAGCCCAGGCCAGGGCCTTCCCCGAAAGCAGGCTAACGACAAATGCCACCTTGGCTCGCTCCGAGGGGAACTGGTCAGCCGACATCTCCAGGTGAAGGGAGCATTGGGATAAGAATCCGCGGCACAACTTGGGATCACCGTCGTACTTGGCCGGCATGGACAGACGAACTCTAGAAGTGGCGGCGGCCACAGGCGGTGATGAAGCAGATGCAGGCGGTGGAGGCGGCTGCTGCTGTGCTGGGAGAAGCTGCTGCAGCATGGCGGTAAACTGTGCCAGCTGTTGACCTTGCTGAGCGATCTGCTGCGACTGCTGGGCCACAACTGTAGTAAGGTCCACGATACTAGGCAGAGGCACATCAGCGGGATCCATGGCCGGATCTTACTGTCAGGGTCCAGACTGGTAGCAGGAGCGGTACAAGGAGTGGATCCGCTGTGTCAGTGAGGGATTGGCGTGGACCGTACCAGAGGATCGGTTCTAAGTAGTTACTGGTTTTCACCAGAGCCCGCCGCAAGGCGGGATGGGCTTGCTGCGGCGGTAACTACCAGGTCGTGTCCTCTGGTAGCGGCTCAACCTCACCGACTGCTGATATAGGCGTAGTACAAGAGGGACAGGCAGAGGCGTAATCAGACGTAGCAAAGGTCAGGGCAGGCAGCACAGGTTCAGAGGCGGTAGTCGTTAGCAAAGGGTTCGGCAACAGGCAAAGGATAACACAGGTAACGCTTTCACTAAGGCAACAAGGCAACAAAGATCCGGCAAGGGCAAGAAGGGGCAGGTCACTTATATAGGAAACAGGAAACAGAGAACAGGAAACAGGAAACAGGAAGGGAGATTTGGACCAGGCACCAATTACTGGTGCACTGGCCCTTTATATTTCAAACAGCCGGCACGCGCGCGCCCTATGGTGCAGGGACGCGCACGCCGGGAACCACGTGAGCGGGGAGCGGAGGAGAGAGCCGGAGCGGGGAGCGGAGGAGAGAGCCGGAGCGGGCACAGGTGAGAGGATCTGGGAGGAATGGCGTGAGCGCTCCGGTCCAGGAGCAGGGATCGGAGCGCTCAGCGTTACAGTAGTATCGCTGCAGAACCGCTCACCAGTCACAATGCTGCACAATACAAATCCACTATAATATGCTTTCTATATTCATCCAGCATTGCGACATCCTCATCTTCCTGCTCTTGCTCCTTGACGGCTTGATCAATGACACGACGCAATGCACGCTCCAGAAAGAAGGCGTAAGGTACGATGTAAATGATGGCGCCCTGGCTGCGACTGACCAGTTTAGTGATCTCATCAAATGGCTGCAGAAGTCTGCATGCGTTGTGCATAAGCAGCCACTGGCGCGGTGAAAAAAACTCAAGCTCCCCAGAACCTGTCCTGCCGCAGAGTTCGTACAGGTAGTCGCTAACTGCACGTTTCTGCTGGAGCAGCCTATCAAGCATATACAAGGTTGAGTTCTCAAATCGGGCAGTCACAAATAGGATGTCTGATGGACAGGTTGTGTCGCTGCTGAATTTCAGCAAGGCGAGCCATGGCTGTGTAAGATCTTCTGAAATCAGAGAAGGAAGAACTCACTACTCAAGGTGGTATAGATGCCTGATGACACACCGGTGCACGTCCCGGCTTGCCTCCGTGGAAATTCAATGAAAGAAAAAGGAATTGGCAGCACTCAATTTTAATGATTAAGCACACAGTATAGTGTGTGAAACGTGTCTACCTTGTCACTATTGTCATGTTTGGATGTCCAGTCAATAAATCTGGATTTTGACTTCACCTGGAGTGCTGCCAATTCCTTTTTCTTTCATCTTCTGAAATGGCCCGAGATTTTCCTGGCTTGCCGCAAGACGTCCTGGACCCCAGGGTATTTGACAACTAATCGCTGAACGACCAAGTTCAGGACGTGTGCCATGCATGGCACGTGTGTAATTTTGCCCTGTTTCAGCGCAGATTGGCACCATTGTCGCACAACATTTTACCATACCAACTGTCAAATTGAGCAGCGTTAACCACTGACCTGCTTGTGAACGCAAAGCTGAAAGGAGTGCAGGACCAGTGTGGCTCTTGGCTTCCGGGCACAACAGACGCAGCACAGCTTGGCAACATCTCACCTGGCATGCCAAATAGGTTCTGGGGATCTTGAGCGGCACAGCAGAAGAGACAGTAGCAGTGGAAAAGAAGGAATCAGCGAGGACGAAGTAGGAGGAGGAGAAGAAGAGGCAGGCCTGCATGCAATCCGTGGTGGTAAAACCAAATCTACACGGGTGTCACGGGTTGCATGCTTGACGGCCGTCAGAAGGTTCACCCAGTGGGCAGTAAAAGTTATATACCTTCCCTGCCCGTGTTTGCTAGACCACGTGTCTGTGGTCAGATGTATCTTGGCACCGACAATATGTGCCAGAGATACATTCACTTGCTGCTGAACATGGCCATATAGCTTTGGGATGCTCTTCTGCAAGAAATATTTCCTTCCTGGGACCTTCCATAGTGGTGTTCCAATGGCCACAAATTTTTGAAAGGCCTCAGAGTCCACCAGTTTATAAGGCAGTAGTTGGCGGGCTATCAGTTCCGGCAAGCCAGTGGTCAACCATTGGGCAAGAGGGTTATCTGGCGTCATCATTTTTTAACGCTCGAACATTTGGGCCGCGGAAGCCTGCCTTTATCTAGAAAAACTTGAGGATGGCATGATGGAAGGTGGAGTGGAGGACAATTGTGAGGAGAGAGGAGTAGGAGAAGAGGTTGAAGGTGAGAGCCTGGAGTGGGGCTTTGTGGGTTCTGACGGCGTTGCTCCCACTGGGCTCGGTGATGGGAGTCCAGGTGCCTTCTTAGGCCCCTTTCACACAGGCGGACCGTTCAGATCCGCCTGTCCGTTTTTTTGGCGGATCTGAACGGTCCCCCCGTGCATGTCTATGGGGCATCGGATGTCAGTGGAGACATGTCCACTGACATCCGATCCGTTAAGTCTGGACGGATGGAAACCCTATTTTCCATCCGTCCAGCGGATCATCCCTAGGTGAGTGTTTGGCTTACCGCGACTTATGCGTTGACTGCAAAGGCTCCAGCATCAGGGAATGCATAGACCGACAGGTGTCCGACTACATTGGGTTAACGGCCGTTGTGGACACTCTGAGAAGTGATGAACCCCTGGACTACTGGGTGGGCAGGCTTGACCTCTGGCCACAGCTTGCACAATTTGCAATGGAACTGTTGGCTTGCCCCTCATCCAGTGTTCTGTCCAAAGGACGTTCAGCGCAGGGGGGATCGTGACCGATAAGCTCACTCGCCTAGCTCACGACAGTGTTGACTACCTTACATTTCTAAAAATGAATGAGGCATGGATCTCGGAGGAATTCAACACATGTGACCAGTAGACCATGTTTGATTCAAATTCCTCATGACAGGCCACAAATATCCGCCACCACCCATAACAATTCATGGTCCCTGTCTTAGGTAAATACAGCGGCATAAAAGGCCTTTTATGACCGTTGAATGCTTAATTGCTACAGTCTGTCCCAGCTCCACACAGCAACCTCTCCCTACACTGACAAAAGACTTTTGTTGACCTATTAGCTAGCGACTTGTGTCACTATACAGTCTGTCCCTGCTCCACACAGCAACCTCCAGCCACAGAATACAACGCCTGTGGGCTAATTTTTGGGGCCTGTACTGGCCAACACTTACGTCTGTATCCTGTGAATGCCTAATGCAGTGTTTCTCAACTCCGGTCCTCAGGCCAGGTTTGCAAGAAAACTGAAATACATCACAGGTGGTATCATTTGCTGCTCAGTGATTGCAGTATTCTAGTCTGCATCTCCCCAAGGTAATACTTAAAATCTGGCCTGCTAGTGTGCTCTGAGGACCGAAGTTGAGAAACACTGGCCTAATGTACCTCCAGCCACAGAAAACCAAGTTCTTTGCTGTCAGGTGAACACCTGTGGGCAAATTTTTGGGGCCTGTACTGGCCGACACTTACTTCTGTATCCTGTGAATGCCTAATGTACCTTCAGCCACAGAATACAAAGTTCTTTTCTGCCAGGTGAACGCCTATGGGCTAATTTTTGGGGCCTGTACTGGCCGACACTTATTTCTGTATCCTGTGAATGCCTAATGTACCTCCAACCACAGAATACAAAGTTGTTTGCTGCCAGGTGAATGCTTGTTGGATAATTTTTGGGGCCTGTACTGGCCGACACTTACTTCTTTATCCTGTGAATGCCTAATTTTTCAGACTGGCATTGAAAATCAATGGATCTATAAACGTTCCGCTAAATTGTGTAACGGATGCGGACCCATTTTACATACGTGTGAATGGACCCTATATGTATGTGACATGTATTTACCGGCTGCTGTCAGTTCTGGCTGATTTAGAAAAAAAATATATATATTTTTGGCTGAAAAAAAATAATAATAATTTTATGGCAACTTTTCCAATAGCAATACTTTTGGTATGTCAGTGTCCATGTTGTGGGACTATGTGTGCACAGCCAATAAGTATTTTGTGGCTGCAAATATGACCTGGAGTTTTTTAATGTTCTCCTGCCATTGAAGTGAATGGGTCCGCCGCAAACTTGCGGTTCACGAACATTTGAGAAAGTTTGCGGGTCGCGTTCGCGAACCGCCCCGTCTGATGTTCGTCCATTACTAAAGCAGGTAATGATGGCATGTAACAGTTGGATGCAAAGTACAATTTTTGCTTGGTATAAAGCCATACTTAAATTGTTAATGGATGACAATTTTTTAGTGAATATAGGCTGTATATTATTCATTAATGTTTTAATGTTAAAAGCAATTTTAATAAGTTGAGGCTTTTTAAAATTACCTTTGTCAGTGGCAGCTGGGTAGACAAAACGACTCCTTCCTTTGAAAGAAGTTTCCTTTCATCTTCAGTCAACACTAATTCTCCACAAGTTCCAGTGTTACGACCATTTTGTGGTAGAGTGGAGGCTTGCTGTTTTAAATAAAATAACATAATGACAAACAAGTAAGACACATTGATTTATATAATTAATTAGGATGTTATAAGCTGTGCCTTGTTTTTGAAAATAAATGGAAATTGAACATACTATTTCGTAGGTTCCATATAGATCCAACCCACTGGATATATATGTACAGTATACAGTATGTTAGCCATGCACAAGCAATGTAATTTAAAATTATTTTAAATGTCTTTTAAAGCTTGCAGTGACATGATAAAAGTGTTGATACACTGTATATAGTGCTAATTTAATTACTTCCCAGTTTGGTATCTCCCTTTCCAAAGACAAGTTGTAATGAAAGAACCAGAGTTCTGTAATTACTAACCAACCTGTATACTTCAGTAAGTTACCGCTGAAACCAGCTGTATATAATCTAAGTCCAACTGTACAGTGTGGAGTAGGAGTGAAATGTATAGTTGATGGGTTTATTATACCTAAGCAGGGCCGGTGCAAGGATTTTTGACCCCCTAGACGAAACCTCATTTTGCCGCCCCCTTGGTACCACCCCATTGGCTCCACCCCTTGGCTCTGCCCTAACTCCACCTCCTTTGCCCTGCACATGTATACCCGACCTTTTTAATGACTGCTACCATTTTGAATACAACGCTTTGCTAGACCAGCTAATTTAAAATAGTTGATTTTAATTGTAAACATTTTATCATATGCAAAACATAGCTGGGCTCTGTGGTATGCTTGGCTCTGTGGTATGCCAGGCTCTGTGGTATGCCAGGCTCTGTGGTATGCCAGGCTCTGTGGTATGTTGTGGATATCCCGGCAGGGCTGAGGGCAGCATTGTCAAAGCTCAGCTGTCAAGACTGAGAATGGAGCTGCTTTTTTCTCCGTAGTACCAGCGCACAGGTGGAGGGATTTCAAGTGCACTTCGCCTGTGAGAGGAGGAGTCATACAGAAGAAGCACACGGCTGCCGTAGAGAGCAGAGTCGCAAGCTTCCTCTGTATGGCTCCTCCTCCCACAGGCGAAGTGCACTTGATATCACTCCACCTTTGAGCCGGACCTAAACAGCTGCTCCGTTCTCAGTCATGACAGCTGACACTGCCGTCCTCAGCCCTGCCGGGATATCGCCCTGCGCTCGCGGGTGTCCGTGAGTGCAGGGCGAAATGCGGGAGACTTGAGATGTCTGCAATACCTGGGAACACAGTAAATTTGCATAAATCATATTCATTCATTTGTTACTTTATTTGTGATCTGGCGCAGGGTGGAGATCGCTTGTGATTTTCAGTGTGTTTCCCTTGGTTTTGGAAATGTTCACAAATTAAACCTAAAGCTGGCCATCTGGCAATGCACTGATCGAAATCCCGTGAGTGGGTGCTGAGTGAATAAAGAAATAATTTTGATTTTTTTTTTATTCAGTGCCGTTCACACTATTGCGATGACAGACATCACATGTGTTTCAGAGCGCACTGCTCCTAAAATCACAGGTGATTTCTGTGCTGTGAGAATCCAGCCATATGGATTGTATGGCTGAATTCGCATCTGAATCGCATTGAATTCGCACAGGACTCTTTTTTTGGTCCGCAGCAGAATCGGATCACATGGTGGTTCACACCAGTGAGATACGATTCATGTGCAAACTGCCAGATCGGACTGTGATATGCGATCTGATCAGGGGGTGTCGTTAACTTTGAATTGACACCCCCAGTGTTTCGCATATGGCAGTGTGAACTGCCTGTGCTGTGAATGCGATGCAGGAACACGCAGTAGATTTGCAGTGTTCCCGCATCGCAATAGTGTGAACCGGCACTAAGTCTGCAAGCTGAACAAAAAAAAATCTTTAAGTACTGTATATGGCCAGCTTTACTGAGATCAAATGTCTAACTTAGTGCCATTTCACACTATTGCGATGCGGGAACACTGCGAATCTACTGTGTGTTCCTGCATTGCATTCACAGCTCAGGCAGTTCACATTGCCATATGCGATACGCTGGGGGTGTCAATTCAAAGTTAACAACACCCCAGATCAGATCGCATATCGCAGTGCGATCTGACAATTTGCATATGAATCGGATCGCACTGGTGTGAACCACCATGCGATCCGATTTTGCTGCAGACCAAAAAAAGAGTCCTGTGCAAGTTCTATGTGATTCAGATGCGAATTCAGCCATACAATCTGTATGGCTGAATTTGCATCGCACAGACATCGCATGTGATTTTAGGAGCAGTGCGCTCCGAATCACATGCGATGTCTGTCATCGCAATAGTGTGAACCGGCACTTAATAGCAGAAATAACCACCTTAACCCCCCCCCCCCCCCCCCGGATAGCTTCTAAACCAGGATCAATAGCGAAATATAGATATTGTATGTAGAAAACATATTTTAAAATTACTATTCTGCGTCCTCCAGGCTCCAGCAAACACCTTCCAATCCTTTCTTGCTTCCTCCTCCTCGGTTCAGTCACTGCACTGACATTCCCTTACTCCACAGCATAGACTCCACTCCACTAACTCCACGCTTCCTCTCGACTGCCTGTTCTCCCATGCTGGGCGGCCTCTGCAAGCCTGCACTGACATTTCAACTCCAGGCAGTGACCAGTCCCTTCGATATCACTCCGCAGCACAGGAGAAGAGGATGGACCTACACTACAGGAGGGAGCCAAGGCCGACCGAGCCATCACATCTGGGGGGAGGAGGGGGGTGAGAGAGGGCCTAGTGACAGTCTGACAGACATCAGACTGACTGCACTGAAGTACAAAAAAATGTCAGCGGCGGACCCGGCTCACTCGCCGATCACTGTAAGTGACGATACAGAGACCAGAGCGGCTGGCTGCAGAGCACAGGGGAGAGGGAGAGACTAAGAAGCGGAAATCAGCGGCCGGGCGCTCTAGGCGGCAATGCGCTCTAGGCGACTGCCTAACTTGCCTAGTGGTAGCGAGAGAGAACTTAGTGAGCAGTACCCCTTCCACCACCTGAGTTCTGTTTAAATTACATAGTTACATAGTATATGAGGTTGAATAAAGACAATAGTCCATCCAGTTCAACCTGTGTAGGTGTGTGTGGCTGTAATCATCTCACATAGCCCTGAATGTTCTGATCCTTGAGATGTACGTCTAAGAGTCTTTTGAAAGCCACCATACTTCCCGCAGAAACCACCTCTTGTGGTAGAGAATTCCACAATCTTATAGCCCTCACAGTAAAGAACCCCCCATGTTGCCTGAGGTTAAAACGCTTCTCCTCTAATCGCATTGTATGCCCTCGAGTCCTCGTGCAATCCCTTCGACTGAACAGCTTTTTTTCTAAGCTGAGATCCCCATTGAGATATTTGTAAATTGCTATCATGTCCCCCCTCAGGCGTCTCTTCTCCAGGGAGAATAAATCAAGCGATTGCAGACGCTCTTCATAATTAAGGTCCTCCAATCCCCTAATCAGTTTAGTTGCCCTTCTCTGGACTCTCTCCAGCTCCAACACATCCCTCCTGAGGACTGGCAACCAGAACTGGACAGAATACTCCAGATGCGGTCGGACCAGAGTTTTATAAAGTGGAAGGATTATAGTCTTATCTCTGGAATACATCCCCTTCTTTATGCATGCTAATATTCTGCTGGCTTTGGCAGCTGCCGCTTGACATTGCATGCTATTGCCTAATCTATCATCAACCAAGACTCCCAGATCTTTGTCAATTTTTGATTCCCCCAAGGGTTCCCCTCCTAACGTGTATTGTAATTTTATGTTTTTAGTCCCCAAGTGCAAAACCTTACACTTCTCCACATTAAACCTCATTTGCCATGTCGTTGCCCACACGTAATTTTGTCCAGGTCATTCTGTAGGATATCTGCTTCATGCTGTGAAGTTATTGCCCTGGCCAATTTTGTGTCATCTGCAAAAACTGATATCGAACTACTGACCCCGACCTCAATGCTGTTTATGAATAAATTGAACAAGGTTGGTCCCAGGACTGAGCCTTGGGGGACCCCGCTTACTACCTCAGACCAGTCTGAGTATGCGCTGTTTATTACCACCCTTTGGACACGCCCTTTTAGCCAGTCCCGTATCTAACAGCAAACCCTGCTGTCGATACCTGCAGACCTTATTTTATAAATTAAGCGCTTGTGGGGAACTGTATCAAATGCCTTTGCGAAATCCAGGTAAACCACATCCACTGGTCTGCCCCTATCTAGCTCACAGCTCACCTCCTCGTAGAATGTTAAGAGATTGGTTTGACAAGAACGCCCATTTGTAAACTCGTGCTGGTTACTGCTGATGATGCTGTTGTCTTTAGCATACTCTACGATATAGTCCCTTATCATCCCCTCCAGAAGTTTACATACTATTGATGTCAAACTGACAGGCCTATAATTTCCCGGTATATGCCTCTGACCCTTTTTGAATATCGGAATCACGTTAGCTTTCCTCCAATCCCCTGGTACATCTCCTGTCCTAATACTGTCAGCAAAGATCAGGAACAGTGGTCTAAATATAACCTTACTGAGTTCCTTGAGTACTCTCGGATGTACGCCATCCGGGCCTGGTGATTTGTTTGTGTTAAGTTTATCCAGCCTTTCCCTGATTTCACCCTCTGTAAGCCATAGTGGCAAGTCCTGTGTATTACTACTAACCATACAGTCATGGTCAGTGTACCCCTCCTTTTCCTGTGTAAAGACTGACGAGAAAAAAACATTCAGTCTCCGTTATTCCCACAAGGTCTATGTCATCCTCATGTACTAACATTTCCAACTCATCCATTTTATTAGCTAGGCTCCTGGCATTAGCATACACCCCTCTTAGTTTTACGGAAGTTAAACGTGATTGGTGATTATGTTTATTCCTGTTTAGTCTGAGCTTTTCCCGCACAGACCTACCAATTGACGTTATGTCCCTACTGTCGCTGCTGACCCTACCACTGCCTTCAGTCCTTTGCTCCCTCCTGACTGACTCTACTTCTGACCCACTTGTACTATCCTCCAATTCGCTTGCAATGTTTAGTGGGGCAACCTGTATGCAGTTTCAGGACACATTTCAGCAGGAACTACCCTTTCATATGCGTGGGCTGAAACACCATCTGGGCTGATTGGTGCCACAGCGGTTGGAGGAGTCTAACCCTGTTTATTGACTACATACCTCTGACCCCTGTAGGGGTACCTCCATCTGGTGAGTGCGGTCCAATTGGGGGAGCACTATCGCACCTATCTGCATGGAGTGATATTCAGAATTACAAAGATTTTTTGCACATTTTTTGCACTACTGGGACTATTGGATTACATAATTTATTTTTGGATGAGGATATTGATTTATGATTGGCTCCATGATTTTTAGCACTGTTTTTTATATAGTAATTATTATGATATATTAACACCTTATTTATTTAATAATATTTTTTCATAGGAACATTTGAGCAATATTGACACTATATTTACACGTTAGGTCATTATATACAGTTTTTATAAATTTGTTTCTCTTGCACATATAACACGTTATCTCTAGGCAGAGCCACTACACCTTCCCATTTTTTCATATTGGTATACCCCCTTGGGTGTATTTGAGGTAGGCAGCAGCCTTTATATTCCTTGAATGTCCTGGCACGGAATTTATATAAACTGATATTTAACCATAACATATATAAGTTAAAGTTTGACCCAGTCTGAAAAGAACTATCCTGTGCACAAGTTAGAGTTTCTGGTTCTAAAGTGGGCTGTAGTGGACAAGTTGAGAGATTTTCTGTAAGGAGCCTCTTTTGTGGTAAGAATGGATAATAATCCTCTAACGTACTTGTTGTCCTCAGCTAAGCTGGGTGCTACCGGGGATTGACTGCTGGCGGCCCTGTCTGGATTTCAGAGACGCTGATGCTTTGTCCCGGAGGCCTCACAGGTCAGTCAGAGGGTCGAAGGACTGAACTGGACCTCTGTGACATCTGAAGGAATGCGGGCTCTGTGTCAGGGTATTTGCTTGTTTATTGTATCAGGGTATTGCCTAGAAACTAAAGTGAGAAGTAAGGTGCTTCCTCAGCTGTCCAAGAAAGATCTGAGGATGGATCAGAATGAGAATTTGCTGTGTCATTTGACTATGGATACGCTGAGCAAACTAAACCCTAGTCTTCTGTTCTACAGATTCCAAAATAGCGCACTGGGAATGGAATCGGTTACAGATGAAAGATAGACTGTTGTGCAGGAGGGGCCCCTCTGAGGACTCTAAAGAAAAGTGGCCGCTGTTCCTCCCGGGAAAACACAGAAAGACTGTGCTGGCTGCGATTCATAATGAGCATGAACACTTAGGCCCAGATAGAACCTTTAGGTTCGTCAGAGATAGGTTCTATTGGCCTAACATGGGAGCCCAAGTATAGAGCTACTGCCACTCTTGTTTTCCATGCATCCAAAGGAAGAGCTTGTTGGTCAAAGCTGCACCCATGCAACACTTGGGCCTATGGAGCTAGTTTGCATTGACTTTCTGTGCCTGGAACCTGATGCTGGTGGGAGAAACGATGTTTTGGCGATGACCATTTCACCTAATACACACAAGCTTACTCCACCAAAGACCAACAAGCCACCACGGCTGTAAAAGTGTTAGTCGAGAGGTTCATCATGCATTATGCCCTGACTATGTGAATACAATCAAGGCAGAGACTTCAAGAGAAAACTTGTGCACCAGTTATGTCAGCTGCTGGGCATAAAGAAATCACGGACCTCTCTATAAAGTATCACCCACAGGGCAACCCTCAGTCTAAGAGATTCAGCAATACTCTAATGAACATGCTAAGAACTTTACCTTCTGAGAAAAAACACCACTGGGGTAACCACATTGAAGCCATTGTGCATGCAGGTGCGAATACAAACAAAAAATGCAGTTCACAGAGAGTGAGATTCGATTTCTACAGTCTTCCACAACAAATTTCCATTGTGCTATGCAATATGTTTTAGTGTCAAAATGTTCCACAGTAAGTGCAAAATTCAACTCCACGGTGCTCAAAAGAATGTGCCAACGTCCTATGCAAATAAAATGCTATCCAACATGACACAAAGAGTGCTTCAAAAAAGAGCTTTAGTGCTTAAAAAGTTTTAACATATTTTTAATTTTAAATATTTTTTATGTAAGATGTGTATAATTCTGTTGTGCCTTTAAATGTGCAGTATGCATCCACGCAGGTGTCACTAGAGTTACTGTATACCCTAAATTGCCCCCTCTGATTGGATCTAAAATTGAGCCCACATGTGGGCAGATAGTAGGTTGAGTGGCCGATCTGGCCCTGAAGTGTACACTGTGCAGACGGAGCAGCAATTGCAGAACACGCCCATGTGGGAAGTCTAATTGACCAATGGGAAAATTGAGCTGGCGGTTGCTGGGCATATAAGGTGCATGATGGACCCTCCAGCCACACCTCTTGATAATGTTGATGTGATGAAATGCATTGCATGGGCCCGTAGGTGACGCCATCACACAGCATACACCCGGAAGTAGAGTATAGTACATCCAAGGGAACCCTGAGAGGAGACACTGGAAGTGGTATGCATACTATACAACCAGTGTTTAGAGGATAATACCAATACTGCAGTATTTTATGTTATTTGTGGCGAATACCCCTCAGTGCGAGGTACAGCACCAAACATTGTAAGTAGGAGGAGGGAAAGTGTTTGTTGTTTTAACAAAAATCTAAAAAGGTTTTACACTTTATCGATTCCTCTTGCTTTTCTATGTTATACCAGAATAACCCACGTGAAAAAGATTCTGGTTAATAATATAAAAAAGGAATACTTCGGTGGAATTGGAAAAAAATCGCAGGTAATGGAAACTCCTTGATAAACATACTGTATGCCTTCCATTCATCTGTAACGGGTGGTCATGGCTATCTGGTGAGTTTTCTAGCTTGAAAAAGGTGGTGGAGCACTGAAGCCAGGATTTGCATAATAGGCAGACTGCTGCAGACTACAAGTTCTTGGCGGCTGGGAGAAAGAGAAGAATGCTGGGTGAGGACATAAATAGCCTGGTTTAGGGAGGAGTATTTCTCTTGGGACCATGACCTTCAGCTGAGAGCAGAAACCCAGCTGCTCCGGGGGATGCGAGCAGTCGCCACAGCCTAGATGGCATGGAGAGTCTCCAGTGAGTGAGGGAGTGAGCAGATCCACTGTTGCCAGCTCCATGTTGGCCAATAGACTATGGGGGGGGGGGGGGGTCACTCTCATCATCACCAGTACAGTTACAGCCGAATCCCAGCATCACTAGGTGTATGGCCAGGCACCCTTCACTGGTTGCAGATTCTTCAAGAGCCTGATCTGGGACATCCTACTCCCTTGAGCCTTGGTATCATCAGAATTGGTGAGCAGGCAGAAGCCCACCTTGTGTACACCCTACAAAGACACTGCATAAAGACACCCTTATCCCATATCTTTACATTAAAGCCCCAAAAAGGAAACATTTTGCACATGCAATCCTTCTGGGCCTTGTTGATCTAGCTGAAGACACTGAACATCATCATCACAAGGACTCCTCCACTCTTCTCTTCTCCCCCCCCACTTAAAGGACTTAAGCAATATGAACAATATCTGCACATTTTAAGGGGAACTCTACTCAGAGATTAAGTATTGCATTTCTTGTAATTTTTTGTTTTATCATTGTGCCACAAAGTTTGTTGGGTCCGTGGCATCAGGATTTGAAGGGAGCAGTCTGACACAAAAGGTCATTCTCTTCCCTTTTATACCTGGGGTCATAGGTTCTTCCAGGACCTACTGGATACTGCTGTTTCACTTATTGTGATTTTCTTTGCATTACCCTTTCCATATTTACCAAAAGTAAGAGTTTAACACTGAAAGATATCTGCCTAGGATATTCTTGTTCTTATCTACTTCAAAAATCTTAAGTAAAATACTTGTTTACTTTGCTACAGTCTGATGTCTGTGTAATTGCATTATCACTTTGAAATATGTCTGAACTCAGGGTGTCAGTGGTGTCGGGAGGCTTGCAAGGTCAGGGTAACCTTTTGGGGTTCGTCATCTTTCAGTGACCCTCACAGGGGTGGCGCTACATGTATTAGCACTAGGGCTTTTTTTAGTGGGAACGTGGGGGAATGCATTTCATGGCAAGGAGGGTTGGGGTGTGCTGGAGGGTCTATTGATGCTGCCTGATGAGGGATATATTGTCGCTGGTGAGGATCTTTTTTTGTGTGGAGGTCTATTGTTGCTGGTGGGGATGTCATATGTTGCTGGGAGGTCAATTGCTGCTGAGAGGAATCTACTGTTGAGGGAGAGGTCTACTGCTGCGTGCTGCCTGAGGGTCCATTGATGCTGGCATATAGGAGATCTGTTGTTGCTGCTGGGGATCTATTGTTGCTGGGGTGATATTTTGCTGTGTGTGTGTGTGGAAGGGCGGTTCCATTGTTGCTGGGGAGGTATATTGTTATGTTGGGAGTCTATTGTTGCTGGGGTGGGGTCTATCAAACTTCACACAAATGAATTATTAGCACAAAATGATACTTGGTTCTGTATTCTATAAAAGAGGCAGTACAGGGAGGTGGGTAAAAGGTGGAACCAGGGGACAGTGTTCAGAGGTGGGTAGGGGGCAAAGACGAAGGGTGGCTCAGGAGGGAAGAGTTCCTGCACCTTCTCTCTGAGAAAAAAAAGCCCTGATTAGCACTATATCTATTGGGCAATATCAACCCAAATGGCAACAATATTTAAGGACTGTTAAATGGCTTAGTCCAGGCGAACAGTCCCTAACTATCCTACTGACCAGTAGTACTAAACTCAGTTCTACTGGAAGTTAGGGCACTTTAGTCTTTAAGTGCAATGCTATATAACTGTATGTTTTTTTATCCCAAAATATGGAATGAGGTGCTTCTAATAGAAAGGGCCCAAGGCAATCCCACTAAACAAGCTTTAAGGAATGTTGGTGGCCAAGAGTCCTCTCATCACTGGAGTCATATTCAGTGTGGTCCCTCAATGGCAAGTGAAAGGGCCAACCCTACCCCCAAGGCCCTCCTCTCAAGCTGGCATCCTGCAGCAGCACCAGGTGAATTAATTATCGAGTCAGGAACAGCTATTGACTCTCACCGGAACAAGATCAGCCGCAGTCTCTTGATGAAACAAGATCAGCTGCAATCTCATACTGAAAGGGAACCAGCAGTAGCCTCTCACCAGATCAAGCATCTAGCTCACAGTTTCCAAGCATGAGCTCTCTCATGCCATCAAAACAGCACAGGGTACAGTGGCAGCAGCAGTCTCTAGGCAGCACACTCCACAGAGGCAAGCTCACTATGGCAGCCAGTCCAGTTGTTCAAGTTCCAAGTCTTCAAAGGCCCAGTCTTCCCATTGGGGTAAATCTAATACACAGGAAACCTGGGAAGCTGCTTGTAGATGATGTAGTTCTGGGAGCCCCATCAGTCATCTAGCTAATGCTTTCCAGGGAGACCCAGATTCTTCATTAGCACCCTGTCAGCAGGTTGTAGATCATGGACCTGTACTCTTAGGTGTTTTTGTTCAGCTGTCTTCAAGCATCAGAAGCGGCTTCAGCATTTTCATAAACTGCTTTTAGATTGAAGTTGGTCCACATAGCCTTTGTGGGTTGCAGTTGACATTCCATTATTGGAGTTGCCAAAGTCAAAGTCCACTAGCAATCAGGCTTCTCTCCAAAACATAAGCATATAAGGAAAGTACCTGGTTATGTCACTTTCAGTTCCTTTGTAGGCATGTACAACTGCTGACACATCATAGACACATGTCTACTCCAGTGCTGCTTACCTGTCATTAGGGTGTCAAGCATGTGTAAGAAGCTTGCGATTAAACCTCTATAGTTGCAGATCCCCTTATCAATGATAAGGGGTTGCCACGACTTCTGCAATCCCAACATGTCTAACAACTGCCTGAGCAATCTGCCTTGATCAGAGTGGATCATTTGAGGCAATTATTAGTGATGAGCTGAACTGCCCTGTGTTGGGTTCCAGTTAGCAGGGTTTGGTGAATTCCAAAGAAGTTCAATTGGAAAACCAGAACCCCACTGAAATCAGTGGGAGCCAAATCTGTATAATTGAGAATGCCAATTTTCTAGGCTAATAGGCAAGGGATGTAAAAAAACAGAATTGTGCTTGCTTGGTCACTTCCCTGGGGAAAATGTATCAATGTGTAGCGCCCTCCTAGGTAGGAGCTAGAGTGAGTGTACTAGAATTTTGGTTTCTCTGCCTAAGAGAGAGACATTAGGTACATTTATGTGCTGTCTGGTTAACAGAGGCTGTGATTATTTAGCAGAGTCTGCTCAGTGTGCTCTGATGTTGTTCATTGTGTCTTGAAGTTTCACACTGGTCTAGCAGCTATGGGAGATGCTGGACAGTGGGTGGAACCTTGCAGCTGAAAGCATGAATATCCATACAGTCCTAGCCAATTAGAAGGGGAAGTGCCTTTATTTATATTAGATGAGCACACAGGCTCTGGGTCTTCCTTTACTGAGAGATATCCAGGTGGGGAGGGGGCCTGCTGCCGCTCCTCAGCACAGGCTGCCATGCGGCCTTAGGTGGGCGACCTCAGGGGCTGAAACAGTGAAGCTGAAACCCATGGTTCTACTGAGAGCTTACTGATGGAGGATGTCCACGGATCCTGTCTGGTATCACGGAGGAAGGTAACCTGTGGCCAGGGCCTTGTGAGTACAGACCCCCTAAAGGGATCCTAGAGACTGGTGCTGCTAAATCCCCCTCTGAGTGCTCAAAGTCAGTTTCTGGGTGTAAAGGGAACCGGCTGGTGTCTTGAAGAAGCAAGGTCCACATAATTCTTCCTATTACAAATGGACTTTGTTCTATTTTGTACAGTCTGCTGCACAGTTCTATTGTCAGTCTGCTACACAGTTCTACTGAGAAAGCTGTCCCCATATGTGAATAGTTAATTTGGAGTATCCTACTGAATCCATTCTCCTATGCAAGTTCTCCAAATAAAACAAAAAAAACACACCCCCTAGACTGGTTATTGGAGACAATGAGCAGAAGGGTGTGTACACCTGGCTGTGTAGGAAAATACACATTGACTGGCTAAGGATTAAACAGTGGGAGACCTGGGCAAACAAAAATATCAGAATCTCCTGTGGGGATAGTGCTACAAATGCAAAAGAAAAATTAAAAAAAAAATTGAATGGAACCAGGGGCAGTGATAATTTTTTTAAAACAACTGACATTTAGAATAAAAAAAAAAGAGTTTTATATTGATTGCAAACATCTCCCTCCTAGGTTCTTTTTCTAAAATAAAACATTAGCTCACAGACACATGTTGATGAGGACAAGGGCTGCTTCCCTACAACCCCGACCGGTGGATGTGGGGGTCTGCGGGTAATGAGCTTATCGGAATCTGGAAGACCCAAACTCATCTTAATAGCATGGCAAGTGCTCTGCAAACAAATGTGGATAGGGAAATAACTTAAAATAACATAAAAAAAACAGAAAAATATTCATCTTGAATGATGTAGGAGGAGGACGAGGCCCATATGGAGTAGGAGGTTGAGGTGGCGGTGGATAAGGCGGTGGATATGGCAGTGTAGGTGGAAGTGGCGGCGGCAGTGAAGGAGGAGGACGAGGTAGCCAACACTGGTTTTGGTTTTTAATAAAAAAAAAATTTAAATTCGGGTACACCCCAAAAGATCAAATCCAGCAATGGCAGGTTAAGGCCGGTATACATGTCTATTCTGCACAAGTTACGGACAAGTCCTGTGGGATCCATGCCTGGTTAATTTTAATGAATGTGAGCTTGTCCACATTGGCTCTGGACAGGCGGCTGCGCTTGTCTGTGATAACGGCCCCAGCCGTGCTAAATACCCGTTCAGATAATACTCTGGTTGCAGGGCAGGCCAGCACCTCCAAGGCGTAAAGGGCAAGCTCAGGCCATGTGCCCAATTTGGAGACCCAGAAGTTGAAGGGGGCAGACCCGTCATTCAGTACGTCTACGCAAGTGCACACATACTGCTCCACCATGTTAGTGAAATGCTGCCTCCTGCTAAGACGTTCCATATCAGCTGCTGGTGCTGCTGCTTGTTGTGGCGAGCTGACAAAGCTTTTCCACATTTCGGCCATGCTAACCCTGCCTTCTGAGGTGCTGGCGGTCCCCTGGCAGCGTTGACGACCTCTTCCTCCTCCGCTGCCTTGGCCTTGTGCTTCCACTGTGCCCCCGCTGTCAGGTGGGAATGCCACCAGCAGCGCGTCTACCAGCATGCTCTTGTACTCGCGCATCTTCCATTCACGCTCCAGTGAGGGAATTAAGGAGGGGTACGTTGTCCTTGTAATGGGGGATCCAGCAGGGTGGCCACCCAGTAATCATCACAAGTTACTATGTGGGAAACTCGGCGGTCGTTGTGGAGACACTGCAGCATGTAATTGCTCATGTGTGCCAGGCTGCCCAGAGGCAACGAAAAGCTGTCCTCTGTGGGAGGTGTATCCTCTGTGTTCTCCGTATCCCCCCAGCCACGCACCAATGATGGCAATGAGCTGGCCTGGGTGCCACCCTGCTGTGAACATGGTTCCATATCCTCCTCCATCTCCTCCTCCTCATCCTCTAGAACTGTGCCCCTTTAAAAGAATAAGGGACCATGTATCCCTGATCAAAAATAAAAAAAATGGAGACCCCTATTAGCCATCATATGGGGCTATACCACAACTTTGACTTGAAGTCTTGTGGCTTTTTCGGACTTGAACATATTCCCTCACATGAAAAGGGGGGGAGACATTGATCGCCCCCTACTACAAATTGAAACCAGGTGGATTTATTTATTACAGGCCACCAAGTATCCTGGCCTTAATGAAGGTATAAGTTTTAAACCTTTCCTTTGAAAAGATTTTCATTGACTTGTACTGTCTGCTGTGTTTTAGATTGGGCCATAGTTCTATTTCATCTGTTATGCTTTTCTGTACTGTGTCCCCAAATGATATTGGTGTTCCGGTTCCGGATCACTGAAATGTATTGATTAATGGTATTAATAATTTAGGTTGCTTAGTATATTTTTAGAATGTATTCATGTGTATAAAACTCTGCTTTACATTGCAGTACTTATTTTCACTTTATATTTGTAGTAAATTAATATAAGACTACATATTCACATTTTTGTTATTTTGTAATTTTGATATAAGTTATGCTGTAATCATTCATGCTGTGTGGACCTCTCACCTCATGGAGCTGTATGTTTCCATTTCACTAATTTTTCTCAGTTTTACTTGATTCGGGTATCATACCCCCTATATGTGGGCCCTGGTATCTGTGGCATGATGCCTGGTTGTTTGCGGGTTCCGCTGCATCGGGTCCCCATACGGACACCCGAGGCATCCTGGGTTTCCATGGCGACATGCCCTGTGTGATCCAGGCGCTGCCTCCTTGGTTGTGAGGCGATGCCTCGCCGGGATATCGCGCGCGCGCCGAGCTCTCTCCCTCCACTCTGGGTGAATCGGGGGGGGGGGGGGGCGGTGCCAGCGTGACCTCGGCGGTGACATGGCTTCTGGAGGGGGAGGTTGCCGCCCAGCCATCTCGCATCCGCATTCTGATTGGAGCTTCATGCTCCATCAGAGTGGAGGGGGGCATTTAAGGAGCACTTGCTTTTTCCTTGTGCACTTGCCCTTCATTTGCGGTCTGGACATGACATGCCCTGCCCTTATCTCCGTATGAAAATCAGGTACATTGTATTCCCTTCATGGGGGGGTGATAACTTTGATTACTACTTCGATCTTTTCTGGTTACTATTTCTACTGCAGTACCTAATTAGATCCCTCTTATAGCTTTATGTCTTTTAGGCGGATTCTGCTTATTTTGGCTATTCTATCCCCTCATTGATAGAGGTTTCTGGGACAACTACCCTCTCCACCTGGGAGGTGGCCGCATTTATTTAAGGCTATGGTTATTTATTCTTATTTTAAACAACCTTTTTAATGGCATAGAACATCCAAGCACAATATATACAATCGTTGAATTCCTTCTGAGGATCTTGGAAATTGAGGGATCCTTGTGATCACCCTGGGATTGTGTATAAACTCTTTCGAGAATATATAACCTGGTCTATCAATTTTCATCTTTTAGCTTCACCTGCCCATTTTGTAAGTAGTTTTTGGTCTATATTAAAACGATTGTAACTATTGGTTTGCATTTTTAACCATATGAGTGGTTTAATCAAGTCCCTTGTGTTTTTACTAGGAACTTGATATAATTTTTTCTTCCTCTTGGAATACCTCCCTCTGCGGGAGACCATTAGTGGCTACACCTGCCTTGCTGCTGGACTTTCATGTGTTCAGATCCTGAGGCCCACTTACCACACTTTCTCTCCATAATTGTTCCACCTGCAGGTTTGGATCAAGATTTTTTCTTGGGTGTCTATGGGATGGGGTCTTTCCATATAGTATGAATATAGAAGTAAATAATTTGCTGTTTACAATATTAATTATTTTGTATTTACTGTCTTGCTTACCACATGTATTGTAAATGGTAATCTGTGTTATGATAATCATTATTATCTCAATGGAAAAAGAAACGCACCCTAAAAGTCCCATGATACTTCATAGTTGGTCTTTTTTGCATAATATATAGGGATGTTGGTGCATTATTGGATTAGTATTATAGGGGCTCTATCCTTTAAATAAATTCCTCTCTATCAGGGTGGTTTAAACACCCAACAACTTACTTTTAGGTGGAGCCCATGTTTTTGTTCTGTGTGTTATATACGCATTGAGATAATTTTTGATTGGTTCAACTATTTATGTATTCCCCTCTTCTGAAGGATTGTTAAGGGTGCACCCTATGCCATACTCCACTTGGTGTGTTGGTATAGAGTGTACTATTCAATTTGATTGTCTGTAAACAGTAATGTTTATTACATTTTCTGCTTATATTAATTTTTTTTGTCTTTGGGGACACAGTGCAGTACGCAGTATGGCCCACTCTATACACGACAGCAGTACTCCCATTGACTATTGTGGAGAAGCTTGGGAGGGCTTTGTAACCGAGATTCATAAGGCCTGCTCTTCTTCTGAGGTATCAGAAATTGATGTTAACAGATACTTTTCTAGACTACAAAGGTTAGTAGAAAGAAAAACTCAACTCTACTGGCACAAGAAAGTTGTACCTTGGGGACTTCGCGTTCAGATATTTCCCAATATTAATAAGGTAGAACCCCACATCAAATTGGATTGGGAAACCAATCTAGTAAATTGCTCTCTAAAAATGATGAGTATTCTGGTGGATCAATATACCTGCGACCCTAAAGATCTTGATAAAAAAATATCTGAATGGCAGGATCAACATAGAGACATTTTGTCTTCCACTTTTTTTCCCCCTAGGGACAAAAACTGAAAGACCACCTCACAAAATATGCGACTGATCTTATTAAAATTAAAGAGAATACATTTTTAAGGGACAAAAAAGCACATTTTGCTTACAAATGGCCTCAAGAAGAATATAGGAGACCAAGGGGACGTAGTAATAACAACTTCGACCTCTTGGTTAGTAATGTTGATGGAAATGATTCTGACTTTTCATCTGTATCTTCTGTGTCTTTTGTTCCCTTGGGACCACACACACGTGGAGGTTATGTCCAAGAAAAGGAAAAATTAGGGGGATACCTCACTATCATCACATCCTAAAAAAACTCATATTCCCATGAAAAACAAAACCACACGTCCTAATCGTTTGCACAATCGCACTGAAACGTTTAAGCCTTCAGGTGAGATCTCACCGACACTATCAACCACTTCTACACAATTATCTACATTATCACAATCTTCCATTAATCTCACTGCTCACGATACAATGAGCCTAACTTCTGGCCCACCTACTGAATTACGCATGGCTCCTATTTTTGCAGCCAATACTAGAATGGACACGTACCGAGCTACCACAACTCTACATACCCTTGCCAAAACTCCTAACCCCCACCCAAAGTAGCTTTGCCCGATCCGCTGTATTCAGAGGATTGGGACAAATTCTCTATAGTCAACCTGTCTTCCTATGACTTGACAGAGACTGAGGCTAGGTATTACGCCTCGGGCTTACGTTTTGCCCGGATCAAGACACAGATGCCTTTGAACTAATTAAGGACTTGCATCTTTTTGCACGACGATTGATGTATAAAGTTCTATATTCTAAGACTCAATATAGTATTGAAACCCCATCCTTTGACAATTCCCTATTACAAAATGTGACTATGGAGGACCTACGTGCCCTCCATGATCTTATGGATCTGTGGGAGGAGGGTCATATTGGGGACCAGTTGAAGCTGGAAGACCCTCTCCAGGGATCTGCTCCAGCTGCTCCCCTCTTTCCCCCTCCCAAGACCCATAAATTGAAATCCAAATCCTTCCCTGTTCTCCAAGGAAATCCCAACATTTGGGCTTTTGTGATCCAAGTCACTAAAGAAATTGAAAACACAAATTGGCACACGGGACCAATGCATAATATATCTCTTGCCCAAAGGAAAGCTATACAGTCACTAGGATCCAATCATCAAATAGTCATAAAACCCTCCGATAAAGGTGGAAACCTGGTGATTTTAAACACACCTGATTATGAAAGAATGTGTTATGACATTCTGAATAATACCAATTGGTATAAACCAGTATCCACTGCATTTGTGCAGTCAAGTGTGGTTAAATTTAAGAAAATGCTAACTTTGGCCCTTCAGCAAGGTCTAATAAATACAGATACCTTCAAATTCCTAAATACACTCAACCCTAAGATCCCCACATTCTATGCCCTACCCAAAATTCACAAAAACATCACTTCTCCACCAGGTCGCCCCATTATCTCGGGCTGTGGGTCTCTTACGGAAAACGCCTGTTCCCTAGTGGACGAATATCTCTACCCCCATGTTAAGGCGCTATTCTCGTATGTCAACGATACTATTGAACTTTTGAAAATTATTGACGGTCTTCAAGTTCCCAAAAATGCCTGGTTGGTAGCTATCGACATTGAGGCGCTCTATAATTCAATCCCACATGCACGTGGTATTCAAGTCATTGAGGAACAACTAAGGGAACGTGGTCCTGAAGCCTGGCCCTATAACAAATTTATTATTGAGATCCTGGAATTTGTCCTCACAAACAACATCTTTATGTTCAAACGCTCCCACTACCTCCAGGTGCAGGGTGTCGCTATGGGAGCCAAATGTGCTCCCTCCTATGCGAACCTGTACCTGGGGGGGTGGGAGCTCATGCTGAAGAGGAAAAAGTGGATTATTTAGCCAATATCATATCTTGGCATCGATATATTGATGATGTGTTTATGTTGTGGGCAGGATCAAAAATTATCTGGACATTTTTCTCAATGGCTTGAACTACAATTCATACAATCTAAAACTTACATTTACTTATCATCCTACCCGTATCACTTTCTTGGATGTTGAGATCTTTGTTGATCAAACTGGCCACTTATGTTCTACCCTATATAGAAAGCCGTCTGCCAGCAATACAATATTACATGCGTCAAGTTTACATCCAGCATCTCTAATAAGAAGTATCCCCTATAGCCAATTTCTCAGGCTTAGGAGAAATTGTACTTTAGAGTCTGATTTTGTAAAAGAAGGAAATGCATTACGGGATCGTTTAGCCTGCAGAGGCTATACCAGAACTAGCCTCAGAAAGGCATTTAATCATGCAAAATCACAGGACCGAGCATCTCTTATCTACAAATCTAAAATAGACTCCAATTCAAATACTACTAGGGTCATTACCACCTATTGTAGACAACATAAGAAAGTCAAAAACATATACCAAAAGTACTGGTATCTGTTAACCTCCGATGAGAAAATCAATAAACACATTTTAAAAGCCATCCTGAGATAACTTTGAAATGGTCCAAATCCCTGAGAGATAATCTAGTCAGAAGTCATCATAAAGCCAGGGCACAGTGGGCACATTCCCCTGTGGAAGATGCAATTTTTGCCGGTTCATTACAGTAGGTCAATCTATCCAACTTCCAATGGGTTCTTGTGGTCCCCAAAATATAAAATCACCTGGCAAACTGTGGGTGTTATATATTTATTTAAATGTACCTGTAATGCTTTCTATGTTGGGAAGACCAAACACCCATTCTTTAAAAGAATAAGGAACCACCATGTATCCCTGATCAAAAATATAAAAAAATGGAGACCCCCTATTAGCTGTCATATGGGGCTATACCACAACTTTGACTTGAAGTCTTGTGGCTTTTTCGGACTTGAACATATTCCCTCACATGAAAGGGGGGGAGACATTGATCGCTGCCTACTACAAATTGAAACCAGGTGGATTTATTTATTACAGGCCACCAAGTATCCTGGCCTTAATGAAGGTATACGTTTTAAACCTTTCCTTTGAAAAGATTTTTATTGACTTGTACTGTCTGCTGTGTTTTTGATTGGGCCATAGTTCTATTCCATCTGTTATGCTTTTCTGTACTGTGTCCCCAAATGATATTGGTGTTCCGGTTCCGGATCACTGAAATGTATTGATTAACGGTATTATTAATTTAGGTTGCTTAGTATATTTTTAGATTGTATTCATGTGTATAAAACTCTGCTTTACATTGCAGTACTTATTTTCACTTTATATTTGTAGTAAATTTATGTAAGACTGTATATTCACATTTTTTGCTATTTTGTAATTTTGATATAAGTTATGCTGTAATCATTCATGCTGTGTGGACCCCTCACCCCATGGAGCTGTATGTTTCCATTTCACTCATTTTTTTCAGTTTTACTTGATTCGGGTATCATACCCCCTATATGTGGGCCCTGGTATCTGTGGCATGATGCCTGGCTGTTTGCGGGTTCCGCTGCATCGGGTCCCCGTACGGACGCCCGAGGCGTCCTGGGTTTCCATGGCGACATGCCCTGTGTGATCCAGGCGCCACCTCCTTGGTTGTGTGGCGATGCCTCGCCGGGATATCGCGCACGCGCCGAGCTTCCGGGACGGCCCCTCCTCTCTCTCTCCCTCCACTCTGGGTGAATAGGGGGGGGGGCGGTGCCGTCGTGACCTCAGCAGTGACGTGGCTTCTGGCGGGGGGAAGTTGCCGCCCAGCCATCTCGCATCCGCATTCTGATTGGAGCTTCATGCTCCATCAGAGTGGAGGGGGGCATTTAAGGAGCACTCGCTTTTTCCTTGTGCACTTGCCCTTCATTTGCGGTCTGGACATGACATGCCCTGCCCTTATCTTCGTATGAAAATCAGGTACCTTGTATTCCCTTCATGGGGGGGTGATAACTTTGATTACTACTTCGATCTTTTCTGGTTACTATTTCTACTGCAGTACCTAATTAGATCCCTCTTATATCTTTATGTCTTTTAGGCGAATTCTGCTTATTTTGGCTATTCTAACAACTACCCTCTCCACCTGGGAGGTGGCCGCATTTATTTGGGGCTATGGTTATTTATTCTTATTTTAAACAACCTTTTTAATGGCATAGAAAAAAAAGCACAATATATACAATCGTTGAATTCCTTCTGAGGATCTTGGAAATTGAGGGATCCTTGTGACCACCCTGGGATTGTGTATAAACTCTTTCGAGAACATATAACCTGGTCTATCAATTTTCATATTTTAGCTTCACCTGCCCATTTTGTAAGTAGTTTTTGGTCTATATTAAAACGAATGTAACTATTGGTTTGCATTTTTAACCATATGAGTGGTTTAATCAAGTCCCTTGTGTTTTTACTAGGAACTTGCTAGCATTTTTTCTTCCTCTTGGAATACCTCCCTCTGCGGGAGACCATTAGTGGCTACACATGCCTTGCTGCTGGACTTTCATGTGTTCAGATCCTGAGGTCCAATTACCACACTTTCTCTCCATAATTGTGCCATCTGCAGGTTTGGATCAAGTTTTTTTCTTGGGTTTCTATGGGATGGGGTCTTTCCATATAGCATGAATATAGAAGTAAATAATTTGCTGTTTACAATATTAATTAATTTGTATTTACTGTCTTGCTTACCACATGTATTTGACAGATATTTTTTTGTATTTGATAGAAGAATCATTGTCTTGCGCTAAAATTTTCTGAGGAAGCCTGTCTATTATTTAATAAAAGTTTTTGGAAAATAAAATGTCCCTTTTTAAATGATAATCTGTGTTATGATAATCATTATTACCTCAATGGAATAACGAAACGCACCCTAAAAGTCCCATGATACTTCATAGTTGGTCTTCTTCCTCAATTATTGTATATCTATAAGCCAACGTGGTACCAATATTTAAAAAAGGGCCGAGATATATCCCGGGTAACTATAGGCCGGTCAGCCTAACATCAATAGTCTGCGAGATTTTGGAGGGGATGTTAAGGGACCATATACAAGACTTTAGTAATGAAAACAGTATTATTAGTAGTAATCAGCATGGATTCATGAAAAATCATTCTTGCCAAACCAATTTATTAACCTTCTACGATGAAGTGAGCTGCCACCTAGATAAAGGTAAGCCTGTGGATATATCTGGACTTTGCAAAGGCCTTTGACACCGTTCCCTACAAACGCTTACTGTACAAACTAAGGAATGTAGGTATGGACCATAGAGTGAGTACCTGGATAGAGAACTGGCTCCAGGGGAGAGTTCAGAGGGTGGTGATAAATGGGGAGTACTCGGATTGGGCAGGTGTGGAAAGTGGGGTCCCCCAAGGTTCTGTCCTGGGACCAATCTTGTTTAATTTATTCATAAATGATCTAGAGGAGAGGATATCTAGCACAATCTCGGTATTTGCGGATGATACTAAACTAAGCATGCCATATCTTCTATGCAGGATGTGGAAATTTTACAAGCGGACCTGAACAAAATAATGAGGTGGGCAACTACATGGCAGATGAGGTTTAATGTTGAAAAATGTAAAGTAATGCACTTGGGCATCAGAAACACGAAAGCAAGCTACTCACTAGGGGGGAAACCTCTGGGTGAATCTAAGATGGAAAAGGACCTGGGGGTCCTAGTGGACAACAGGCTTGGCAGTGGCATGCAATGCCAAGCCGCTGCAAGCAAAGCCAACAGAATACTGGCATGCATAAAAAAGGGGATTCACTCCAGAAATAAAGAGATTATTCTCCTACAAGACTCCGGTCCGGCCACATCTTGAGTATGCTGTCCAGTTCTGGGCACCGGTCCTCAGGAAGGATGTGCTGGAACTGGAGAGAGTCCAGAGAAGGGCAACAAAAATAATTAGGGGAATGGAGGGCATCGGCTATGAGGAAAGACTACAAGCATTGAACTTATTCTCTCTGGAGAAGAGACGCTTGAGGGGGATATGATATCAATGTACAAATACTGTACTGGCGACCCTAGCATAAGGAACAAACTTTTTAGAGAAAGGGAATACAAAGACACGTGGCCACTCATTAAAACTAGAGGAAAAACGGTTTAACCTTAAAATACGTAAGGGGTTCTTCACTGTCAGAGCAGTAAGGATGTGGAATTCGCTTCCACAAGCAGTTGAATCAGCAGGGAGCATCAATAGTTTCAAAAAACTATTAGATGGGCCCCTTAAAGACCAAAACATATAGGGGTATACAATGTACTAACACACATACACATAATAGGTTGAACTGGATGGACTGATGTCTTTTTTCAACCTCACAAACTATAAAAAAAAAAAAAAAAAAAAAAAAAAAAACAATGTGGGTTCCTGGAATGTGGTTCAAGAGACTGGAGGAGATTTTTTAGGAAACGGACCTGGAGGAAAAGGCAAGCTAGAATTTGTTTACAAACTTTACAATTACCAAAAGGTAGGGGGGGGGGGGTTGGCTGTGCCTCATCCCTGGAGTTACTTCTTGGCAGCTCAATAACAACAAATGGGAGGCTCGGAAGCAGGTAACAACACTACCTGTTATAGCTCACGGGCACTGCTGACCTATATTCCCCACAAATCAATTATAGAGGCACTAGAGGCAAACTCATGGGGTGGGGTGGGGTGAGACAGAGTTTAAAATTACTGGGGAAGGTATGGAACAAAACAAGATCATTATTTGGTTATTTAGGACTTACAGATTACACACCCATCTGGGATAATGATAATTTATTGAACTTAAGAAAATAGCAAACTTTCAATACTTGGAAACAGAAAGGAGTGACTAAAATATCACATTTATACAAAGTAGGGATATGGAAGACTTTTCAGATATTGAAAGAAGAATTTGGGCTATCAAATAGAGACTTTTATATTTATCTGCAATTGCGACATGCTCTGGCAACACAATTTAAGGAAGGTGGATTAGTTTGAAGTAAAATCCCCCTGTTCAAAAAAGTGATAGAGGTTACATCTTTAAAAGGGTTGATTTCAGAATTATATGAAAATATACAAGCAAAAGTATTGGATAAAGACTCCCAACTGGCTAGCCAAATAAAATGGGAAGAGGATCTTGGGAAATTGACAGATGCCCAATGGGATGGTATGGTAACCTCAGTAGACAAGTTATCCTTCTCAATGTCTCAGAAACTCACACAGCTCTATATATTCCATACAGCATTTTATACTCCCAAAAAGCTGTTTTCATTTGGGGGAAGACCAGATGCGCTCTGCCCCAGATGCAAAGTGGCAGTTGGGGACCTGATCCACATGCTTTGGAGGTGCCCCAAGCTACATAGATACTGGAAGGAGGTGTTGGATAAAATAAATTCAGTCTAAATAAATTTACAATTGGACCCGGTCTTGTGTATATTGGGGTATATGGAGCAGAAAGGAGGATATGAGATCAAGCAAACAGCAGTTTTAAAATGTCTGTATCAAGCCAGAAAAGCAATAACAGGGAAATGGATAAAATCTGAACCCCCATATATATTAGACTGGTTAAGAAAAGTCAATAATATAATAATTAGAGAAAAAAAGTGGCTTGTAAAGAAAAGGAAATGTAAGAAGGTTTGAAAGAACATGGAAAGCATGGATAGAAACTCATGGCCTGGCTCCTGGGGTAGTAGATATGTAGAAATGTTTATTGAATAGTACAATTTTAAGAGAGTTTTGAGGAGGGTGAGAGGGGGGGGGGGGAGATGTCAAGACATTATTGTATGTTTGCTTTTTTATTGATATGTAACTTTTCTTTTTTTTTTTAAGGAAAATAATAAATATATAAAAGTTAAAAAAATATGTGGGAACCAGCTCAAACAATTCTGTGGTTATTGCTTTTGAGAATTTTTGTTTGCATGGTAGTTGTTTTGTTTGTATTGGTATGTCCTCTGTATACTGGAGCCAGTGGCCTTGCATACTGATGTCAGTGTGCACCTGTATACAGGTGGTCAGGGCTTTTTTTTATCGCAGCTCTTTCCACTACAATACAAATGACCCCCTCTCCCATACTAAGGGGGAGAGAATGCTGCATCAAATGATGGGTCTTGTCAAACTGTACTAATAGTTGCAGGGTCTTAAAGGGGCATTGTTAAATACCAGGAGATCGTTACACACAGGGTACAGAGTTCAGGAACACGCTATGCACAGAGTGCGGGGTTCAGGAGTGTGTAGTGTGCTACTTACAGAGTACAGGGTTCAGGAGTGCGCTACATGCACAGTGGATGTTTCAGAAGTACACTACATACAGAGTGCAGAGTTCAGGCTTGCACTAGAGTGCAGAGGAGTGCGCAACGTTAGAGGTGGTGCTATTTACAGAGTGCATATATCAGAATTATGCTACATACAGAGTGCAATGTTCAGAAGTTTGCTACATACAGAGTGCAGAGTTCAGGCTTGCACTTCATACAGAGTGCAGGGTTCAGGAGTGCACAAAGTTAGGAGTGTAGGGGTTGCACTATTTGAAGAGTGCAGAAATTAGACTTGTGCTACTGGAGTGTACTACAGACACAATGCAGGGTTCTGGAGCATACTATGCACACAATGCAGGGTTCAGGAGTGTGCGCTACCTACACAATGCAGGGTTCAGTAGTGCGCAACATACACATTGCAGGGTTTAGAGTATGCTATGCACACAATGCAGAGATCAGGAGTGTGCTACGTACACAAGGCTGGGTTTAAGAGTGCGCTACGTACACAATGCAGGGTTCAGGAGTGTGCTTCATACACAATGCAGGGCTCAGCAGTGTGCTACATACACAATGCTGAGATCAGGAGTGCGCTACGCACACAATGCAAGGTTCAGGAGTGCGCTGTGTACACAATGCAGGGTTCAGGAGTGCACTATGTACAAGAGCCCTGGCTTGTTACTAACGTGTGGGAAACATAAGGTCAGTAGAAGGCTATCAGAGGAAAATATCTTTTAATTTTATAATCCATTCTTCTTGTATTAGGACACCAGCAATGTTTATGTTAAACATGATGAATGGATTAATGAATGGACAGAATACTCAGACATCCTGCATTCTTTTCTCCCTGCCAGAGTCAGTGATATCAGTCATATGACTTGTGCTGGCAGAGAGGAATGCAGGATGTGTGTATTCTGTCTGCCCCATGGAGAATCTCTACCACAAGTCTTGCTGGTGTCAGAATACAGCCTGGATGCATTGAATAAACCATTTTGTGCTCTGGAGCTAACCTTCTCACACTGTAGATACAGCTTGTTCTCTCCATGCTGGCAGCAGTGTAGGAAACACAACTCACTTTTTATCAGTGCAGGGGCTCAGGAATCTGTCTGCCTCTTGTATTCTGTCCCCCAGAGCAGGCTGTGTTCCCTCCTCTCCTTTTCCCCTTCCATCCAGCTGCTGACATCTCCTCTGTTACATCTTAGAAGTCAAAGAAGGCGGGCTGGGGAAGAGTGTGGGTACAATGCTTTTCCATTGGCTGAAGAGGCAGCAGAGAGGAGGTATATCATTCTGCCTCTGAAATCTATTATACAATAGTGCAGCGCAATCCTAATGGTAAATCATAAATATATAGACATGCTCCAGAAAAGAGTCCCAGGAAATCAGGTGTCAGTGTAGAGAGAAAGGGAGAAATCATTGTCCCAGTGGTCTGTGGTCCTAGAGCCAATTTCAGTTTCAATTCTGTGTCGTATCAGAACAAGTGCTCAAAAGATCCCGCCACCTATCATTCTCTGCCTCTCCCCTTATCCTCGTGACCCTACAGGGTCAAACAGCATGTAAAATCCAATGGAATCTGTGTAATCCACCTCCACTCCTTCTCTCCTTGTATCTCAATAAGCCAAATGTATAAACTTCAGATCCTCATTTTATACCTGGAGACCTCAGTACATATGGATGGATCCTCCAAGAAGTATCCCCGTGGTGTATATAAGAGAAAAAGACGATCTAATGCTCTCTGTATGTAATGTAACTATACTTTATTTGAAATAGGTAATACACTTACGTTTTAGGAAGAAATATACTGCATTAATGCAGAGCCTGCAAGCGTGCGTGCATATTGGTGTCCAAGCAGGGAGGAATCTAAAGATGGCCGCGGGTCACGTGACGTCCCCCGTATGCGTTACATCCAGAATGGGTGGGACTTCTTCAGCGGGGGGACGTCACGTGACCCGCGTACGGGGGACGTGACTTTAGATTCCTCCCTGCTTGGACACTGATATGCACGCACGCTTGCAGGCTCTGCATTAATGCTGTATATTTACACAGTACAGACTCAGAAGAGCACGACAGCGAGGTACAGGAAAAGGTGACCAGACACCTATTCCCAACGGAAGAAACGGAGGAACTACTAAAAGCAATATATGTAACAGAAGACCTACAAGAAGAGGAAGAACCAAGATCGGTAAGAGACCGACTATATAGAGGCCTACAGGTTCCGAAGACACGTACCTTCCCGGTCCACCAATCCCTGAAAGGGATCATCAAGAAGGAATGGGAATGTCCTGAAAACAAACTTTTCTTCCCGAAAGCAATGAAAAAGAGATTCCCCTTTGAAGAATCAATAGGAATTTGGGCTAAATGCCCAAAAATTGACGCACCTCTAGCCAAAGTGTCAAAAAAGTCGGACCTGTCTTTTGAAGACATGGGCCACTTAAAAGACCCGATGGATAAGAAGATCGACGTGACACTTCGGAGGGCTTATGAGGCAGGGGCAGCATCTTTTCAGCCAAACATGGCAAATACCTGCGTGGCTAGGAACGTGTCCTTCTGGCTGGAACAGCTAAGGGGACAGCTGGAAAGGTCCCAGGGAGCGAAGAGGCACAGGATTCCCTCCTCTTGATAGAGAAAGGGGTGGCCTATATGGCAGATGCAGCAGCGGAAGGGGTACGAATCGCAGCCCGAACCACTGGTCTAGTAAACTCTGCCAGAAGAGCCCTTTGGCTCAAAACCTGGGAAGGTGACTACGCATCTAGAAATAAGCTGTGCAGTATCCCTTTTGATGGGAAGCTACTCTTCGGCCAGGAACTGGATATGGTCCTGGAAAGATCGGCAGACAAATCAAAAGGATTCCCCGCTAAAAAGAAGGAAAAACAGAAGAGATTTTTTCGACGCCCGAGAGGCGATACACAGCCCAAGGGAGGAAAACCCAATACCCAGAGGAAGTGGGTATACAATAAGGGCAAGGGTAGACCAAACAACCACTTCCCCAATAACAGCAGCAATGTCAGCAAGCCCCAGTAACGCCAGACGGCCGGTAGGGGGGAAACTGAGATTCTTTTCCCCCCAATGGGAAGAGTTCTGCACCAACCGTTTCATAGTACATATCCTCAAGGAAGGTTACAAGATAGAATTCGTGACAACTCCCCCTCACAAATTTCGGGTAACCTCCCTACCAAGAACATCACCAGCAAAGGAAGCTTGGGAAATATCCATATCGAACCTATTACAGGAGGAGGTAATAAAGGAAATACCCTTAGCACACCAAGGGGAAGGGTTCTTTTCCAGAGTTTTTTTAAGACTAAAACCATCAGGCAAACATCGCCTAATCCTAAATCTCAAGGACCTCAACCGAAGAGTAAGGTACAGGAGGTTCAAGATGGAATCCATCTTCTCAGTGAGGACACTACTTCCCGAAGATGCTTTCCTAGTAACCCTAGATCTCCAAGATGCCCATTTACATGTGCCAATACACATAAGGCATCAGAAGTTCCTAAGGTTCGCAACCAAATTGGGGTCACAAATACGTCTATTCCAGTTCCAGGCACTCCCGTTCGGAATCTCCTCGGCACCGAGAATCTTTACCAAGATTATGGCGGAGGTAGTCCAGGACCTTCGAGTAAAAGGGGTCCAGATAATTCCCTACCTAGACGACTTCCTGATATACGGCAAATCAGAGGCAGATTTTGGAAAATCTCAGAACAAGAGGATTTCCTCACATCACTGGGGTGGGTGATCAACACCCAGAAATCCAACAGAATCCCTTCACAGGAGACAGTGTTCCTAGGTTATCGAATCAACACAGTGACACAAAAAATCCTGTTACCAGAGAACAAGATTGTGAAGCTCCAAGAAGCTACGAGACGCCTAATAGAGTTACGCCGTATATCAAGAAGAGACACTATGGTGGTCCTAGGCCTCATGTCAGCAGCCATCCCAGCAGTACAGTGGGCTCAGCTACACATGAGACCCCTACAGACACATCTCTTGAGTCACTGGAATGGGAAGACCTCAGAACTGGACGGTCTAATAAAGATTCCACCAACTGTAAAAAAGTCACTAACCTGGTGGCTAAAGGAAGACTCCCTATCTCAAGGGAGACTCTGGATGCCTACAGTACAGGTCAGGATAATGACGGACGCAAGCCTCTTCGGCTGGGGAGCCCATATAGGACATCAGGTGAGACAGGGAACCTGGTGCCAATCTGGGGAAGAAGTGTCCTCAAACATGAGGGAACTGGCGGCCGTAAGAGAAGCACTGATAGGATTCCAACAAGAGACAAAAGGAAAACATGTCCAAATCCAGTCGGACAACATGACGACAGTCTCTTACATCAACCACCAAGGTGGTACACGCTCAAAGCACCTGATGAAAATAGCGCAAGACATCCTATCAGAGGCGGAAGCAAACCTTTTATCCCTCTCGGCAGTGCACATAAAGGGGTCAACAAATGTGCTGGCAGATCTACTGAGCCGAAAGCACCTGGACCCAGCAGAGTGGGAACTAAATCAACAGGTTTTCAATCTGCTGGTACAGAAGTGGGGCACACCGGAGGTGGACCTGTTCGCCACAGAAAACAACAGAAAAGTAAGGTCGTTTTTCTCCCTACACAAGGAAAGAGACGCATTGGGCATAGATGCCCTAGCGTTTCCCTGGAGCTTCGGCCTGGCGTATGGGTTCCCCCCGATCCAACTGATTCCGAGGACAATCAGGAAAATCCATCAAGAAGGGACAAGGGTAATCCTAGTGGCACCCTTCTGGCCGAAACGAGCATGGTTCACTCCACTCTGGAAAATGGCGGAGGAAGAACCCTGGATTCTGCCAGTTCAGGAAGACCTTCTGGCCCAAAAGGGAGCACATCACCCTTCCAGTCAGACGCTACAACTAGCAGCATGGATCCTGAACTGAGCATACTACTAAATGAAGGACTATCTACAAGAGTCACGGAAGTACTGCTCCAGAGCAGAAAACCTGTAACCAGGAAGATCTACAACAAGATATGGAAGACATACAGACTTAAAATGGAGCCCAGCAACAAGAATCTAAAAGATATTAGCACGGTGCTAGAATTTTTTCTAGACGGAGTAGACAAAGGTCTGGCCGTAAACACCCTTAAAGTACAGGCGGCAGCTCTGTCAATCTTTCTGGAAAAACCTATAGGAGAAGATCCTTTAGTAAAGAGGTTCTTCAAATCCATTCAAAGATCCAGGCCTAGCAAAGATCTTAGCTTGGCCCCATGGGATCTGACACTAGTACTACAGGCACTCACCAAAGCCCCTTTTGAACCATTGGAAGAATCCAACTTAAAGAATCTTACTCTGAAAGTGGCATTTCTCGTGGCAATTACATCAGCCAGAAGGGTGAGCGACCTACAGGCCCTTTCCATGAAGGAACCTTTCCTAAAGATTTTTCCGGATAAATTAATCCTGAGGACGGACCCTCTTTTCCTTCCGAAGGTAACATCAGAATTCCATCGGACACAAGAAGTGGTCCTTCCATCATTCTGTCAAAACCCAACCTCACCAGGGGAGGAGGCTTTTTCTACTCTGGACGTCAAGAGGTGTATCCTACACTACATAGAAGCCACCAGAGAAATCAGGAAATCAGCTAACTTATTTATACTTTTTGGAGGCACTCAGAAAGGGAAAGCAGCCTCAAAATCATCCATAGCCAGGTGGATCAGAATGGCTATCTACGCAGCCTACACAGGACAAAACAAAAGTCTACCAGCCGGTATCAAGGCACACTCCACTCGAGCGATATCAACATGTTGGGCAGAAAAGGCTGGGGCCTCAGCAGAGCAAATCTGCAAAGCAGCCACCTGGTCAAGTGATCTGACGTTTGTCAAACACTACAGGGTCGACCTGGTCTCCGCCCAGGATCTATCCTTCGGTCGCAGGGTGCTCCAGGCAGTAGTCCCACCCTAGGTATGCATCGTTGGGGTCTCATGTGACCGTCCTGGAGGATGACTTGGGAAAGAATAAGTTATTACCTGATAACTCCCTTTCCAGGAATCCTCCAGGACGGTGGACCCCCACCCTATTAATAAATTGTATACTTAGAATTATAGTTTGAGCTAGTCGCTTAAGCAGGCCAGTTCATCTTTTTACAACTGTGGGGCGGCCTTTTAAACCTAACTGTGCTTGTGTTTCCTGTAGGAGGAGGAGCCATCTCTCTCATGTGACCGTCCTGGAGGATTCCTGGAAAGGGAGTTATAAGGTAATAACTTATTCTTTTCAATCTATTTTGTTGTATGGTTCTTTGGAGGTTGGATTTCTTTTAATGAGGATTACATATGTGGAATAATTGTTATATACAGAATCTTACAAAAGTGAGCACACCCCTCACATTTTTGTAAATATTTTATTATATCTTTTCATATGACAAGACTTAAGAAATGACACTTTGCTGAAATGTAAAGTAGTAAGTGTACAGACTGTATAATAGTGTACATTTGCTGTCCCCTAAAAATAACTCAACACACAGCCATTAATGTTTTAACCACAGGCAACAATAGTAAGTACACCCCTAAGTGAAAATGTCCACTTTGGGCCCAATTAGCTATTTTCCCTCCCCGTTATCATGTGACTCGTTAGTGTTACAAGGTCTCAGGTGTGAATGGGGAGCAGGTGTGTTAAATTTGGTGTTATCGCTCTCATTCTTTCATACTGGTCACTGGAAGTTCAACATGGCACCTCATGGCAAAGAACTCTCTGAGGATCTGAAAAAAAGAATTGTTGCTCTATATAAAGATGGCCTAGGCTATAAGAAGATTGCCAAGACCCTGAAACTAAGCTGCAGCATGGTGGCCAAGACCATACAGCGGTTTAACAGGACAGGTTCCACTCAGAACAGGCCTCGCCATGGTCGACCAAAGAGGTTGAGTGTACGTGCTCAGCGTCATATCCAGAGGTCGTCAAAGAGGTTGAGTGCATGTGCTCAGCGTCATATCCAGAGGTCGTCTTTGGGAAATAGACATATGAGTGCTACCAGCATTGCTGCAGAGGTTGAAGGTGGGGGGGGTCAGCCTGTCAGTGCTCAGCCCATACTCCACACACTGCATCAAACTGGTCTGCATGGCTGTCGTCCCAGAAGGAAGCCTGTTCTAAAGATGATGCACAAGAAAGCCCGCAAACAGTTTGCTGAAGACAAGCAGACTAGGGACATGGATTACTGGAACCATGTCCTGTGGCCTGATGAGACTAAGATAAACTTATTTGGCTCATATGGTGTCAAGCGTGTGTGGCAGCAACTAGGTGTGGAGTACAAAGACAAGTGTATCTTGCCTACAGTCAAGCATGGTGGTGGGAGTGTCATGGTCTGGGGCTGCATGAGTGCTGCTGGTACTTGGGAGCTACAGTTCATTGCGGGAACCATGAATGCCAACACTATGACATACTGAAGCAGAGCACGACCCCCTCCCTTTGGAGACTGGGCCGTAGGGCAGTTTGCCAACATGATACTGACCCCAAACACACTTCCAAGACAACCACTGCCTTGCTAAAGAAGCTGAGGGTAAAGGTGATGGACTGGTCAAGCATGTCTCTAGACCTAAACCCTATTGAGCATCTGTGGACATCTTCAAATGGAAGGTGGAGGAGTGCAAGGTCTCTAACATCCACCAGCTCCGTGATGTCGTCATAGAGGAGTGATAGAGGACTCCAGTGGCAACCTGTGAAGCTCTGGTAAACTCCATGCCCAAGAGGGTTAAGGCAGCACTGGAGAATAATGGTGGCCACACAAATTATTGACATTTTGGGTCAAATTTGTACATTTTCAATTAGGGGTGTACTCACTTTTGTTGCCAGTGGTTTAGACATGAATGGCTGTGTGTTAAGTTATTTTGAGGGGACAGAAATTTGCTGTACACACACTACTTTACATTATAGCAAAATGTAATTTCTTCAGTGTTGTCACATGAAAAGATATAATAAAATATTTACAAAAATGTGAGGGGGTGTGCTCACTTTTGTGAGATACTGTATGTTTTAACTCAATTTTTTTTTGTTATAATTTGTGTTTTTTTTTATTTTAACAATGATATCTGCATTTCCCTGCTCCATTTGTACTGCATTATGTATTTTTCCCACTAGAGTAAATGTTTGGACCAGACCTTGAAATTTATTTTGGAGCCTTGATTTATTGTGAAATGCGCAGTCGATTTATGCAAGTGGTATTTTACAGTATAATCCATTTATTTTAGAAAGTTTTACACTATATAGTGTGTTTCTTCCTGTATGCCTTTATCTGATAATGTAAAATGGTTTGGAGTCCATTTAATGCCACTTAGGAACATGGAGGGCTTAGAGAGACACGCATGTAAAACCTTTCTTTAATTGCTTGACCTTTCTTTAATTAGAATGTCTCTTCCACATAGTAAGTGTACATCTGACTCCTCTTTGATGGTGGTTTGTTTCAAGAGATGAAGGCTTTGGTTTATCACACTTTCATCTGTTCTAAAGAAAAGAGGGACTCTCTTCACTTGAAAAGTATTTTTCCACATGGATGTTTTCATGTTATTTATTATGATTTAACTTTCAGAGTGCAGCAGTTTGCAGAGGTGGGGGACTTGAGTCACATGACTTGACTTGAATCAGACTTAAGTCACCAGTTTGAGGACTTGAGACTTGCTTGACTAAAATTATTAAAAGACTCGACTTGACTTTGACTTGGTATTCATGACTTGACTTTGACTTGAGAAATATGACTCAAAATGACTTTACTTTTTTAAGTTTTTAAAAATCAGTATTTTGACTTGATTTGTGACTTGACCAAAATAAATGACTTGACTTGCTTGACTTCTAGCAGGGACTCGACTTGACTTTCTTGCTTTTTGATACAGTAACTTGGGACTTGCTTGAGACTTGAAGGTTAAGACTTGAGACTTGCATGTGACTTGTAGGTGACTTGTGTGACTTACTCCCATGTCTGGCAGTTTGTTTAAATATATTACTTCCTGTGATACATATGTCATGGTGTGCTTGCAGCTATTAGGATGTATTCACATGTGATACACAAGCGTGATTCTTTTATTTTTTTGTAAATGGCACAAAGTGCCGAGGGACCCAGCCTGGACTCACGGGAGGAACAGAGATGATCAAGGCCCCAGGGAGAAGAAAACAAGCATGGAGGTTATTAAATTGGAAAGATTGTGATTTTATAAAGAACTAAAAAATGTACCTACATCCTGACAATCAAATTCAATAATTCAGGACTAGTGTGTCCTTACAAAAAACAGAGGCCCTGGCCACCCAGAGAAAATTGGGTAGGCTGGTGCCCCACCAATCAGGGTCTACCACCACAACCCAGGGTGGCCTGGGGTCAGAAAAATAGAGTGAGAAAACAGACAGATATGAAAACAAAGAAGAGGGCTAATGGGACTTTCCCGGTACTATATAACCACTATAACTCCATTGTATATAAAAACTAGAAATGTTTTATTAGCAAAATTAAAATATTATTTCCACAAGACATAATAAAAAAAAAACATACATAAATATGTACATACTATGGAATCACTTCATAGACAAGCTTAGAATAGGCCTGTCTGACTGTATCCAATAGAGCTCCGCCCAACATGTTTCGCAATAGCTTCTTCAGGGGCTGATGCCTTTGCAAAAAGTGTTCTTGATAGTATTCTATATTTAAAATAAACATATCATTAACATACATAATTTTAATCAGTTTATTGTACAGTGGATCCACGAAGGTGACAAAAGTTCCCAATCAGTCATGCAACGCAGCGCCAATAGCCCCGATGAAAAAAACTGGGGAAACGGCATGCACTGGGATTGTACCCCTGGACGAGGGCGGGAATTGGTGTGTGAATATAAGATGTAGACACCGATAATTGTAAAAAACATGTAGGCCCGGCAAGGAAGAAAGAATAATATGGAGCCATTTTTCAAAACCACCACCACTACCTACAATTTAAGTAGAATGAGGTGGATGAATTTACTTAATAGCCTATATCATAGACCTACCTATATCTTTTCAATATTAAGACAAGTAGTACCAAAACAGGTCATAGGGGGGGGCAGCTTGACATGAAGCAGTATAGTATACTGAGTCCACTGATCACATTTGTACCCTGGATAGGGCTAGCCTAAAAGGACAGAAGGGAAGAGGAAAAAGATACTAGTATATAATTGGTTGCCTGATACTCCTTTGTGCTCAGAAAAATTATGCACAATTTAGTCTTGTGCTAAAAGAAACAGAAGTGATAAGAAGAGTGTATATAACATTGAGTGTATATAACATTGAATAAATATAGGTAGGTCTATGATATAGGCTATTAAGTAAATTCATCCACCTCATTCTACTTAAATTGTAGGTAGCAGTGGTGGTTTAGAAAAATGGCTACATACTATTCTTTCTTCCTTGCCAGGCCTACACGTTTTTTTACAATTATCTTGTCCGGGGGTACAATTCCAGTGCATGCCGTTTCCCCAGTTTTTTCCATCGGGCTATGGGTGCTGGGTTGGATGACTGATTGGGAACTTTTGTCACCTTGGTGCATCCACTGTGCAATAAACTGATTAAAATTATGTATGTTAATGATATGTTTATTTTAAATATAGAATACTATCAAGAACACTTTTTGCAAAGGCATCAGCCCCTGAAGAAGCTATTGCGAAACATGTCGGGCGAAGCTCTATTGGATACAGCTAGACAGGCCTATTCTAAGCTGGTCTATTAAGTGATTCCATAGTATTTACATATTTATGTTTGTATGTATGTATGTTTTTTGTTTGTTATGTCTTGTGGAAATAATATTTTAATTTTTGCTAATAAAACTTTTCTAGTTTTTATATACAATGGCGTTATAGTGGTTATATAGTACCGATTAGCCCTCTTCTTTGTTTTCATATCTGTCTGTTTTCTCACTCTATTTTTCTGACCCCAGGCCACCCTGGGTTGTGGTGGTAGACCCTGATTGGTGGGGCACCAGCCCACCCAATTTTCTCTGGGCGGCCAGGGCCTCTGTTTTTTCTAAGGACACACTAGTCCTGAATTATTGAATAAGCATGGAGGTTAGCGAGAGAGAGAGAGAGAGAGTGAGTGTTTCTGGTATCCTATAGCAATCGTGGGATTGGTCACTGGAAGAGAAGTGGCACTAATGCTGGATTAGTGGAGAGTGGTACAGTCTCTGCGGTACCAATCCTTAAATGCTGCACACCTGGGAAGTTTCATTGAAGCGTTAGTCCAAGTGTTATCATTGTAATAAAGTCAGCCACAGATTACAAGGAGTTACCAGTGTAGTTGCAGCTCACTTTTAAATTCAGGAGAACTGCTCTTATTGTAAACAAAAAGATAAACAGTGAGCGCACAGAGCATAAGAACAGCTTGCACTAAAAAGGTGAACACCCCAACAAACAGTAAATCAAAAAAGTAGTGCAGTGCTTATACAAAGTATAAATTGAACAGCATGAACAATGCTACATAGAGTGCATACAAATAATGAATACATAAAGTGCATAACAATTATTAAAGTGCAATAAAATATATTCTACATATATAATACATCAAAATCATAAATCAAACAAAAATATAGAAAAATATAGAAAAAAAAATGAATGAAACTCCAATGAAAGTGGTCAAAAGCATGGCTGATGCAGACAATAATTTAAACAGTCCAAGTTAAGAGTCCCAAATGCAGCATTCCCTTAAGAATATAGTAAAAAATAAATAAGTGAAGCGCTATCTCACCAAGTGTCCTGGCCTCACAGGGTACATAATAATAACAAAAATAAAAAAATACTCTAATCAATTGCTGTTTATTGGAACCCAGATCCCCACATATAAGAGAATAAGAGACAATATAAATATTGAACCCAGAAGGAGTCTCGAATAGCTGTGTAAATCAAAAGAATTAAAAATGCTGGCACCAGGCAGGGGTGTCCTCTTTCACTCCTTCTGTTTGCCCTCTCTTTGGAGCCCTTCCTTGGCTGGGTCCGCTTGGACCCGGACATTAGGTGTATACGTGTGGGAGCAGGCCACCACAAGGTCTCGGCGTACACGGACGACCTCCCATTATTCCATTACAAACCCGGTGGTCTCCCTCCCCAATTTGATGAAAGAATTTAAACTCTACAGAGTGTTGTCCAATCTGAAAATTAAGGCGATGGGGGTCCGCTTACCAGCTGTGACCCTGAGGAGCAGTTTTGGATTCAGGTGGACGGACAGGGTGCTCTAGTACTTGGGCATCTTGATGCCGCTGAACATGTCGCAGGTCTACTCTCTTAATCCCCCCCCCTCCCGGTCGCCCAAACTAAACTGTTGCTGGATAAATGGCATCTGGGGACGCACTCCTGGTTCGGCAGATGCAACCTTCTTAAAATGTGTATTCTTTCCAAATATCTATACCTCCTACAGGCTTTACCGGTGAAGATCCCCGCACTCTTTTTTCGCCAATTCCACTCTCTTTTTGTTCATTTTGCATGGGCACGCTGGAAACCCAGGCTCAGTAGAGCCCTTCTCACGTTACCTAAGCGTCTGGGGGTCTTGCCCTCCCTGACATCCATAAATATCGACAGGCGAGATACCTAGGCAGGGTCCTGGACTGGTGCAGGCATGCTACCGCGAAGCTTTGGGTTCAGTTGGAACAGGCCCAATGTGACTTTTTCTTACGGGGGCACTTTGGTGTTATCGGGACGTACCGGTTCCCTTTGGGCGCCACCCTCTGATTGGTGTCACTCTTTCTGTGGCTGGGCGACTGTGAGAGGACCTTCGCCTTGCCCCGGCACCCTTGCCTCTTCTTCCGATCTTGGTCCACTTGTTCTTTCTCCCAGGGGCCTCGGACCGTGCTTGCCCTACACCGGCGGGGGATAATCCAGGCCTCCCACTTCTTGCTAGGGACCCGTTGGCCTACTAGGTCCGAAATTGATGGAGTTGGGGGGCTCTTTCAAGCTACCGTTCTGGTCCGCAGTTCGGGTACACCACTTCCTTGTCTCTCTTCCGACTCCTGCTGCCTTTTCAAGACCTCTGACCCAATTGGAAACTCATTGCATGGAGGATGGGACACTACCCCGAACACTCTCCCTGTCTTACGGACTTCTACAGCTGCCACCGGACCAGGTCTTTCTACACAGGATCGAGAGGTGGGAGGCTGATCTTGATCATCGTTTCACGTCAGATCAGAAACAGTCTATGATCCGCTTAGCCCTGACTTCCTCGATCTGCACGAGGACTCAGGAAACTAACTTTAAGATACTTACGAGCTGGTACTACATACCTGTGTGCCTGCATAGTTTTTTCCCTGACATTTCGGACAGATGCTGACGGTGTCGGAGCGCCCAGGGGACGATGTTACATATTTTTTGGTCCTGTCCCTTACTGTCACATTTCTGAGGGGAAGTCAGGAGAATTCTGGGGATGTTTATGGACAGGGTGGTCCCGTGTGGTTCCTGCTCCAGGTTTCTCACATTCCTTTTGGGATTTTTAAAAAATCACTGCTCTGCCCCATGATGAACGCTGCCAGAGCATGTATACCTCTTTTGTGGAAGCAGACTGCCCCTCCGCAGATTGCTCATTGGCTCCGGAAAATTGAGGACATCAACAAATTGGAGAATCGGATTACAACCTCCCAACATAAGGGGAACAAATGCGCAGACAAGTGGAGGATCAGGGATCTTATTATGTCCGGAGAAGGGGCACGCCTGTTGGCAGAGTGACCCCGCTGACGAGCAATTAAATCTCGCATAAGCTGCCTTTCGCTGGCCCCGTGATTCGCAGTGTGAGCAGTGCAGGCCCCCCCTTTTCTTCTTCCCGTCCACCCCACCCCCCTCCTCCCCCCTCTCCCCCTTCCCTTCCCCTTTCCCCTTCTCCTACACATTCTCTCTTGTCTACCACTCGCTCTTCTTCCTGCTTCTCTCTGTGCTCCCTCTCTCCTTCCACCCTTTCTGTGGTCTCTGTGAGAGACCGACTGTACGAAACATGGAAAAGGTTACATGCCGGGGAGGGTTTATATGGCGCCTACAAGGAGGGCTGTTCTAGTCTGTTGTCTCTCATGGGGGACTCACGTTTGATCTGCCATCCCAAGTGGCCCATTACGGATTTGCAGCACTGTCCTTCCTTGACTACTGTTGTTGTATTTAGTTTGCCTATGTTGTACTCCTCTTGTATGCACTTTGTTATACCTGTACCCGGTTGTTCTCAATAAAATTTTATATTTGCAAAAAAAAAAAAATGTTTATAAAACAATTAAACAACCAACTCTGACAGCCCATCCCTGATCAGGGTAAAGAGCCAATGAAATTGGCTCTTTACCACATGACCGGCTGTGTCCAATGACAGACGGTCACAAATTTTAACAAATCGCAGTAACTACCTGTTACCGAGTTCTTCTCTTCACACACTGATCCTGTGTGAGGAGGAGATTATGGTAACAGCTGATTATCACTTACAGTACACAGCAAAACACTGATACACTGATTGCCCCAGTTATTAAGAGAACCTGTCACCAACCCATCAGAGTACCTGTCACCAGCCCATCAAAGTATCCGAATACCTGTCACCAGCCCATCAGAGTACCCGAGTACCTGTCACCAAGCCATCAGAGTACCTGAGTACCTATCACAAGCCCATCAGAGTACCCGAGTACCTATCACCAGCCCATCAGAGTACGCAAGTACCTGTCACCAGCTATCTGAGTACCCAAGTACCTGTCCACAGCTCATCAAAGTACCCAAGTGCCTGTCTCCAGCCCAGAGTACCCAAGTACCTGTCTCCAGCCCAGAGTACCGGAGAACCTACTGTATCTCCAGCCAATCAGAGCACCTGAGTACCTATCTGCAGCCCATAAGAGTATCCGAGTACCTGTCTCCAGCCCATTGGAGTACCTGAGTACCTGTCTCCAGTCCAGAGTACCTAGCTGCAGCCCATCAGAGTACCCGAGTACCTATCTACAGCCCATCAGAATGGGGTCATTTTGTCTGTAATTCCATTGTCCTGGTGCTCCAGGGCCTTCAAAAGTGTGATAAGTAGTCAGGAAATTAGAAGTGTAATTTATGCTCAAAGAGCATCCGACGATGCTCCTTGCATGTTGGACCTCTCTATGTGGCCAGGCTGTGAAAAAGTCTCACACATGTGGTATCAGTATACTCAGGAGTATACTCGACCATAGGCTCCACGTTGGCTGTGGGAAGACGACTGTGTCATGATGGCCCACTTCTCCGTCGCCTCTCCTCCCAGTGATTGATAACCCAGATTTTCTGCCAGGGGTTGACCAGCCAGGTTTCCGCTCTCTGAAGGCTGCTGGGTGCCACCAGGCCCGGCATTTCGTGAGAGCTGGGGCCTGGGTCTCTAGATCTCTTTTGAATTCTGGCACCACCTTTACCGCTTTGTCCTTTTGGCAAAGGGTCCAGCTTGCTCACTTCTTACAGGCCTTGCCTTCGGCTTCTTTGTTCACTAGACGGCTCGCATATTTTGAGGATCTGTGCTCTGGTCCCTCACCTTTACATCACACGATCTCTTTAGTCTACCGTACTCTGGTCACACCTGATGAATCTTTCCGACCCCCGTACATCGCGGTTTGGGAAAGGGACTTGAATTTGGCTTTTACGGATTACCAGGTTGAAAGATTGCTGTTCTTTACGTACAAAACCTCCCGTTGTTCTCGATATCAGGAGGTTGGCTACAAGTGTCTGACCCGGTGGCACTATACCCCGACCAAACTTCATCGGATGTTTCCGGCCTGTCCGGATGTCTGTTGGAGGTGCGGTGAGGAAGTGGGGTCCTACCTGCATGTATTCTGGTCCTGCACTCGCTTACAGTCCTTTTGGACATCTGTTCTTCGTCTTGCCCAAAAATTTACTGACCACACCCTTACACTAGATCCAGCCCTCTTTCGTCTTCATCATCACGATTTTACGAGAGCGTCTTATCGGAAATCGATACTGCCGCTCCTGTTTACAGCCGCAAAGAGCTGCATCCCCCCGCTTTGGAAACAGACTCAGCCCCCTATGGTAGCTATGTGGCTCCGTAAGGTTGCCTGCCTCAATGAAATGGAAGACCTAGTTGCCACTGAGCACGGTACCAGGGACAAGTTTATGAAACGCTGGTATTACTGGCATGAATTCACATTTACGACAGAATACAAAGATTTAATTGCTTGACGGTGACCTCGGCTTTGGGGTTGGCCTCCCCCCCCCTCCCTTTTTCCTCCCCCTTCCCCTCCTACTGCCTTTCCTCCACCATCTTTTTCCTCCTTTAAGCTCTATATCTATCTCCTTTTTATCCCATTCCCCTCTTCTGCTTGACCCGGGAGATGGGACTTGTTTATTTGCTCCTTTACACAATGATTAGCCTGTTTCCCGGGCATGCATCCTGCTCTCCCCCCCTAGAGGGCATACACGCGCTAGACCCCTCGGTGACTAATACGATGACCTGGGACTCTATGGATGTCTCTCCCAATTCCCTGTAGCCGGCCATGAGATGGATGCCGTTGGGTGGGGGGATCTCCATGGATATGTCCTATGGGCTTCCTTGTCTCCTATGAGTTATTCTGCCTACAACCGTGGTGGTCCACTGGTGGTTTACTTCCTCTCTCTGATCTCCTATGTGGTCATGTTTTTGATCAACGCTTAATTTTTGGATTCTCTGTTTGTACTTTGGTATTTGACTGTTGTTTCTTCTTTGTACCTAATGTTGTCTTATTGTATGCCTTCCTGTTTCACTAAATAAAGAATTTATAAAAAAGGAAACAATATTTGTGTAAAAAAAAAAAATGAAAAGCATTTTGTTTGGGCACAGTGTTGCATGACTAAGTCTGACTTAAGTCTGAGTAATTATATAAAAATAAATTGGCGCTAATTTCCAGTGAATAGATATTCAAAAAAGTGAAGATAAATCAAAATGCCATGAATCGCATAATACACATATCAAAGTGTGATGCAAATCCCAAGGGAGGTATAAATCATAAACAAATGTGGATGTCAATGATCAAATGCACATGTAATAGAATATTAATACATGATGATTCGCATACTGCAACAATGATCAAGAAAACGTGCAATTCATGCAGCAGATCAAGAATAAATAACGATATATATATATATATATATATATATATACAATTAGTGCAGCAAATCAAAAAATGAATAACGTTATATAAGTGCAAATATCCCAAAAAGGTGCTGACAATATAGTGTAATACCACCAAAATGGAATAAATATATAATGCAATTCATGAATACATAGTGCAAAAAGCAGTAAAGTGCTTAAGTGCATGAATGAATATTAAATAATGCACTAGGAAATAGGTGAATATAAATAAATAATCAAAAATGTCCATGTGTAAAGTAGTGCAGCAAGCAATGTGCTTCAAAGAATAAACTGTGATTCTTGTGACTCTTCTCAATGATAAAGTGACTCTTGTGATTCTCCACTGTTGTTGGTAGGGACAGCGTGTCACCAAAGGGAGCTAATCCTTAAACAAGGGCAATGGCCGCTCACCTCCATATACACTCATAAGAGCATTTAGTGATATATATCACCAGATTAGAAGATAACACCAGGTCTTACTCCACAGATGGGGCTTTACTGGGGTCAGTGAGGGATCCCTCTCTCCTTTGGAATACACTGCCAGTAATGTGGTAATGAACCGCATCTTTAGGGTAGTAACGGCCAGGTACTCCTCCTAGAGCTCCCGTTCATACCAGGGACAATAATTAAAAGGATCTCTTGGATAAAAAAAAGTAATAACTCACAGTAAGGATAATACAAGCGTGTGTCCGCCGATGCAGTACAATCCGATAAATCCGGTCTCGGCCGTAGACCGGAAGTGACGTCACCCTGGTCCTCCCGACGCGTTGCGTCACTCCACGTGACTTTATCAAGGGGAAGGAGAGAGGGATCCCCCACCGACCCCAGTAAAGCCCCATCTGTGGAGGAAGACCTGGTGTTATCTTCTAATCTGGTGATATATATCACTAAACGCTCTTATGAGTGTATATGGAGGTGAGCGGCCTTTGCACTTGTTTAAGGATTAGCTCACTTTGGTGACACGCTGTCCCTACCAACAACAGTGGAGAATCACAAGAGTCACTTTATCATTGAGAAGAGTCACAAGAGTCACAGTTTATTCTTTGAAGCACATTGCTTGCTGCACTACTTTACACATGGACATTTTTGATTAATTATTAACATTCACCTATTTCCTAGTGCATTATTTAATATTCCTTCAAGCACTTAAGCACTTTACTGCTTTTTGCACCATATATATGCATGAATTGCATTATATATTTATTCCATTTTGATAGTATTACACTATATTATCAGCACCTTTTGTGATATTTGCACTTATATCACGTTATTCATTTTTTGATTTGCTGCACTAATTGTATAAATATTACGTTATTTATTATTGATCTGCTGCATGAATTGCACGTTTTCTTGATCATTGTTGCAATATGCGAATCATCATGTATTAATATTCAATTACATGTGCATTTGATCTTTGACATCCAAATGTGTTTATGATTTATCCCTCTCTTGGGATTTGAATCACACTTTGATATGTGTAGTATGCAATTTATGGCATTTTGATTTATCTTCACTTTTTTTGAATATCTATTCACTGGAAATTAGCGCTGATTTATTTTTATATTTTTGCATTTCTTATAGTGGTGACACTTTAAAATTGGCAGCTTCTTTCTACTTTTATTACTTTTCATATTATCACTCTATTTTATTACCACATCCACTTCATTGGTAGCGCATTGATTCTTTGTTTTGCATGACTGAGTAATTGTCATTCAAAGTGTGAGAGCACTGAAAGCTGAAAATTGGTCTGGGCAGGAAGGGGGTGAAAGTGGCATGTGGTTAAATACTTAGATTAAGATCAGAACACATTTTAGAAGACATTGATGCAGAAGTTCTGAAAACAGCTGATATTTGGTTTTCCTCAAATTTCATAGATCTCAATAATAATTACATGTATTTTAATAAGTTACAGTTCAGATCTCACCATGTCAAAGCTGTTGGAAAGCAGAAGATCCTTTACAGTTAGTGGTATGTCTGGGATCTGGGGTTGTGATTTTGGATTGTTTTCATTGCAAATAAGTCCAGTCCATATGTCTGCAAAGTAAGAATTAAGAATATCAGGGTTAAAGTAAAAAAAAAAATGAATTTTTGTCTTACCGTATAATCCTTTTCTCTGAGGTTCATTGACAGACACAGCTTCAATTCTTCAGAGTCAGACCATTGGGTACAGTGGCGTAACTAGAACCTTCAGGGCCCCGATGCAAGAAACCATAAAGGGCCCCCCGGATGGGGGCCCTTCCCTCCCAGCCTGGTGGCGGAACGCCAGGGCCAGTCGCAAGTGCAATGTTTGTGCCCCCTTTCAATGCAGAGTGACCACAGCATGCCCCCTTTCAATGCAGACTGACAACAGCGTGCCCCCATCTATGCAGAGTGATTACAGCATGCCCTCTTTCAATGCAGACTGACCACAGCGTGCCCTCTTTCAATGCAGACTGACCACTGCGTGCCCCCTTTCAATGCAGACTGACCACAGCGTGCCCCCTTTCAATGCAGACTGACCACAGCGTGCCCCCTTTCAATGCAGACTGACCACAGCGTGCCCCCTTTCAATGCAGACTGACCACAGCGTGCCCCCTTTCAATGCAGACTGACCACTGCGTGCCCCCTTTCAATGCAAACTGACCACAGCGTGCCCCCTTTCAATGCAGAAAGCCAGTGCACTTACCTGCAGCGGCGGCTTCTCCTCGAGTCCTCCCGCCTCCTCCTCGACCAATGGCATGTGTTTGCCTTTCGTCCAAGACCCAATCAGGAAGCGGGTCTTGGACCCGCTTCCTGATTGGTTAGGAGGAGGATCTGTGTGACAATAGTGAATTTTCATTCGCTATTGTCACACAAATGGGTGGGCCCGGGGGGCACTGCTCTGCATCCCGGGTCCACCCTTTTCTGAAGCTTTTCTGTGACTCACACTGTCAGGACGGAGCCATTGGCTCCTTCTGACAGCTCCACTGGCATACACAGGCTCAGCGGCACGGGGGGGGGGGGCGTACGCAATGATTGTGCGGGCCGCAGGTTCCCCACCCCTGCATTAGGGGGTTAAAGCAGGCGGTGAGGAAGCAACATATTGCCTTTTCACCGCCTGTCAAATGCCTCTGAAAAGCGATATGAGTATGGATCGCTTTTCAGAGGAATAGCATTTTCTTGCTGGTACTATGAACAACCTGAAAAAAAAAATTACTTCCGATTGTACACATATATGGGGTCAGGATTAAAAGTAATGTGCACACACACACATAAACGCACATGTACACACATACACACACATATACATACTCATATATAAGCACATATACACACATACTCATATATAAGCACATACACACACACACACATATATATAAAAGCATACACTTCCCAGTTGATGTGTCCCACAAAGCTGACAGGCATCTCCCAGCTGATACGTGTTACCCACACATAGCCCCCCTCATATAACAAGCAACCCACACACAGCACTCCACATTTGACAAGCTCCCCACTCAGAGCATCCCCCCAGGATTGGTGCCCGCACACACAACCCCTCCCAGATGACAAGCACACCACACATTGCTTCCTAGATGATAAGTGTCCCCCACACAACTGGCATGTAAGCACACACACGTACATATATCCATACACATATAAACACACAAACATACATACATGCACACACATACATATATAGATGCACATATGCAGACACATATAAACACATGCATACACACACATACATACATACATACACACACATACATACACACATACATACATACATACATACATAATGCACATACATAAAGAAAGCCTTTTAAAAACGGCAGAGAGAGGACTGTACCGACCTGTAACTTCCTGCCGGGTATTGCACTGTAGGGGGAGGCAGAGAGCACAGCACACACTGTGCTTTGCTTTCACTTTCCATTCCAATTTCCAATGTGATCACGATCAGCTCTTTCGGGAGGATTGGGGGAGCTCGGTCTCAGCTGCGGTTGCCGATCCTAGTCTCTATACATACAGGGGGCCCTCTCAGGCCCCCTGCAGCATGGGGCCCGGTCGCCATGGCGACCCCTGCGACCCCTGTACGTCCGCCCCTGATTGGGTATTATACGGTCACTCTTCAGGAGTAGGACTAGGCAGAAACCTTTTTGGTTACGTCCCTGGGGCAGTCCCAGAGGGTATACCATCACTTCCTGCTGTAGGACTCCAGTTTGTAACCAGCAGTGTCAGAAGAACAAATACCTCAACCCCAAAAGAGGGGCGGGTGCCATGTCAGTGAACTTCAGAGAAAAGGATTCTACGGTAAGACAAAAATCCAGCTTTCTCTTTCCTTCACTGACAGACACAGCTTCAATTCTTCAGACCAATGGGATGTCCCAAAGCAGTTTCAACTTGAGGTGTGGGGAAAAAAAACAGCAAATGCAGAATTCCTAACAAGGCTAAACATAGCCAACCAGGTAACAACAGGAGCTCAACTGGAACAATTGGAGCTCACTCCCAGAAAAAATGTTCACCCTCAAGAAGCGGAAGCCTCCGCGACTGCAGCCTGCAAAACCTTGCGGCCAAACGCTGCATCCGAAGATGCAAATACATCCACCTTATAAAACTTTGTGAATGTGTGTACAGACAACTAAGTAGCCACCTAGCAAACCTGAACCACTGACACCTGATGACGGAAGGTCCAAGAGGCACTAAGCGCCCTCTTGGAATGTGCTTTAACAGGGAAAAGAGGAACCTAATCCTTAACAGAGTAGGCCTGCACCACCGTCTTAGATCCACTTAGCAATGGTCGCAACAGATGTGGCCTGCCCCTTACAATTTCTTTCCGTAAGAACAAACAAAGAATCGGATTTCCTAATTGGTTCAGTAACCGCCAGGTAAACCCGAATCGCCCTTACCACATCTAATGTAGAGCAATTTCTTTAGAATATTTAGGCTTAGGACATAAGGACGGTAGCACAATGTCTTCATTTAAATGAAACCCTGAGACAACCTTAGGAAGGAACGCCTGACAGGATCGTAACACCACTTTGTCCCTATGAATCACCAAGTAAGGTGACCGACAGGACAGCAGCCAACTCTGACATGTGTAGTGTGGAATAGCTACTAAGAAAGCCACTTTCTGTGACAGAGTGAGCAGAGGAATTTCCCAAATGTTTTCAAAGGGAGGCTTTTGAAGCACAGACAGAACCAAATTGAGATCCCACGGAGGTACCAGGGTTCGCACCGGAGGAGCCAGATGGCGCACTCCCTGCACAAGAGTGTGAACTAAAGACTTCATCAGTAACGGCCATGTGAAATAAAATAGCCAAGACGGAAATCTGGCCCTTGATGGTGCCCAGAGCTAAACATTGATCTACACCCAATTGTAAAAACTCCAACAGGCAAGACACAGAAAAGGAGCGGGGAGAAACCCCCCACGACTCACACCAAGTAATATACGCCTTCCAAACTCTATGATAAACCTTCCTGGAAGAAGATTTCCTAGTCTTCAACAGCGTAGGAATCACTGACTCCGACAACACGTGGCTTTCAATAGCCACGCCGTTAAAGCCAGTGACCGTAAAGCAGGATGGAAGATTGGTCCCTGAGACAAAAGATCTTCCCTAAGAGGAAGTTTCCAAGGGACGTCTGCTACCAGCCTTACCAGACCTGCGTCCCAAGACCGCGAGGCCACTCTGGTGCCACCAGAATGACTGGAATCCCTTCTACCTCGATTCTGAGTAGCAGTCTCAACAGAAATTGTATTGGAGGAATGGCATAAATCAGACGATACTGACCCCAAGGGGCCACCAGATCATCTGCGGCGTCGGCCAGAGGATCCCGAGACCTTGACACGAACCTGTGAACCTTCCTGTTGAGCTGGGAAGCCAACAGATCCACACAATTGATGGAAAACCTCCGGGTGAAGAAATCATTCTCCCGGATCCAAAATCTGCCGACTGAGATAGTCCGCTTGCCAATTCTCCACCCCCAGAATGTGCACAGCAGAGAGGACCAGAACATATCGTTCTGCCCACCTCAAGATGCCAGCCACTTCCCAGGCCACCAGGGCACTCTTTGTGCCCCCTTGATGATTGACATATGCCACAGCCGTAGCATTGTCCAATTGGATCTGCACAGGGCGCCGCGCCCTAGCAGACGATCCATCCACTGAGACAAACAAAGTCTGATCGTCTGAATTTCCAGGATGTTGATCGGCCGTCTGGACTTCTCCCGAGTCCAGACACCTTGGGTCGAACACACTCCCAAGACAACTCCCCATCCGGACAGACTGGCATCCTTGGTGATTACAGTCCAATACAGGGGAAGAAAAGTTTTTCCCAAACGATGGGCCGGGGAGCGAAGTCACCACAGGAGAAGCTCCCTCAAACCCAGACTCAACCAAATCAAACTGTCCAATGACAGTGGATCCTTGTTCATTTGATCAGAATCTCCCTTTGCAAAGGTCTGGTGTGGAACTGAACAAATGGAACCAACTCGAAGGTGGAGACCATCAGACCCAGCACTTGCATGCAAGTCCTGAGCGATGATCGATTGTTGGACAACAGAAGCTGAACAGCCTCCTGTAGCTTCAACAGTTTTGTTTGAGGAAGAAACACCCAGGCTGACGCTGATTTCAATGTCAGACCCAAGTAGTCCAGCTTTGTGGATGGAGACCAGGCCAATTTCTGAAAATCAAGTGTCCACCCGAACTCTTGCAGAGTTTGTACCGAAACTTTCAAGTCAGCTTCTAGAGCTGAGGAAGACTCTGCACGCAGAAGCAGATCGTCCAGGTAACCCAGTACCATAATCCACTTCTGTCGTAACAAAGCCAACACCGGGGCCAAAACCTTTGTGAACACTGGAGGAGCTGAGGTGAGACCAAAGGGTAACGCCACAAATTGAAAATAGTCCTTGCCCACGGCAAAACGAAGAAAACGCTTATGCCCGACATATATCGGAATGGTAAGCGTCCTTGAGATCGATAGAAGCCATCAGATCTCCTTGATGAAGGAAAGCTACTACTGTGTGGATGGATTCCATCTATAATTTCTGAACCAGCACATAACGGTTCAGAGCCTTGAGATCCAAGATCGGACGAACCTTGCCTTCCTTCCTGGGAACTGTGAACAGATGTGAATAAAAACCCTGAAAACTTTTCGACTCTGGCACAATAACTCCTTGTGCTAACAGGTCCTGAACTGCTTCGTAGAGGCCCTGTAGCCATTCTGGAGACAGGCGTAAGTTGAAAGGAAAGAACCTTGCCAGAGGCAAGGACCGAAACTCGATCTTGTAACGGAACCTAATCAGTTTGTAGACCCATTTGTCCTGAATGAGCAAGGTCCACAGATACGGAAAGAAGCGAAGACGTCCCCCCACCCCAGACGTGGGTGAGGACGCCCCTTCAGGCTGGGGAAGGCCTTCCAGCAGAACCAGAAGCACCCGCTTTGGACTTGCCATTCCAGGGTCTCTTGAAACCTCCCGCAAAGTTACGGGTGGACCTCGAGCCCTTTTCCTGAGAGCCAGCTGGACGAAAGGGCTGCTTGTGAGCCAAAAAAAAAAGGACCCTGCTTACGGCGAGGTTCCATTGCCTTTTGCAGCCTGTGGAAGCAAAATACTCTTCCTTCTTAGAAGCCTGGTCAGCTGACAAGTACTTCAACCAGATCATGCGGCGAAGGATCACCGCTGTCACAGAAACCCTGCCAGCCAGGGGGGCTGCATCCAGGGATGCATCACAAATATACTGCAACCCTTGAATCAACTGATCCGCCAGCAAAACCTTAGCCCATTCCATTAAGGTCTGGGATACCAAGGTGATAAACAGAGGTCTTAAAATTGAACCAGCCACAGTAAAAAGGTACCAAACCAGAGCCTCAGCTCTCTTGTCCACGGGGTCCTTAAAAGATGGGGAATCCTCCACCTTAAAAGCGTGGTCTTATTCAGCCTGGAAACCTAAGAGTCCACCGACGGTGGAACCGTCAGTTTGTTCAGAAGAGACTCCTCAAAGGGACATCTTCTAGCAAAACGCTTAGGTATTCTAACCATGCTTTTCGGGGGAAACCCACTGACTAGTGACAATCTCGTCAAAATAGGCAGGAAAGGGAAAAACCTTATTCACCTTGGAAGATTTGCAGGTGCCAAATTGCACCGGCGTCGCCGACTCAGCAGCAGCTGAGTCCTCCAACTTTAAAGTTTCCCGCACTGATACAATCAGGGCCTCCACCAGTGCTTTTTCATGCGCAGCTGCAGAGGAGGAGAACTCATCCTCATTATTAGAGCACTCAGCGTGCGTGGACGCAGACCCAGTGGGCTGACTCTCGTCTGCGGCGGCCAAATCCACATCAGAATCTGAGGAAGCAAGGGATACAGGTGAAGGCGGGGGGGCGCCAAGTCTCCTTTTGAAGGGTCATATCTACTTTGGCTACTAGTGACTGCAAGGCTGCTATCATGGCTGCCAGGGCAGACTGAGACCTAGAGGGTCCCGCATCTTCCAGGAGTTGATCGGGTGGTGAAATGCGCTCCCCAGGCTCCATGACCATAAAGGGTTAAGCTCAGCAAAGAATAAATATTGATATATATATATTTTTAAACGGGAGGCCCCTCCCCCATGTGCACCGCTGTGGAACTGCAAGAAGCAGCGCTCCTGCGGTGCTGTATAAAGCTAATGGAGGATAGTGTACCCCCAGAGACTCAACACCCAAGCTGGAAAGCACCAAAATGATCTGCCACACTGCTGGAAAGAGGACGAGGAAACGCTGACCTGACACTAGAGGCCCCCACAGCCTCAGCACTGTCTCAAACAAAGAGAGAGAGAGAAGACCAAGCGCCAATCTAAGTGTAGCAATGCAGTTGATTTAATAGCAATTAAAAGAGTAGTACTCACAAACGTGCGTTAAAAACAGGCATCTCAAATTGTATAGAGCATCTGGGCACTGTTCATCCAGGGTGTCATTCCGGATCCCTTGTGGAGCTGGCGCTGTGGGGGATGAGCGGCGATCTCCTGTTGTGAGGCAGAGGACGCGCAGGCCTGAAGAAGGAGCGCATGCTCCACAACGCGTCGCCGTTCTACACACCAGCATCCCCAGGAAGTGATGTCATAGCCCTCCGACCCAAGGACCCACGCTGCTACACCGCCGCTGAAGGATCTGCACGTCCCCTGCCTCACAACAGGAGATCACCGCTCATCCCCCACAGCGCCAGCTCCACAAGGGATCCGGAATGACACCCTGGATGAACAGTGCCCAGATGCTCTATACAATTTGAGATGCCTGTTTTTAACGCACGTTTGTGAGTACTACTCTTTTAATTGCTATTAAATCAACTGCATTGCTACACTTAGATTGGCGCTTGGTCTTCTCTCTCTCTCTTTGTCTTGGATCCATACAGGGTTACTTCACACTACAAAGCCTGCAGCCATCAAAGTGTTTAGCAATTCCACTGGACTCTATCATCTGCATTTTGCCCATATCTAGATTATCGCAGCAGCTCGTGCAATCGGATTGCGCCAATCTCCCCCCTCTTTCAGTACTGTCTCAGACTACAGAAAAATGGCTGCCAATGCAAGTCTATGGGGAAACCAAAAACATGGCTGCTGAACTACAGAAACATGGGCGCCGAACCGGAAATCACAGAGACCATGGAAAAATGGCGGCAACACGCGGCACTGCACGGGACCCTGAACCCCAGGGAAATAATTTACAGACCCCAGGAGGGGACCCCCTAGGGACCCCCCCCCCGCAGCACCCAGGTACCTGCACCCCTAACAGGGACCAACAGCGGCATCACCCACCACTCTTCCAGCCCAGCACCATGTAGCCGCCCTACCCAACTGCTGTCATGACCAGGGCAATGCGACCTCGCGAGGTGTTTCACTCGCCGGTCACACCCCATCCAGTGGGGTTATGTCGCGGCCAACCTAGTGCAGAGCTAGTAATTGGGTCACGCTCGCAGGGTAGACTGGGAAGACCGTAAGGATCTAGAATATCCAGTGCGTCGCCCAGTCTGGATGTTGATTGTAGTTCTCACAGGAACAGTTGATTGTAGTTAACACAGGAACAAAAATAATAAAGAAAGAGTAAAAAATTCCACTTACATAGGAAACAATGCCAGGACCTCAGATCCCAGCAGGGATCCAGGTCCTTACTCCTGACTGGGCAGCAAAAAAATGGAAGTCCTATAGCAGGAAGTGATGGTATACACTCTGGGACTGCCCCAGGGGTGTAACCAAAAAGGTTTCCGCCTAGTCCTACTCCTGAAGTGTGACAGTACCCAATGGTCTGAAAAATTGAAGCTGTGTCTGTCAGTAAATAAAAGAGAAAGCCAGTTTTATAAAAAGTGGACCTAGGACTGAGATGAAAGAGGGGTCCCCATACACTGTAATATAGAAAAGGCATATAAATACAAATTCAAAAGTTCAGCACCACCCCCCCCCCCCAAAAAAAAAATTGCAAGCAGAAATAGCCCCCTAAAACATTTGCAGAAAAAGTCGCTACTCCATTGTCCAAAATTAATGTACAATGTTGCAACTTACCATTGCCTATACAGAATGACGTGCCTCTATTAGGTATCTTTTTAAGATTTTTTCCTTTATTTTGAACTGGTTATCCTGGGAATAGAGTACTTTCTGTCCCTCCACTGTTTCTAATAAAGGAGCCAGGGCTGGATTAGGAGCATCATGGGCCTAGAATTGTGCACACCTAGAAGTGCTGATCTCTGTTTTGTTGGAAAAAGTCGATATTGCCTGTGTATGCCAGCCTTAAAGTAGGACTATAGGCAAAACTTTTTATTGATTTTGGATAGAGCGACAAGAGGGTTAAAACCCCTGTCATATTTTTTTTTCCCCCCACCTGTGTCCCGTTGCGTTTACCAGGGCCGGACTGACCATTGGGCACAGCGGGCATATGCCCGGTGGGCCGCCGAGTCCGGGCGCATTATAATGGGAAGTGACTCTGGCCGTTGCCACTGCTGGCCTCTCCGCGGCCGATTCCGCGGAGTCTGAGGGCCGCCGCGGCGGCATTACCGCAATCTGGAGGCCCGCCCGCCCCTCCACTGTCCCCGACTGCCCGGGCCCCGCATTACGGCAATCTGGCCGCCCGCCGCTGTCCCCGACTCCCCACTCCTGGCTAACTTGGCTCAGCTGGCAGCCGGCTCCGCAGCGGCATCCAGCGTAGCTCAGGAGGGGGTGGAGTCGGTGGGTGGACCGTGTGAACGTCATGTGACTAAGGCCGGGGGTGGAGCTAGAGGCCGGCGGGGACCCCATGCTGCCTTGTTGTCACAGGAAGAAGCGGGAAGTGAGCAGTCGCCGGCGCCGTACACCGCAGACAGACACTGACAGTGTCTGAGACGAGACAGTGACTGAACTTGAGTGTGGAGGAGTCGTCAGAGTGACTGTCAAGTCAAGTGTCACTACTAGTGCCTGCCCTGGAACTGCACAACATTAACACCACCACCCATGACCAGGACAGGAGCCAAGGCCTCAACAACAGGTAAGGAAAGAATGGCAGCAGCACAATTTACAAACACAGTGACAACACCACAGACCACACACCACTGTCACCGCTGGGATTTGTGGTTCTGGGTGGCCTCCGGCAGAGCAGTGTTCTGGTCTGGAACTTCTGGCTTAGCAGCAGGCAGGCCACAGGCGTAAAAAACAGATAACAGCTACACACTGTCACAGCACTGCTAGAAAACATGTGCCATGCCAGTTTGCATGTTACATGTGATGTGACAGCCAGGTGCACATTTTCAAGTTGAAAATGTGCACCTGGCTGTCACATCACATGTAACAAGCAAACTGACATGGCACATGTTTTCTAACAGTGACAGTGTTGTAGCTGACTGTTATCTGTTTTTTACACTTGCGGCCTGCCTGCTGCTAAGCCAGAAGTGAACCATGCTCTGCAGGAGGCCAGAACCACAAATCCCAGCGGTGTTGTCGTGTTTGTTTTTGTGCCCTTTGCTTACATGGCACATGTTCTAGCAGTGACCGTGTGTAGCTGTTTTCAAAACCGCTACACACACACTGTCACTGGCTACTGCTAGAAAACATGTGCCATGCGGCATGCCAGTTTGCTTGTTACATGTGATGTGACAGCCAGGTGCACATTTTCAACTTGAAAATGGGCACCTGGCTGTCACATCACATGTAACAAGCAAACTGGCATGCCGCATGGCACATGTTTTCTAGCAGCAGCCAGTGACAGTGTGTGTGTAGCGGTTTTGAAAACAGCTACACACGGTCACTGCTAGAACATGTGCCATGTAAGTAGAGATGCACCGAAAGTTTGGCAACCGATATTTTCGGCCGAAAATGAGCCTATCCCATTTCGGCCGATAAGGAGTTAAAGATGCCGAAAATGTATGGCCGCTACTATGTGTAAAAAACTGAGCCCTTCACTTCCATGTCATCTCCGGGTATCTTTGCTGACCGCTCCGACCTGATCCTCTGCCGGCGCTGGGCGCTTTATTGTGAGGTACACTGGTTGCTAGGATGGCCGGCCGAATGGCATCTAGCAACCAGTGACATCCCGTAGAGAAGACCCAGCATGCACAGCAGAGGAGGATCTCGTCCTCTGTGCCTTTTACTGAATCGCTCCACCCACCTCCTTCCTTCATGTGCTGTACGCTGCGTAGGAAGGTAATGTGGCTGTCTGCTGTGTTGTTTTTCTTCTCTCTCTGCCATACATGTACTTGGCATGTGCAGTGCAGCCTACAGGTGTATAGGAGGCAGCAAGGGTTAACCCTCAAAGGCTACAAATAACAGAGAAGCACTGGTATTAAATGTAAAGGCTGCAATAAATAAAGCACCCCTACCCCAGTATGAATAAATAAGAAAAAAAAAAAAAAAGATTAAATTTCCAATCACAGCCAGTGCAGCTTGGCATTGGAGCTCACCCCCTTTTAATTGCAGCAGCACAACCTGCTTGTAGATCCAAGTCAAAAGTGTGAAGGTGCAGGAATTGCGGCTGATCTGAGGTGTGAAGGTGCAGGAATTGGGGCTGATCTGAGGTGTGAAGGTGCAGGAATTGGGGTGATCTGAGGTGTGATAGTGCAGGAATTGGGGTGATCTGAGGTGTGATAGTGCAGGAATTGGGGTGATCTGAGGTGTGAAGGTGCAGGAATTGGGGTGATCTGAGGTGTGATAGTGCAGGAATTGGGGTGATCTGAGGTGTGATAGTGCAGGAATTGGGGTGATCTGAGGTGGGAAGGTGCAGGAATTGGGGTCATCTGAGGTGTGATAGTGCAGGAATTGGGGTGATCTGAGGTGGGAAGGTGCAGGAATTGGGGTGATCTGAGGTGTGATAGTGCAGGAATTGGGGTGATCTGAGGTGTGATAGTGCAGGAATTGGGGTGATCTGAGGTGGGAAGGTGCAGGAATTGGGGTGATCTGAGGTGTGATAGTGCAGGAATTGGGGTGATCTGAGGTGTGATAGTGCAGGAATTGGGGTGATCTGAGGTGTGAAGGTGCAGGAATTGGGGTGATCTGAGGTGTGATACTGCAGGAATTGGGGGTGATCTGAGGTGTGATACTGCAGGAATTGGGGGTGATCTGAGGTGTGAAGGTGCAGGAATTGGGGTGATCTGAGGTGTGATAGTGCAGGAATTGGGGTGATCTGAGGTGTGAAGGTGCAGGAATTGGGGTGATCTGAGGTGTGATAGTGCAGGAATTGGGGTGATCTGAGGTGTGATAGTGCAGGAATTGGGGTGATCTGAGGTGTGAAGGTGCAGGAATTGGGGTGATCTGAGGTGTGATAGTGCAGGAATTGGGGTGATCTGAGGTGTGATAGTGCAGGAATTGGGGTGATCTGAGGTGTGAAGGTGCAGGAATTGGGGTGATCTGAGGTGTGATAGTGCAGGAATTGGGGTGATCTGAGGTGTGATAGTGCAGGAATTGGGGTGATCTGAGGTGTGAAGGTGCAGGAATTGGGGTGATCTTAGGTGTGATAGTGCAGGAATTGGGGTGATCTGAGGTGTGATAGTGCAGGAATTGGGGTGATCTGAGGTGTGATAGTGCAGGAATTGGGGTGATCTGAGGTGGGAAGGTGCAGGAATTGGGGTGATCTGAGGTGTGATAGTGCAGGAATTGGGGTGATCTGAGGTGTGATAGTGCAGGAATTGGGGTGATCTGAGGTGTCATAGTGCAGGAATTGGGGTGATCTGAGGTGTGATAGTGCAGGAATTGGGGTGATCTGAGGTGTGAAGGTGCAGGAATTGGGGTGATCTGAGGTGTGATAGTGCAGGAATTGGGGTGATCTGAGGTGTGATAGTGCAGGAATTGGGGTGATCTGAGGTGTGAAGGTGCAGGAATTGGGGTGATCTGAGGTGTGATAGTGCAGGAATTGGGGTGATCTGAGGTGTGATAGTGCAGGAATTGGGGTGATCTGAGGTGGGAAGGTGCAGGAATTGGGGTGATCTGAGGTGTGATAGTGCAGGAATTGGGGTGATCTGAGGTGTGAAGGTGCAGGAATTGGGGTGATCTGAGGTGTGATAGTGCAGGAATTGCGGTGATCTGAGGTGGGAAGGTGCAGGAATTGGGGTGATCTGAGGTGGGAAGGTGCAGGAATTGGGGTGATCTGAGGTGTGATAGTGCAGGAATTGGGGTGATCTGAGGTGTGATAGTGCAGGAATTGGGGTGATCTGAGGTGTGAAGGTGCAAAGCTCACTTGATTTCTTACTATTATTCAAGCCGTTTACAGCAGTTACTTTATATGAAGTTGAGTTGTTTTTTATGTGGCACTCCCTATTTCTTTGAAAACATGTTTCGGCACACTGTGCCCAAAAAGGTGGTCTACCCCTTGATTAGAGTAACCCTCATCTTGTGCTGCTTCATACTATTTTTAGGACTCAACCATCAAAACAGGATTTAAAGTAAGACAAAAAAAGCAGCATCATATGGCAGCTCTGATCTAAATTGGACCCAGTCTATCAGATTAATCTAAAAAAGGTACCGTAATCGAATCCACACATCCTGGAACATTAAATTCTGTCATCAACCATACCGACGAACGTCACGCCCCAGTCACGCCCCCCCCCCACCCCCCTCCTGGGCTGCTCAGTCCAAAATGCCCGGGCCTATTTTTTGTCCCAGTCCGGGCCTGGCGTTTACTCTAAATTCCTCCAGAACTAGGGTCCCCATTGGAAGATTTCCCCTCTATTACTTTCCTGGGGACAACCCAAAATTTGAGATTTTCTTTTACTTTCACTTTCAATGATAATGGTAAACAAGACAGATAGAGAGGATAGTAGTGGTGAATAAATATGGGATGGTAGTGAAATTAATGTAAGACAAAAAATGCTAAAGCAAATGTATGCTAATTATAAGTGCTAGTGTTTAAGTGCAAACATATATGCTAATAAGCACCTGAAACCAATTGCTTGGTATGTATGGGTGCAAACTTAAGGTGCTGGTGCTTCAGTGCAATGGTGTTTACTTATAAACAATAATATTTATAAACCCAAAAAATTGCCAATCAGCAAAAAATTATTATATCACAAAAATATCTTTTGTGTGCAAAAAGTGCAAGTGCAAAAAAGAAAAATTGCAAAAAATGCGAGCATTAGTAAAATACTAAAAAATATTTCTCAAACTTAATAATCTCATATCAAACAATTAAAAATAAAGTCCATTGAATAAAGTTCATTATTATAATCCTCCTGTGCAGAAAAGTGCCAATAGTGCTGAAAAATAAATAATTTCCAAGGTGCTTGTAATGTGTCAGTGAGGATCCTTCCACCACAGTAATTAGTGCCTGGGTAAACTCACCAGATATATTGCTGGTAAAATTATAAACCAGCAATCAAGCTTTGTTCACACTTTAACTAATCCTTGACCTTCTCTCTCCTTGGTCACCGCAGCTCAGGTTTAAATTAGTGGAATCACATAGAGGGATGCCACACATGGCGTTATACTGCATAATAAGACTATTTTATTTGTAAAAGATAAGTTCCATAACACTCACAAGGATGGTGTCTGACAGACACTAGGGATCTGTGCTGTGTAACATTGATCCTCTGCTCAAACCGTCCGTGAGCAGGGAGGGATATGTGAAGCAGTTCCTTTGCAATGTTTGAGTGGTGCTGTCTCAGCGTCCTGTAAGCCTTACAGGATGCTGAGACAGCACCGCTCAAGGATTGGAAAGGAACTGCTTCACATATCCCTGCTCACGGACGGCTTGAGCAGAGGATCAATGTTACACAGCACAGATCCCTAGTGTCTGGCAGACACCATCCTTGTGAGTGTTATGGAACTTATCTTTTACAAATAAAATAGTCTTATTATGCAGTATAATGCTATCAGGGCCGGCCTTTGGGGTGTGCGAGCTGTGCAGCCGCACAGGGCGCCATGGGCAACAGGGGCGCCGTGCGGCCATCACAGCTCACACCTGATCAGGCGGTAGGGTTGCCACCTCATCCCTTTAATCCAGAACACACATTAATTACAAAGGTTCTGAGGCTAATATAATGCACATAAGGCACTAAGTGAGCGTAATTACCAACTTAATCAGCCACAGAACCTGTGTAATTAATTTGTGTCCTGGTTTAAAGGGATGAGGTGGCAACCCTATCAGGCAGCACAGAGGGAGATAAGTGGCAACCGCGGCCTGGAGAGGGCTAACCTAGGCGGCCACCGCTTACCTCCCACTGTGCGGCTGTGCCTGTGTCTTCTATAGCTGCAGCCTGAGCTGTGTATCACACAGCTCAGCCTCCGATCCGCCGCCACTGACAGATCCCTCCTCTCCAGGGACGCCAGAGGAGAGATCGTCAGCTCCTCCTCCTCCCGCCCCTTCTCCTTGTGGTGAGCCTCCATACTAAGGTAAGTAAGCTCTCTCCTGCATCAAATGTAAGGGGGGGCTCTGTGTGGGGGGTCTCATGTAAGGGGGGGCTCTGTGTGGCAGGTCTCTCATGTAAGGGGGGGCTATGTGTGGGGGGTCTCTTATGTAAGGGGGGTCTCTGTGTGGGGGGTCTCTCATGTAAGGAGGGGGCTCTGTGTGGGGGTCTCTCATGTAAGGGGGGTCTCTTATGTAAGGGGGGGGCTTTGTGTGGGGGTTCTCTAAAGGGGGGGCTCTGTGTGGGGGTCTCTGATGTAAGGGGGGCTCTGTAGGGGTCTCTAATGTAAGGGGGGCTTTGTATGGGGGGTCTCTTAAGTAAGGGGGGCTCTGTGTGGGTGTTCTATGATGTAAGAGGGGGCTTTGTGTGGGGGGTCTCTGATGTAAAGGGGGCTCTGTGTGGGGGGGGGGTCTCTGATGTAAGGGGGGCTTTGTGTGGGGGGTCTCTGATGTAAGGGGGGGCTTTGTGTGGGGGTTCTGTGTGAGGGTCTCTGATGTAAGGGGGGCTTTGTGTGGGGGGCTTTGATGTAAGGGGGGCTCTCTGATGTAAGGGGGGCTCTGTTTGGGGGGTCTCCTATGTAGGGGGGGACTTTGTATGGGGGTCTCTTAAGTAAGGGGGGCTCTGTGTGGGTGGTCTCTGATGTAAGAGGTGGCTTTGTGTGGGGGTCTCTGATGTAAGGGGGGCTCTGTGTGTGGGGGCTCTGATGTAAGGGGGGCTCTGTGTGTGGGTTCTCTGATGTAAGGGGGGCTCTGTGTGGGGGGGCTCTGATGTAAGGGGGGCTCTGTGTGGGGGGCTCTGATGTAAGGGGGGCTCTGTGTGGGGGGTCTCTGATGTTAAGGGGGCTGTGTGTGGGGGGTCTCTGATGTAAGGGGGCTCTGTGTGGGGGTCTCTGATGTAAGGGGGCTTTGTGTGGGGGGTCTCTGATGTAAGGGGGCTCTGTTTGGGGGGTCTCCTATGTAAGGGGGCTCTGTGGGGGTCTCTTATGTAAGGGGGGCTTTGTGTGGGGGTCTCTGATGTAAAAGGGGCTCTGTGTGGGGGTCTCTGATGTAAGAGGGGCTTTGTGTGTGGAGTCTCTGATGTAAGGGGGGCTCTGTGTGGGGGGTCTCTGATGTAAAGGTGGCTTTGTGTGTGGGGGTCTTTGATGTAAGGGGGCACTGTGTGGGGAATCTGATGTAAGGGGGGCTCTGATGTAAGGGGGCTCTGTGTGGAGGGCTCTGATATAAGGGGAGCTTTGTGGGGGAGGCTTTGATGTAAGGGGACTCTGTGGGGGGGTCTCTGGTGTAAGGGGAGCTCTGTGTGGGGGGTCTCTGATATAACGGGGGCTCTGTGTGGGGGGTCTCTGATGTAAGGGGGCTCTGTGTGGGGGGTCTCTGATGTAAGGGGGCTCTGTGTGTGGGGTCTCTGATGTAAGGGGGGTCTCTGATGTAAGGAGGGCTCTGTGTGGGGGGTCTCTGATGTAAAGGGGGCTCTGTGTGGTGGTCTCTTATGTAAGGGTGCTCTGTGTGTGGGGGGGGTCTCTGATGTAAGGGGGGCTCTGTGGGGGGATCTCTGATATAAGGGGGGCTCTGATGTAAGGGGGCTCTGTGGGGGGGGCTCTGATGTAAGGGGAGCTTTGTGTGGGGGTTTCTGATGTAAGGGGGGCTCTGATGTAAGGGGGGGCTCTTATGTAAGGGGGACTTTGTGTGGGGGGGTCTCTGACGTAAGGGGGACTTTGTGTGTGGGGGGTCTCTGATGTGAGGGTCTCTGATGTAAGGGGGCTCTGTGTGGGGTGTCTCTGATGTAAGGGGGCTCTGTGTGGAGGGGTCTATGATGTAAGGGGGGCCTCTGTGAGGGTCTCTGATGTAAGGGGGGCTTTGTGGGGGGGTCTCTGATGTAAGGGGGGGCTCCGTGGGGGGTCTCTGATGTAAGGGAGTCTTTGATGTAAGGGGGGGCCTCTGATGTAAGGGGGGGTCTCTAATGTAAGGGGGGCTAAGTTATTAGTGATCATAAAAAAGAAAAGTCAAATGAAGTGCATAAGAAGTGCAAGAAAATGTGCAGGGCGCTGGGGGGGGGGGGGGGGCTCCACAGGATTAGCTCGCACAGGGCGCCTGAACACCTAAGGCCGGCCCTGAACGCTATGTGTTGAATCCCTCTTTATCCCTCTATGTGATTCCACTAATTTAAACCTGAGCTGCGGTGACCAAGGAGAGAGGAGGTCAAGGATTAATTAAAGTGTGAACAAAGCTTGATTGCTGGTTTATAATTTTACCAGCAATATATCTGGTGAGTTTACCCAGGCACGAATTACTGTGGTGGAAGGATGCTCACTGACACATTACAAGCACCTTGGAATTTACCGTATTTATTTTTCAGCACTATTGGCACTTTTCTGCACGGGAGGATTATAATAATGAACTTTATTCAATGGAATTTATTTTTAATTGTTTGATATGAGATTATTAAGTTTGAGAAAAATGGATTTTTGAAAAATCTTACCGTAAAATCCTTTTCTCTTAGCTCATTGACAGACGTAGTCCTCGGTGATTCAACACCCTCGGGTTATGCTGCCCTCTACAGGAGTAGGACTAGACAGGAAAGAAAACGTTCTGGCCACACCCTAGGGGCAGTCCCAGAGGGTATATCCTCTCACTTCCTGCTCTAGCAAATCAGTTATGTCACAAAGCAGTGTTTAGAGAATTTAACCCAACCCAACTCAAAAACAGAGGGGCGGGTACTACGTCTGTCAATGAGCTAAGAGAAAAGGATTTTACGGTAAGATTTTACAAAAATCCATTTTTCTCTATCGCTCATTGACAGACGTAGTCCTCGGTGATTCAACACCCTCGGGGCGTCCCAAAGCAGTACCACAAATGAGGGGTGGGAAAATGGAAATCAAATCCAATCTAGAAGGCCCAACCGGTGCCAACTAGAAGTTTACAATGCTCATCCTCAATGATGAGACTCAACAGAAATTTTTCAACAGAAAAAAACCCCCGAGGTAGACCACCGGTCTCCTCAAATTGCGGCCTGCAAAACCTTGCGGCCAAATGAGGCATCCGCCGATGCCATCACATCAATGCCATCACATCAAATTATAAAATTTTATAAAGGTATGTACCGACGACCAGGTGGCCGCCTTACATACCTGGACCACTGACGCCTAATGGCGATAGGCCCAGGAAGTACTGAGCGCTCGAGTGAAGTGCGCCCTAACAGGGAACGGAGGATTCCGACCCTTAATAGAATAAGCCTGTACCACCGTCTGACTGATCCATGTAGATATGGTCGCGGCAGACACAGGCAACCCCCTTCAAGGGCTATCCGTGATCACAAAAAGTGAGTCTGTCTTACGAAAACAAGTTCGTAGTAGTCAAGTGTATCCTTCTGAACCCCATCCAAGGAGTGTAATGCAAACTCCCAAGGATGGCTAGTCTTAGGACACGGGGAAGGTAACACAATACTTTTATTCAGATGAAAAACTCTGAAAACCACTTTAGGAAGGAAGGATGGATTCGGAAGAAGAACCACCTTATCCCTATGAACCACCAGATATGGGGAACGACAAGATAATGCGGCCAGTTCTGACACCCTGCGTGCAGAAGTAATGGCCACCAAGAAGGCCACCTTCTGGGATAATGTAAGCAAGGGAATCTCCCTAATATCTTCAAAGAGAAGTTTCTGAAGAACCGACCACACTAAATTAAGATCCCAGGCGGTAAGGGTGCGCGCACTGGCGGAGCCAGATGTCGCACCCCCTGGATGAAATTCCGCACCAAGGAATGATTAGCCAAAGGTTTCTTGAAAGAAGATTGCTAACGCCGAAAACCTGACCCTTGATCGTGCTCAAGGATAGTTTCTGCTCAACCCCTTGTTGCAGACAGACCAAAATTCGGGTCACCGAATAGGTATGTGGGGGAAATCCAATAGATTCACACCATGCAATATAAGACTTCCATGTGCTGGAAGTCGCTTTCCTTGCTTTAACTGGAGGTAGGAATAACTGAAGCTGACACTCCCTTGTCCTTCAGTACCTGGGTCTCAATGGCCAGGCCATTAAGCCAGCGACTGTAAAGCAAGATGGAAGATCGGTCCCTGAGACCGCAAATCCTCCCTGAGAGGAAGTCTCCAAGGAGCGTCCGCGACTAGCCTCACCAAGTCGGCATACCAGGCTCGACGAGGTCAGTCCGGAATTTCCAGAATAACTGGAATTTCCTCCACCTCTATCCTGCGAAGAAGTTCCTGCAGCAACTTGAGAGGATGGAAGGCATGCCGTAGCTGATACTGCCCCCACGGGGCGATCAGCGTTTCTGCTGCGTCCGCTAGAGGATCGCGGCGCGAGCTACAAACCTCTGCACCTTCCTGTTAAGCCAAGGTGCCAACAGATCCACATCCGGGATGTCCCAATGAAGGGACAGCTAGTGAAAAACCTCTGGATGAAGAGGCCATATGCGATTGGATCCGAATCGGGCTGCTCTAGAGCTGCTCGATCCAGTAAATCAGACAAAATCTGATCGCTCTCAGTTCCGATACCCTTATTGGTAATCTGGATACTATCGGAAGAAATGACTTCCCCTGGTTGAGCATCGGAGACTTCCTGGTCCGCTCGCTCAACCGGATCCGATTGTCCAGGGAATCGGAATTCTGATTCCATTAAAAAAGAATCTCCTTCAGGAGAATTCGGGTATGAGACTGGGTATACGGTACTGCCTCTAAGAAGGCCACCATCTGTCCCAGCCAATTGACGGACAGCAACATCCGAATCGTTGACTGAACCTTCTGGAGTTTCTCCGCAAGGAGAAACTCTCTTGCCCAGGATGTATCCAACCTTAGGCCCAGATAGTTCAGTCTCCTGGTGGGAACCAGGGATGATCTTTGGGAAAGCGAAAAAACGCTGATGTCCTGCGATGATGGGGATATAAAGATAGGCCTCCTAAATGTCTATGGACTCCAGGAAATCCCCCTGATGCAGGGAGGCCACCACTGTACGGATGGACTCTATTTCTTCCCAAGTCCAGATTTGGACGCACCTTGCCCTCTTTCCTGGGCATTGTGAATAGGTTTGAATAGAACCCCTGAAACCGTTCAATGTTAGAAGGGAAGAATCGCACCGGTGGAAGTGATGGAAACTCGATCCTGTGTCCTCCAGAAACCGGTGAAGACATCCCCCCCACCCCAGAGATGGGTAGGGGCGCATCAGGCTGTATCTTCAGGCTTGGCTGAGCCGGACTTTTTGTTTAGCCGACCAGCGCCCTTTGAAACCCCTCTAAAGGAACGAACAACTCTTTATGAGCAGAAAAGGAAGGTCCTCGTTAGTTACGAGGTCCTTTTATCCTAACAGTCTGTGGCAAGACAGCAGGTGGTACCTTCTATCCTATAAAGAGGAATTCCTTAAACGGATAGCACCTAGCCATGCGTTTGGAAATAACAGGGGTTCGTTTCAAAACGACCCCATTTGGGTAAAGGAAAATCCTTCGCCCTTTTGGTAGGCTAACAAGTACCAAAAAGGAATCTCAGTCTCAGCTACCTCTGCCGGTGTAACCTCAAGACTAAAGGTTTCCCAGACGGACACAACTAGTGCATCCACCACTCTTGTGCTATGGCGGAGGCAGAAACGTGCTCCTCACTGCTGAGGAGATATTACCTGAGACAACAGCCCCTGAAGTATCTGATAAACAATAGGGGTAGGCGGGGGTCGCTTCTTGACCCCCGTCCCTGACAGGCCACCTCCACCCGGGATACCAAAGACTCCAAAACTGTTGATAATGCATTAAAAACAAGTGGGGTACTGGAGGGTCCTGCGGCCAACTTGAGGGGATCAGGTGGGGATACCTATGCGGCAGGGTCAATGATTATACAAGAAACTTGCCAGCGACAAAAAATGACAAAGTAAAAAACTTTTTTTTTTTTTTTTGTGTCCCCCAGTCGCAACAGCGCCCCTCAGTGTTACCTGCCTTTTTGGACCCGAGAGAGAGAGAGAGAGAGAGACCCCAAGGCTCATCCCTGATGACAGAAGTTTTCATCAGCTTACTCAGTGCTTGTCTTGTTACAGACAGGAAGTCTTTGGCCCTATTTCCTGGGTAAAGGAGGCGGCTCCGCCCCTTTACACGCCTGCCGGCGCCTCCCCCTGGCTCCATGAGGTGTTTGAGTCACCCCAAACATGGCCGCCCCCATGCTGGAGACACGAGGCTACACCAAAATGGCGGCCTCGTGCGATCTACCAGACAATGGCGGCGGCCTGCACAGATAGCGGCATGTCTGCAGAAGGATCTCGGCCTCACAACCCTTCACCCTCATGGTGGTCAGCGTGGTCGGCGGTACCGGACCCTGGCGGGCCGTATGCGGTCCGTGGCCGTCGGGAGGCATCTGCTTAGCTGGAGGAATGATCTGGAATGCAGTATACATGTATAGACATCGCCCTGTGGCTTCTGACAGGTAGGATACCTTATACTATCACAGTAAAGTTCTAGTACTGCAACTGACTACAATCATTTTCACATTTTTACAATTAGATTGTCAGCTCCCAAACCAAGCCTCCTGGCTTCTTGTACACAAAAATCACACTCAATTAGGGGGATCTGTGACATGTTATAGGATAGAGGGGAACCCATCCTTACCATTACAGAGAGGGGCCCGCGTTCACCACAAGACCCGTCAGGGGGAAAGGGGGAACATACTACTCACCATACCGGAACCAGGCGGGCGCCAACTCCTGACAGTACCCCTCTCCACCGAGGTAGGTGGGCTGTCGACCAATACGGACGTGACTCATGGTCTTTGGCGTTTCAGCGAGACGTTTAACTCGCAGGGTCAGTCCCCGTCCAGTGGGACTATGTCGCGGCCGACCCAGCGCGGAGCTATGGCCTGCACGCGCTCGTAGGCTGAACTGGGGTGACCACTGGATCTCAACATCCAGCCCGTCGCCCAGTTCAGCTTTCTTGCTTGAAGATCTCACAGGAACACTGGAGAAAAAAAAAGCTGTCTAAAAAATCTTTTCTAAGAAAAAAATCCTGCCAGGACCGAAGATCCCAGCAAGGTATCTAGGTCCTTACTCCTAACTAGACAGAAAAAACTGATTTGCTAGAGCAGGAAGTGAGAGGATATACCCTCTGGGACTGCCCCTAGGGTGTGGCCAGAACGTTTTCTTTCCTGTCTAGTCCTACTCCTGTAGAGGGCAGCATAACCCGAGGGTGTTGAATCACCGAGGACTACGTCTGTCAATGAGCGATAGAGAAATATTTTTTAGAATTTTACTAATGCTCGCATTTTTTGCAATTTTTCTTTTTTGCACTTGTACTTTTTGCACACAAAAGATATTTTTGTGATCTAATTATTTTTTGCTGATTGACAATTTTTTGGGTTTATGAATATTATTGTTTAAGGTGCTGGTGCTTCAGTGCAATGGTGTATACTTATAAATTTGCACCCATACATACCAAGCAATTGGTTTCAGGTGCTTATTAGCATATATGTTTGCACTTAAACACTAGCACTTATAATTAACATACATTTGCTTTAGCATTTTTTGTCTTACATTAATGTCACTCCCATCCCATATTCACCACCATTTATATATAAAAAAAACTATTTTTTCTCGTCATACAATTTTTTCACAGATATTGCCCCTAATTTATTTTCCTTTCTTGCCACATAGCTTTTGCAATGGTTCAGCAGCTTAATTTCTGGTGATTAATTGTTTTTACACAGACAGCAATAAAAACTGACAGGTGTCATTTTATCCAAAACTAAAAAAAAAAAAAAAGTTTTGCCTTTAGTTACAGATTAACCACTTGCCGACCGCCGCACGACTATCTACGTGGGCGGTCAGCCCCTCACAGGCAAAGTGACGTAGGTCTACGTCGCTCGCCTGTGAGGGTTTAGGGAGCGAGCGCGCGCCGCCGGAGGCGCGCTCCCGCTCCCGCGTGGTCACGGACCCCCCCGCGCGCGTGACCGGCGGACCCGATCGCCGCCGGCCACTCTGCGATCGGCGGGGGAGAGGGAGAAAGTCAGGCAGCTTGTGTAAACAAGCTGCCTGTCATTCTCCTCTCTGTATGAGAGCTGATCACATGGATCTACTATGTAGATCCATTGATCACTCTGCATACAGTTGAAGCCCCAGCCAATCACAGTTAGAATCACGCCCCTAGGGACACACACAGCCCCTCCCTCTGAAATAAAGTTAACCCCTTCACTACCAGTGTATTTTTACAGTAACAGTGCATATATATAGCACTGATTACTGTAGAAATGTCACTGGTAACCCCAAAAGTGTCAAAAATGTCAGTCAAGGGTCCGATCTGTCCGCCGCATTGTCGCAGTACCGCAAAAAAAATCGCAGATCGCCGCCATTACGCGTTAAAAAAAAAAACAACAAAAATGACAAAAATCTTTCCCTTTGTTAGTAAACGCAATAACTTTTGCGCAAACCAATCAAAATACGCTTTTTGCGATTTTTTTTACCAAACATAGGTAGCATAAAACAAATTGGCCGAAAATATTAAAAAATTTTGATTTTTACATTTATTTTTGGGGGAATTTCATATAAAAAAAAGGGAAAAATATTGCTATTTTTGCAAAATTTACGCTCTTTTTTTGTTTATAGCGCGTGATCAAAAAATCGCACAGGTGATCAAATACCGCCAAAAGAAAGCTCTGTTTGTGGGAAAAAAAGGACGCCAAATTCGTTTAGGTACAGCGTCGCACGACCGCGCAATTGTCCGTTAAAGTCACGCAGTGCCGAATCGCAAAATACCCCCTGGTCAGGAAGGGGGTAAAATCTTCCGGGGCTTAAGTGGTTAAGCAACCAACAGACACAAGCAAAAATGCTCCCAAGGAAACCCTGGGCATTACATTTCCCCTCTCTCATGAAAAGTTCCCCATAGCATAAAATATCCCCCCTCCCCAGCAAAAATCCCTCCTCCAGCAGAAACCCCTTTTGGGGACACTGTTTAGCCCAGAGCCAAGGGAGACTTCCCTGTCATAGATCATGCTAGAGGAATAACATAGATAAGCACTTCCCTGGGCTCTGAGCCTTGTAGTGTCTGAAATCTGTATTGACATTTTGCTTGCGGCTTTGTAGACTCCCATATAGCTCTAAAGTGTGGGACACCAATTAGGTTTGACTGTGGCTTATACAGCATTTATTTACAGCAATTAGGTTTGACTGTGGCTTATACAGCATTTATCTAGGCAGAGGGGGAAGCTTTGGAGAGGTGCACTAGGGTCAGCTTGCACATATTATTAAAATGGCCTTGGTTTGGTGTAGAATTTGAAGAAATATACTGTGGAATAACACTTTTGATGATATTATGCCAAGGAGATGTTATTTGGAAATAAACATTAATTTATTCTCTACAGGGAGGTGGAAACGGAACCGCGACCCACACTGTGTTTGAGGGCTTCCATCAGTATACCGCTTTCTCCAGTCTGAACATAGATATCAGATATTATAGCAGCCTATTGCAACCAAGAACGAAACAGCACTCGTTTCAGCTGCAAAATCTGGAAACTCCTTTATTCAACAAGAATACAAACTTTTTATACACTGGAGAAGTATATCGGTCACCACATGAACAATGACTCGAATATTTACCTAAAACATCACACAATGGTTTAGATAATGAGGTAGGGCTGACTCATGGCTAATCCCCCTCTAGCAACTACTTTAGCTGACAAGGATATCATTAACATGCTAATTAACTTAGCACTAAAACCAGCCTAGGTGGAGTACATGGAATCAGCATAATCAACAATGTGTGGAAGACAGGTGGTTGAGCTGATGATATTAGCATCTGCTATGAGTCTTACTGTCTTGCGGAGACATGGACTTGAATCCAAAGTAACATTACTCCAATGGCCCCTCATATACTGTGTCTTTCATTCCCAGTTACGGTGAGTTCCGTCACAGGAGGCAAATAAGGACTCTTCAAATTATTATTTTTTTTTTTTTTTAACTTAACCACTTCAAATAGCAGGCACTTTACCCCCTTCCTGCCAAGGCCAATTTCCAGCTTTCAGCACGGTTGCACTTTGAATGACAATTGAGTGATCATTCAGCACTGTACCCAAATTACATTTTTGGTGGGGTTTTTTTGGACAGAACTTACTTTTGGTGGTATTTAGTGAGCACTGGGTTTTTAAGAATTTTCTGTCTTTTGTTTTTTTTTAGCAAAAAAAAAAAAAAAACAAAAGACAGAAAATTCTTAGTTTCTGTTATAACATTTTGTAAATAATAAATTTCTCTCCACTGATGTGTGCTGATGAGACTGCACTGATGGGCACTCATAGGTTGTACTGATGAGGCGACACTGATGGGCGCTGATGAGGTAGCACTGATGAGGAGGCACTAATACTGTATGTAGCACTGATGAGGAGGCACTAATACTGTATGTAGCACTGATAGGCAGCACTGATGGGTAGCATTTATGGGCACTGATAGGCAGCACTGATAAGGAGGCACTGATGGGCACTGACAAGCATCAGTGATAGCTACTGAAAAGCAGCACTGATGGGCACTGACGGGCATCACTGATGGGGCTGCACTGATAATCATTGTACTGATTATCAGTGCAGATGTCCCCTCTGTGGAAAGCCACTTATTGCTTTTCCTCTTCTCATGCACTGTCAGAGTGAGGAGAGGAATGATGATAACCTGCACTTCATATTTACATTGTGATCAGCTGTGATTGGACAGGGCTGATCACATGTTAAAGAGCCTAGGTCATAGGCTTTTACTGTGATCGGAGGTGCAGTGTGTCCTAGGGACATCCTGCACCACCGGTCACCATGCTGCGCACCCACGGATGTCCGCATTAGCGGCTTGTTCTGAAGGACATCATATGATGTCCACCCAGAATAATGAAACCCCTGCCCAGCTGTCATTCTGCTATAGACCGGGCGGGACGTGGTTAAAGTGATACTAAACACACACTGTTTAATTTACATCACCTCTTCTCTTTCTGTATGGGGATGATGGCACTGTAATTATTTTAATAAACAAGAATATCTTGGAAAAAAAAAAACCAAGAATATCAAAGTACTTTTTTCATAATCGATATACAGCTGTCACATGACCCAGCTCTTTCCTAGCCTGTCTGCAGGGAAACATAAGCAGGAGGAGCTTCTAGTTCTCTGCTTCTGGTCACATGTTCAAAATTTAAAAAAAAACAGCCTTTGGGATACATGAAATAAATAATTAATATAAAGAAAACTGTTTTAAATTGTCTTGCAAATATATATTTGAAATCAAATCTATATTATTTTTCAAAAACATGGTGTGAGTGGTTTTCTGGCAGTCACAAGCTGTGTCACTCCCCTTCAGCCTGTGTCTTAGAACATCAGGGAGATGAAGCCTCCATTAAATTTACATTTAATATCCTACCCCCATAGTGTTTAGCTGGTTATTGAGCATGGAGGAGGAGGGAGGGAGTGGGACGTCATTTACTGTGTATATGCCCACATGTGTGACTCTATAGTCACATGTGCAGCTCAGACGTGATAGCGGGGAAATGCTCAGCATAGGAACTCACTGTAAACTGAGCATATGCAGAAGCTACCAACACTGCTCTGCAAAATCCCCAACTGCATTGGGGACATGATCAAAAAGGGAAGACAGAAAACAGCAGGATCAACCTGGATTTTTGCAGTATACAGAAAACGAACCCCATAGTGACTGAGTGAGTATAAACAGCACATAATAGAGTATTTACTGTAATGATTGATGTTTTTATGATGTGGGTTTAGTGACATTTTAATGCATTCTCTGCAAAACCTTTCAATAGTTGCTCCCTCCAGCCCCCACCCCTAAACACCCATCTCAGTCTTCTCTCGATTCAGCATGGTCCCATCTGCAGCAGCTCTTCTCCCATCTCGCCTCTCCTACAGGCTTGGCTGAGAGGAACCAAGCATGCAATTAGGAACTTATGAGAACAAGGAAGCGCCACCTAAGTGTAGAGGTTAAAAGAATTTATTGCACACAGGTAAAATGCACTTACAAGATGTAAGCATGAAACAGGCTCATCAAAGTGGGGAGAGGGGAGAAGGCCATTCTGATCTGTCCCTGGAGTATTACACGGTCCACAGGGCTGTGGTGTTCAGATGGAGCTCCTCTGATCGTCCTTATGGCCACCAGGAAACAAACCAGCGTGGAATGCAGGCGGAAATACCTATCTGACTGGAAGAGACCGGCAGAAAGGCAGGTAGGCTACGCGCTCTAAGCTACGGCTCTTTCTGCAGACCTAGAGGGGAACTGTTCCTAAGGAGCTATTTAGATGTATTGCCATGGGACTATAAAAGCCAGCCACAGCAGGATGGCTCTTACAAAAACAGAGGGTTGCATGAAACAATTGAGTATTAGAAGTGAGATTCAGTAACATTATAAGACATTATGACCAACAGCCAAGTGTGGACAGCATAAAAGGAATGTCACTCATGAAACACATAGTAATAATAACAAAAATAGATGAATAAAAATAATTAATAAGAAATATATAATAAAATATAAAATGATGAAACTTGTGTATTATATGAGGAAAAAAATTTTCTATACAGCATATATATTATCAACAATTTTAATTATAATCACATTTAGTAGATGTTATTAAAGAATATTATTAAAACATATTATATAAAAAAAAATATTTATATAGGCTGGATTGTGGGGAAGGCATCCCTTGAACAACTCAGTATATAAAAATGTTATACCACATAAAACATTTAAAAAAACAGGGTTCAAATACAGAAGGCTATGACTCAGGAGGATATCTACTATGGATGACAAAAAAACAATCCCCCAAAAAAAGTATTCTTAATAAGACTGGACTGGACCATAAGGGTCTGTTAGAAGAAAAAGACACAGAAAAAATAGTCAGATGAATTCTAGTCGGTGTGGATTACAAATATAGTTACATAGTTACATAGTTAGTGAGGTTGAAAAAAAGACATCAGTCCATCCAGTTCAACCTATGATGTGTGTGTGTGTTTGCTTTTAGCCGTACATTGTATACCCCTGTATGTTGTGGTCTTTAAGGTGTCCATCTAACAGTTTTTTGAAACTATCAATGCTCCCTGCTGATACGACTGCTTGTGGAAAAGAATTCCACATCCTTACCGCTCTTACAGTGAAGAACCCCTTACGCACTTTAAGGTTAAACCGCCTTTCCTCTAGTTTTAGTGAGTGGCCACGTGTCTTATTGTATCTCCTTTCTCTGAAAAGTTTGTTCCTTATGCTCAGGTCGCCAGTACAGTATTTGTACATTGATATCATATCCCCCCTCAATCGTCTCTTCTCCAGAGAGAATAAGTTCAGGGCTTGTAGTCTTTCTTCATAGCTGATGTCCTCCATCCCCCTAATTATTTTTGTTGCCCTTCTCTGGACTTTCCCCAGTTCCAGCACATCCTTTCTGAGGACCGGTGCCCAGAACTGCACAGCATACTCCAGATGTGGCCGGACCAGGGTCTTGTAGAGCGGGAGAATAATCTCTTTATTTCTGGAGTGAATCCCCTTTTTTATACATCCCAGTATTCTGTTGGCTTTGCTTGCGGCGGCCTGGCATTGCATGCCACTGCCAAGCCTGTTGTCTACCAGTACCCCCAAGTCCTTTTCCATCCTAGACTCACCCAGAGGTTCCCCCCCTAGCGAGTAGCTTGCTTTCTGGTTTCTGGCCCCCAAGTGCATTACTTTACATTTTTCAACATTAAATCTCATCTGCCATGTAGTTGCCCACTCCGTTATTTTGTTCAGGTCTGCTTGCAAGGTTTCCACATCCTGCATAGAAGATATTGGCATGCCTAATTTAGTATCATCTGCAAATACTGAGATTGTACTCGATATCCCCTCCTCCAGATCATTTATGAATAAATTAAACAGGATTGGTCCCAGGACAGAACCCTGGGGGACCCCACTTTCCACACCCGCCCAATCCGAGTACTCCCCATTAATCACCACCCTCTGTACTCTCCCCTGGAGCCAGTTCTCTATCCAGGTACTCACCTTATGGTCCATACCTATCTTCCTTAGTTTGTACAGTAAGCGTTTGTGGGGAACGGTGTCGAAGGCCTTTGCAAAGTCCAGATACACCACATCCACAGGCTTACCTTTATCTAGGTGGCAGCTCACTTCATCATAGAAGGTTAATAGATTGGTTTGGCACGAACGATTTTTCATGAATCCGTGCTGATTAATACTTATAATACCGTTTTCATTACTAAAGTCTTGTATGTGGTCCCTTACCATCCCCTCCAATATTTTGCAGACTACAGATGTTAGGCTGATCGGCCTATAGTTACCCGGGATATATCTCGGCCCCTTTTTAAATATTGGTACCACGTTGGCTTTTTTCCAATCAGCTGGCACCATACCCGTCTGTAAACTATCCTTAAAGATCAAGAATAATGGTCTGGCAATCACCAGGCTGAGCTCTTTAAGAACCCTCGGGTGCAAGCCATCCGGTCCCGGGGATTTATTTATGTTAAGCTTCTCTAGTTTAGCTCTAAGTCTATCCTCTGTTAGCCATGGCGGCACTTCCTGAGGTGTATTATTTACTTCGGCCTTACAAGCAAGGTTCGTGTAGCCCCCCGATTCCTTTGTGAAGACTGAAGAAAAGAAATTATTTAACACTTCCGCCTTTTCTCTGTCCTCAGTGGCCATTTTTCCTTTATCATCTTTTATGGGGCCAATGTGTTCTGGCCTCGCTTTCTTACTGTTTATATACTTAAAGAACTTCTTGGGGTTCTTTTTACTCTCCTCCGCTATATGTCTCTCGTGTTCTATTTTAGCCACCCTGATTTCATCTTTACATTTCTTATTACACTCTTTATAATGCTTAAATGCTGCCACTGACCCCTCAGTCTTGTATTTTTTGAAGGCCTTTTCTTTAGCTCTAATATACATTTTTATGTTGGAGTTTAGCCACCCAGGGTTTAGTTTTGCTCTTTTAAATTTATTTCCCTGTGGAATGCACTGGCCCATCCCCTTGTTAAGTATGCTCTTGAAGCACTCCCATTTTTCCTCCGTGTTCTTTGTTCCCAGGGTTCTATCCCATTTTATATTTTCTAGCAGTGAGCGCAGTTTAGGGAAATTGGCTCTTTTGAAATTCAGCGTCTTAATATTACCCTTGTGTTTCCTATTACTGTAATTAATACTGAAACCAATTGACCTATGGTCACTGCTCCCTAAGTTTTCCCGTATTTCTATATCCGTGAGCAGGTCTGCATTGTTGGTAATCAGTAGGTCAAGTACCGCATTGTTTCTTGTCGGTGCATTCACCATCTGACCCATGAAATTGTCCTGCAAAATATTTAGGAACTGCCTAGCCTTGGCTGAGTGCGCGGTCCCTTCTGCCCAGTCTATATCCGGATAATTAAAGTCCCCCATTATAATGACATTTCCCATCCTTGCTGCCAATCCTATCTGTAACATGAGGTCCGCCTCCCCCTCCTCACTCTGGTTGGGGGGCCTATAGCATACGCCCAATATTACCTTCCCCACCGTGCCTTCCCTTTGAAGCTCTACCCATAGGGATTCTGCCTCGTCCATAGCTCCATTATTAATATCATCCCTCATATTTACCTGTATACTGTTCTTAATATACAGACATACCCCTCCCCCTTTTTTACCCTCTCTATCCCTGCGATAAAGGGAATACCCCTGAATGGTCGCCATCCAATCATGAGAGCTGTCGAACCAAGTCTCAGTTATCCCCACAAAATCTAAGTCCTCCTCAAACATCAGCAGCTCCAGCTCTCCCATCTTGTTGGCCAGGCTTCTGGCATTGGTATACAAGCCTCGTAATTTAGATCGGTTACATTTATCCTCATTTGATATTTTTAGGCTTTTGATTTTTCCCCGTACCCACCCTGGGTTTAGGAGCTTCGAACACCCTACCGCTTATGCCCCCATTTCTGCCCTCTGAATCTTGCTTTCCACTGGCTAATTCTACATCTGTACCCTCCCCCCCCATTCTCTAGTTTAAAAGCCCCTCTAACTTTTTGGCCATTCTCGCACCCAGTACGGCTGCACCCACCCCATTTAGGTGCAATCCGTCCCTACCAAAACTACTACGATAAAACACATCGTAGGGTAGATGTTCATACAAAATGACATCTGGTCTTTAAAGTAGGGTGTGTTTGGTGCAATTGAAGAAATGGGTACAAATGTTAAAGTACAGTAGGATGTGGGTTTCAAATTCTTCATTTAAACCTCCTGGCATGAAAGTACCCAATGAATAAATCAAAAACATTTCCTGCTGGCACAAACGCTTGAACTGTTCGGCCGTGGGAAATGATAGAGGAATGGCTTCAATGATTCAAGGCCGGTGGTAGATTTATTGTGATGCTCAAGAAAATGGCAGGGAACACTATCCTTTCTCTGTCGCTCATTGACAGACGTAGTCCTCCTTGATTAATATCAACTCGGGTTATACTGCCCTCTACAGGAGTAGGACTAGACAGGAAAGAAAACGTTCTGGCCACACCCTAGGGGCAGTCCCAGAGGGTATATCCTCTCACTTCCTGCTACAGCAAATCAGTTTTTTTCTGTCTAGTTAGGAGTAAGGACCTAGATTCCTTGCTAGGATCTTCGGTCCTGGCAGGATTTTTTTTTTTAGAAATACTTTTTTAGACAGCTTTTTTCTCCAGTGTTCCTGTGAGATCTTCAAGCAAGTACGCTGAAACTGGGCGACGGGCTGGATGTTGAGATCCAGTGGTCACCCTAGTTCAGCCTACGAGCGCGTGCAGGCCATAGCTCCGCGCTGGGTCGGCCGCGACATAGTCCCACTGGACGGGGACTGACCCTGCGAGTTAAACGTCTCGCCTGGACGCCAATGACCAACAGAGTCACGGCGTCCGTATTGGTCGACAGCCCCCCCCACCCCGGTGGAGAGGGGTTCTGTCAGCAGTTGGCGCCCGCCTGGTTCCGGTATGGTGAGTAGAATGTTCCCCCTCTCCCCCTGTCGGGTTTGTTGGTGGACGCGGGCCCCTCTCTGGGATGGTCGGACACTCGGTTTTCTGGGTCTCCCCTCTATCCTATAACAGGTCACAGATCCCCCAATTTGAGTGTGATTTTTGTGAATAGAAACCAGGAGGCTTGGTTTGGGAGCTGACGATCTAAAGTCACTATATGACTGTAAGGGTGACTGAAGTCAGTGGCAGACTACTAAAAGGAATTACTATTGAGGTATAGAGGTATCCTACCTTGTCTAGTGTGTACACAGGCCGATGCCTATGCCTGAGTTACTGCAGCCACAGATCGCCATCCCTCCAGAAAGCCGGTCACTTCCACAGGCCACACAGCCTCCCGCAGGCCGAGGACACCTCCCGCAGGCCGCACAGGCCGAATGCACACATCCCGCAGGCCGCTGCTAGCTTGCAAGCCGCCGCTATCCTACACAGGCCGCCGCCATTTTCCTGCAGATCGCACGTGGCCGCCATATTGGCATAGCCTTGTGTCTCCAGCATGGGGGCGGCCATGTTTGAGGTGACCAAACACCTCGTGGAGTAATTGGGAGGCGCCGGAAGGCGTGTAAAGGGGCGGAGCCGCCTCCTTGGCCCAGGGAAAGCAAGCCAAAGACTTCCTGTCTGTAACAGACAGTGCTGGAAGCAGGTTGATAAGAAACTTCTGTGCATCAGGTGAGCCTTGGGGTCTTTCTCTCTCTCTCTCTTTTTCTGAGGGGTCCAAGCAGGTAGACTGAGGGGCGCTACTGCGCTGGGGGACTAAGTTAAAAAAAAAAAAAAAAATGTTTTTTTCTTGCAATTAATTTTTTTGTGTTTTGCTGGCAAGTGTCTTGTTACATGAACCCTGTCACTCATGTATCCCCACCTGATCACCTCGGGGTGGCCGCAGGACCCTCCAGTACCCCACTTGTGATGATGCATTATCAGCGTTTTGGAGTCTTTGGTATCCCGGGTGGAGGTAGCCTGTCAGGGACGGGGGTCAAGAAGAGCGACCCCCGCCTACCCCTATGTCATCTGATACCTCAGATACGGATTCTGAGCTGGTCATTGCAGTCCCTTTTCTGGGGTTGTTGTCTCAGGTACGGTCTCCTCAGACAGTAAGGAGGACGCTTCTGCCTCCGCCGCAGCAAAAGAAGCGTTGGTGGAAGCACTAGTTGTGTCTGTCCGGGAAATCTTAAATCTTGAGGTTACACCAGCAGAGGTAGCTGAGACTCATATTCCTTTTTTGGTACTAGCAAGCCTACCGGTGGTGACAGCTACGGAAATGGATCTATGAGTTGCCGGCTGTTGGTTTCACAAAATGTTTTGCATATATGTATTTATTCTCATGGCGCAGTTCGAGATCCAGAAGGGCTATGGAATTTTGGGCCAAGACATGGGTAAAAGATAGACCTAGTCTGTTGTTGTTACAGTCGTGTACAAAACTATTTATGACTTGGGGGGAATCCCATAATGTCACTATGTCATCGATATAACAACCATAGTGGACCACATAGATGGCAAAGGGGTTATTTTGGGTGGTGTAATTAAATTCCCAAAAACCCATTGTGAGATTAGCATAGCTAGGGAAAATTTGCCCCCATAGCTGTGCCGTGAGTCTGTAAATAGAATGTCACATTAAATTCAAAATAGTTGTGCTTCAAACAAAATAAAAGAGCTTCCAAGATGAACTGAAGTTTCCTGGGGTTGATGTCAGGGTCCTCAGCCAAAAAATGTTCCACGGCTTGTACACCCACCTCATGAGGAATAGAGGTGTAGAGTGATGTAACATCGAGGGACCACCACCAATAGGTAGGTTCCTATTCATAGGGTGCAAGTATATCCAACAGGTGAGCTCCATCAAAAATATATGATGGAAGACTGGGCTAGTGGCTGGAGGAAATAATCAACATATTTGGAAAAACCACCAGTAACACTATTCGTTTCCACTACTATGGGGCAGCCAGGTGGGTTATCTAGATTTTTATGGACCATAGGCAGATGGTAAAAATAAGGTACCTGATAAAAGTCCTTTATAAGGAATGAAGCCTCAGTTCTGGAGATGATATTTTCATCCAGCGCTCTCCTAACAATTTGAGTGACCTCTTTGATGACAATTGATGACACAGACCTACCAGCACTATATGTCGAAAACTATTATGATGACCTTGATTGGCTTACACAGCATTGCCCAACTTCCCCTCCCATTTTGCAGATGGGCTTGCGCCCAAAATCGATCTTCAGCCCTACACATAGTAAAGGACCATACCTTCAGACATTTTACTTTACTCAGACCTTATGCACATATGCAAATCCAATTCCGTCAAAAACCCCCAAAAAATCCAACCTCACACCATTTGAACAAAGAGCCGTGGACAAACTTATCTCCCCTAGACAAGGGAGGCAATATAGAAAGTATATTTTTAGGCGCTCACAGGGGGTGTTACTCTTTATGTTGGCTGCTAATAAAAGCAAATGGTCAGGTGGTGGTCAATCAGGGCACTGGCACATCAAAAAGCTGCAAGCTTGAAGAACCTTAGAAGGGATGGGATGAAGGGTTCAAGTGCCTGTGATATAAACTGAGGGTGATGAGCTAGCCTCGGTTCAGAGAGGGGAGAGGTAGGGGTGTAAGAATCCACTGTTCTTCAGGTGGATGGGGGGAGTTGGGCTGGACGGCACTCTGGGCTGCTATCCAGGTGAGCGAAGCAGCTCAATATCAAGCATAAAAGAAGGGGGAAGAAGCGCCACTTGAGTGCAATTAAAAGGTTTTATTTGGACAAGCAAGGTATGGTGACTCACATCTGTACATTCATTGTGGTACGCTCCGTGGTGTTGTCAGTAGCTGGGTGCCTGCTCTGGATCCGGTGCGGTCCGATCATCCGGGAGAGGTCCGGGGGTAGACTCAGGCGACTTCCGGGTCGGATCGGCGGTGGAACTTCAGAGAGCTGCGGCCGGAAGCGTCTGACGTCACGGGCAGTGTGGGCTGTGTGGGCGTATTTCAGAGCATGCGCAACATGCCGCTGTCGGGCATGCGCACTCCTTTATCAAGTGTCTCACTGTCTCAGTGTGACACTTTATCATGTGTCTTGACACTTGATAAAGGAGTGCGCATGCCCGACAGCGGCATGTTGCGCATGCTCTGAAACGCGTAGTGAAGCCCGGATACGCCCACACAGCCCACACTGCCCGTGATGTCAGACGCTGCCGGCCGCAGCCACAGCTCTCTGCAGTTCCACCGCCGATCCGACCCAGAAGTCGCCTGAGTCTACCCCGGACCTCTCCAGGATGATCGGACCGCACCAGATCCAGAGCAGGCACCCAGCTACTGACAACACCACGGAGCGTACCACAATGAATGTACAGATGTGAGTCACCATACCTTGCTTGTCCAAATAAAACCTTTTAATTGCACTCAAGTGGCGCTTCTTCCCCCTTCTCTTAAGGGAGGCAATATAGTCATCCAAAATAAAGATGACTAAATTAAAGAAGTGCTCAGGCTTTTCTCGGACACCCATACCCAATCACTCACTTTCTGTTTTTTTCCAAAGAGGCCACTCAAATTGGTAAGAGAGCACTGGATGATAATATCATCTCCAAAACTGAGGCTTCATTTCTTACAAAGGACTTTTATCAATTACCTTATTTTTACCCTCTGCCTAAGGTCCATAAAAATCATGATAACCCACCTGGCCGCCCCATAGTAGTGGCAGTGATTAGTGTTACCAGCGTTTTTTTCAAATATGTTGATTATTTCCTCCAGCCACTATCCCAGAGTCTTCCATGATATATTCATGATGGAGCTCACCTGTTGGATATGCTTGCACCCTATGAATGGGAACCTACCTATTGGTGGTTGTCCCTCGATGTTACATCACTCTACACCTCTATTTCTCATGAGATGGGTGTACAAGTGTAAGATCCTGGTACCTGCGGTACCCTTCCAGCCTATTATTTGTACATTACGTTCCACCATATAGATAGGTGGAACGCATCTAGTACCTGTCCCTTTAAATTCCATGACCTCATCAGTGAGTGCCGCTCTGAGCGGCTATTTCAACCGCCGGCATTCACTCACATGTGTTCGTGCAAACCGCTTGCTACAGCATTACCTAACGCTGCCGAATCCTCCAGCTATTCCCTAATACCTGGATTGACCGAAGACTTGCTACAACATCTTGTATCTCGCTACAAGATCATTACCTCACCGCCGGAACCCTCTCCTTACAAACCTACCAGTGATAAGTACCCCACAGGGGAATACCTTCCTAATCTACTTTCACTACTACTCTGCTTACTAAAGACTATTGCTACTCTAAGAACTATACTGTTACATCTAACATCTGCACCGCTACTTAGATTGCAAGCTCTTGAGCCTATTACCATCTTGTCACTGCACTAGCCTAGCATCTCCTGTACACTTCATCTGCTCTTCACTACCACCTGTTACCTGTACATGATTGCTATCCTAAGTGCTTACTATCACCATCTGTTACCTCTTACCATTGCTATCACTATCCACGCCTGTCCCCTCAGTATCACCTCTATACTTTCACATATAAACATATCACTCCAGGAACATCTTTAATGAGTGTCTGTGTTTGTGTATGTGCTTGCTGAGACAGGCTGATGCACAATGATGAATCTTGAGAGTTGGATATGGTAGTTCAACACATCTCTACATGACTACTGAGTGTAACTTCCGCAGCTGCAAATCCACACCACACAAATAAACGCCGGAGCGTTACAGATTGCACGCACCCGAAAAATGGATTCAGCGGAAATAGCTACACATGTGATACAACTATGACAAAAGGTAGATTCATTAATTCTTTCACTTACTGAAGTGAAAAATGAAAACCAGACCTTGAGACAGCAGATAACCCGTGTTTCACAGCTCACTGCTGCCCAACCCCGTGAGCCCAAAATAAACCCTCCACAAGTGTTTACGGGTGATCGGAAAAAATTCCATGAATTTAAAAACGCATGTCAATTGCTTTTTAATCTAAAACCTCGTACTTACACTACAGACCAATTAAAAGTCTGCACCACTATATCATATATGTCAGGTGATCCACGGGCTTGGGCAGACTCTCTTATTGAGAAAAATGACCCTCTTCTCAACTCCTACTTTTTTAGCAGAGCTCTCTAGCCTATATGAAGACTCTAATTGGCAGAGTACTGCTGACAGCCAATTGAGGGCTTTAAAACAAGGAAGGAGACCTGTTGAAGATTTAGTAGCAGAGTTCAAGAGATGGACCCTTGATTCAGGGTGGAATGATGCATCTCTGCGAACCCAGTTCAGGCTTGGGTTATCTGAAGCCATAAAAGACAAGCTCGCCCGAGCGGATTTACCTGGCACCTTGGATGCCTTGATACAACTTAGTATCAAAATAGACAGACGATTGCGAGAGAGGAAGGCTGAGAAAATGGGAATCCCATTACCCAACCCTTCTCGGGAGTCGTCCTTCGATCCTACTCCTATGGAGGTAGGAACCATCTGCCCACCAATATCGTCTACTGAAAAGGCCAGGAGAAGAACAGAAAATCTCTGTATGTACTGCGCCTCCGCCGAACATTTGATAAGCGTTTGTCCCCTTGTCCACAAGAAAAAGGGTGAGTGTTCTCAGGTCTTGCTGGGGGGATTAATGACTTCTTTTACTAATCCCTATCTCTTTATTCGTTTGATCCTACAGTGGGACCAAATTAGGATCACCACCAAGGCCATGATCGACACAGGATCTTGTGGGAACTACATTGACACTAGTTTTGTTGCTTTAAATAAAATACCTATTATTTCAAAACCCAAACCTGTCTCTGTTAGTTTGATTAACGTTATTCCGTTATCTTCTGGTCCAATTACCACTCAGACACAAGCACTCCTTGCTACTGCTAACGAGTCTCATGTTGAGACCACCACGTTTGATGTGTTACCCTCACCACATTTTCCCATTATTTTGGGACTTCCCTGGTTACATATACATCAACCAACTATTGATTGGAAGACACGGTCCCTAACCTTCCCTTCTCACTATTGCGAGACCACGTGTAACCTCCAATCTCAAAAGAAAATCCTGTCCATGGTGTCAGAGGAAATTACACCACCACCATGCTATCAGGATTTATCAGAAGTCTTCCTTGAGAAAAATGCTCAAGTGTTGCCTCCCCATAGGGACTACGATTGCTCTATTGACCTACTCCCTAATAGTAAGCTACCTTTCGGTCATGTTTATCCTCTTTCTCAGGATGAACTTTCTCATCTCAAGGAATACTTGGATGAGAACTTAGCGAAAGGGTTCATTAGACCCTCTACTTCCTCTACAGCTGCAGGACTTTTCTTTGTCCGCAATAAGGATTTAAGCCTTCGGCCTATTATTGACTATAGGCAATTAAATATTATTACGATAAAGGATCGCTATCCCTTACCTCTCATCCCGGAACTGATTGAACAAGTGCGTGGAGCCACTTACTTCTCTAAGCTAGACCTTAAAGGGGCTTACAATCTCATCCGCATCCGTAATGGGGATGAGTGGAAGACGGCATTCAGAACTAGATACGGACTATTCGAATATCTAGTGATGCCGTTTGGGTTGTGTAATGCTCCCGCAGCATTTCAGCGGTTCATAAACGACATCTTTCGAGATCTACTCGATGTCTGTGTCGTAGTATATCTGGACGATATACTCATTTACTCTCAATCCTTGTCTGAACATAAAAGACATGTAAGACTTGTGTTGTCCAGATTGCTCGCACACAACTTGTACGTAAAACTGAAGAAATGCCTATTCCATAAGGAAGAGGTGTTATTCTTAGGATACATCATATCCAAGAACAGCATCAAGATGGATATGAGCAAGATATCCTGTATTCTGGATTGGCCTGTACCAACAACTCGTAAGGCCTTACAACGATTTCTTGGATTCTCAAACTTCTATAGGAAGTTCATCAAGAACTTCTCGTCTATTGTGAGACCACTCACACAACTTACAAGTGTTAAGCAAACATTTAAATGGTCTGAAGAAGCAAATAAAGCGTTCAGCTTTTTGAAATCAAGCTTCATTACCGCTCCCATACTACGCCATCCAGACCCATCCCTCCAATACATCCTGGAGGTAGATGCGTCAAATATGGCTGTAGGAGCAGTTCTTTCCCAACGACCTACGAATACTTCACCACTTCATCCAGTTGCCTTCTTCTCTAAATCACTAAGTAACCCAGAGGTGAACTACCCAGTGGGTGAAAAAGAGTTACTTGCCATGAAGTTGGCACTGGAGAATTGGCAACATCTACTTGAGGGCACCCGGTTGCCAATACTCATATATACAGACCATAAAAACCTCCAATATCTCCAGACCAACAAGACCCTTTCCCACCGACAGGTACGTTGGTCGCTATTCTTCCTAAGATTCAATTTCTTAGTGACCTATACACCTGCAGACAACAACAAGAAGGCAGATGCGTTATCACGGTTAACCGAAGATAACTGTGCCGAAATTCCTTCATTACCTATAATACCCCATGACCATATTATTGGTGTTGTTCGTCCCTTAAAGGAAGAGATTCTGCACAGTCTAAGACTGGATTCACCACCACCTCAACTAAGTACTGATGCAGAAGGCTTCCGCTACTTTAACGACAAACTCTACATACCTCCCGGTATGCGTACCAAAATCTTGGAGTTATCCCATGACGTACCTATGGCAGGACATATGGGTATGACTAAGACATTTAATTTGCTCACTAGGCAATTTTGGTGGCCTGGGATGAAGATGTCTGTACAAAAATTAATTTCTTCATGTGACATCTGTGCAAGGTCCAAAATTGACACTACAAAACCTTCTGGTTTACTTTGCAGTCTACCAATACCCAAAGTTCCATGGGAAGTTGTTTCTTTAGACTTCATAGTGGAATTACCACCGTCCAAGGGATTCACTACCATCCTAGTGTCAGTGGACCATCTGACAAAAATGGCACATTTCATTCCCATTCGCAGACTCTTCATCTAAGGAAACAGCGGAATTGCTAGTAAAATATGTGTTCAAACTACATGGAATTCCAAAGACTCTTTTATCTGACCGGGGCTCGCAGTTCATCTCTAAGTTTTGGCAAGCTCTATGTCACATACTGCGCATTGAGCGAAAACTTACTTCCCCCTATCACCCGCAGACCAACGGACAAACTGAAAGAGTCAACCAGTGTATTGAACAATATTTGCGTTGCTACACCTCATACCTACAGGATGATTGGGTGGACCTCCTCCCTCTGGCAGAATTTGCTTATAACAATGCAACCCACAGTACTACTAAGCAAAGTCCGTTCTACCTGAACTATGGGTTCCATCCCACAATTCTTCCACCACGCATCCTACCATCAAGTAACCCAGTAGCCTCTGACTATCTCACCCAAATAAAAGACTCTTTGGGCTTACTTAACACCACCATCTCACATGCTCATAGCCAACAAAAGAGGTACTATGACCTCCGCAGAAGACCTTCACCTCAATATGCTATTGGGGATCTTGTTTGGCTATCTACGAGGAACTTGAGGTTGAAAATTCCTAGTAAAAAGCTTGGACCTCTATTCCTGGGACTTTTCCCAATTGAGAAGCTCATTGGGGAATCTGCAGTTCGACTCACTTTACCGGCAGATCTTAAAATACACCCCACGTTCCATGTATCTCTATTGAAGCCACATACACCCAACCAAGGGATTAGACCTACCATCACGCCTCCACCTCCAATACAAGTTGAAGGTGGAGAAGAATTTGAGATTAAAGAAATTTTGGATTCTCGTATCCACAGAGGAAAGCTCCAATATTTCAAAAGATGGAAAAATTATGGTCCCCAAGATGACACCTGGCTGGATGCTTCTGACGTTCACGCACCCAGGCTTATACGAAGGTTCCACTCCAAATACCCGGAGAGACCAGTGTTATAGGCCTTCCAGAGCCGGCCTTAGGGGGGGGTACTGTAAGATCCTGGTACCTGCGGTCCCCTTCCAGCCTATTATTTGTACATTACGTTCCACCATATAGATAGGTGGAACGCATCTAGTACCTGTCCCTTTAAATTCCATGACCTCATCAGTGAGTGCCGCTCTGAGCGGCTATTTCAACCGCCGGCATTCACTCACATGTGTTTGTGCAAACCGCTTGCTACAGCATTACCTAACGCTGCCGAATCCTCCAGCTATTCCCTAATACCTGGATTGACCGAAGACTTGCTACAACATCTTGTATCTCGCTACAAGATCATTACCTCACCGCCGGAACCCTCTCCTTACAAACCTACCAGTGATAAGTACCCCACAGGGGAATACCTTCCTAATCTACTTTCACTACTACTCTGCTTACTAAAGACTATTGCTACTCTAAGAACTATACTGTTACATCTAACATCTGCACCGCTACTTAGATTGCAAGCTCTTGAGCCTATTACCATCTTGTCATTGCACTAGCCTAGCATCTCCTGTACACTTCATCTGCTCTTCACTACCACCTGTTACCTGTACATGATTGCTATCCTAAGTGCTTACTATCACCATCTGTTACCTCTTACCATTGCTATCACTATCCACGCCTGTCCCCTCAGTATCACCTCTATACTTTCACATATAAACATATCACTCCAGGAACATCTTTAATGAGTGTCTGTGTTTGTGTATGTGCTTGCTGAGACAGGCTGATGCACAATGATGAGTCTTGAGAGTTGGATATGGTAGTTCAACACATCTCTACATGACTACTGAGTGTAACTTCCGCAGCTGCAAATCCACACCACACAAATAAACGCCGGAGCGTTACAACAAGCCGTGGAATATTTTTTGGCTGCAGACCCCAACATCAGCAACAGACAAGCTCAGTTCATCTTGGAAGCTCTTTTATTTTGTTTGAAGCACAACTATTTTGAATTTAATGGGACATTCTATTTACAGACTCACTGCACAGCTATGGGGGCAAATTTTGCCCCTAGCTATGCTAATCTCAAAATGGGTTTTATTTTTACTAGGAATTACTTTACATCACCCAAAATAACCCCTTTGCTGCCAATGTGGTCTACTATGGTTGTTTTATTGACAAAATAGGGATCATATGGCACTGCCCCCCCCCCCCAAGTCATAAATAGTTTTGTAATTCTACTATAACAGCAAAACACTAGGTCTATCTTTTACCCATGTCTTGGCCTAAGATTCCTTAGCCTTTCTGGATCTCAAACTGTGCCACGAGAAAAACAGGTCTATCCTTTACCCATGTCTTGGCCTAAGATTCCTTAGCCTTTCTGGATCTCAAACTATGCCACGAGAAAAAATAAATACATGCAAAACATTTTGTGAAACCTACAGCAACTCATACATCCATTTCCATAGCTGTCACCACCGGAGAGGGGTTCAGAACATTCTTCAGAGCCAATAGTGTAGTTTATGAAAAAACTGCACCCGAGATAAGGATTATACTATTCAGGGACAACTCCTCGCTAAAAAATGAATGGAAAAAGGTTCCCCCTCTCCTCTTGTCAATGAGGCTTTTTTATATTATCAAAATCTAAAAACATGTCATCCTAAACACCAGGGTCCAGATTTACCACAGCCCACTTATTTCACTACACAATTTCATGCTCAACATAAGAAAATGGAGGCCATCTTGTGTAAACATTGGTCCATACTGCTGGAGGACCCATCCCTACAACCCTTCCTTACAAAAGTGTCTAAGGTATCCTACAGAAAAGCTAGGAATATTTAAAGTAAGGTAGCCCCTAGCAAGATAAAACCGATATCTACCAACCGCCCCTTGACCGTGATACCCTTGACTGGTATGTACCAGTGCAAAAAACCCCTGTGTCTGACATGCACATTTGTAGAACATGGTAAAAAAATGTTCCTACTGTTATTTATTGGTTAAGCCAGATGGACTTATGTTTTTTTTTTTCAAACTGACTAAATATGTAACTACAAAAAGGGGAAACATACCAGATCAGGGAATTCTACAACTGCTCGAATGACGAGGAGGTATACTGCCTTTCTTGCCCATGTGGCCTACTTTATGTCGGTAGAACCATTAGAACTCTCAGAAAAAGTTTTGGGGAACACAGGCGTTTCATCGAAAAAGGATGCGGTAGTGTTCCCCCACATTTTCTTGAGCATCACAATAAATCTACCACCGGCCTTAGAGTTTGGGTCATTGAAGCCATTCCTCTATCATTTCCTGTGGCCGAATGGTTCAAGCGTTTGTGCTTGCAGGAAATGTTTTGGATTTATTCCTTGGGTACTCTCATGCCAGGAGGTTTAAATGAAGAAATTGAAACCCACACCCTACTGTAACTGACATTTGTACCCATTTCTTCAATTGCACCAAACACACCCTACTTTAACCACTTACCCACTGGGCACTTAAACCCCCTTCCTAACCAGACCAATTTTCAGCTTTCAGTGCTCTCACATTTTAAATGACAATTACTCAGTCATGCAACACTGTCCCCATATGAAATTTCATCCTTTTTTCCACACAAACAGAGCTTTCTTTTGGTGGTATTTAATCATAATTGTGTTTTTTATGTTTTGCGCTATAAATGAAAAAAGACCGAAAATTTTGTAAAAAAAATGCATTTTTCCTCATTTCGGTTCTAAATTTTGCAAATTTAGTAATTTTTCTTCATGAATTTTGGCCAAAATTTATACTGCTACATATCTTTAGTAAAAATAACCCAAATAATTACAAATTTTTTGGTCTTTGTGAAGGTTATAGAGTCTACAAGCAATGGTACCAATCATTGAAAATTGATCACACCTGATGTACTGACGGCCTATCTCATTTCTTGAGACCCTGAAATGTCAGGACAGTACAAATACCCCCTAAATGACCCCTTTTTGTAAAGTAGACATTCCAAGGTAAGAGGCATGGTGAGCTTTTTGAAGTTGTAATTTTTTCCCACAATTCTTTGGAAAATGAAGATTTAAAAAAAATTTTATTTTTAACAAAATGGTCATATTACGAAGTTATTTCTTACACACTTTATAGGCATACTTGCAATTACACCCCAAAATACATTCTGCTACTCCTCCTGAGTATGGGGATACCACATGTTTGACACTTTTCCACAGCCTGACCACATACAGAGGCCCAACATCCAAGGAGCACCGTCAGGCGTTCTAGAAGCAAAAATTACACATATAATTTCTGACGACCTATCACACTTTTGAAAGTCCTGGAGCACCAGGACAATGGAAACGCCCACAAAATGACCCCATTTTGGAAAGAAAACACCCCAACACATAATCTAGGAGGCATAATGAGTCTTTTGAACATGTCATTTTTTTCCAAAAGTTTTTGGAAAATGTGGAAAGAAAACCAAAACGCATTTTTTTTTTTACACAAAGTTGTCCATTTATAAGACATTTCTAACGCATAGCATGTACATAGCAAAAAATTACACCCCAAAATATATTCTGCTACTCCTCCTGAGTATGGCGATACCACGTGTGTGACACTTTTCCACAGCCTGACCACATACAGAGGCCCAACATGCAGGGAGCACCGTCATTTCCTGACTTCCCATTACAATTTTGTGAGGCACTGTAGGGCACTAATAAGCATTGTAGTGGCACTGATGTGGCATGGATGTGGCCCGGATGAGCACTGACGTGGCATGGATGTGGCATTGATGTGGCATGGCTGTGGCACTGATGAGCACTGACGTGGCATGGATGTGGCACTGATGAGCACTGATGTGGCATGGATTAGCCCTGGCATGGCATGGCATGGATGTGGCACGGATGAGCACTGACATGGCATGGATGAGGCACAGATGAGCACTGACATGGCATGGATGAGGCACAGATGAGCACCGTGACGTGGCATGGATGTGGCACAGATGAGCACTGACATGGCATGGATGTGGCACGGATGAGCACTGACGTGGCATTGATGTGGCATGGATGTGGCACTGACGTGGCATGGATGTGGCACAGATTTGGCACTGATGTGGCACTGATGTGGCATGGATGTGGCATGGATGAGCACTGACGTGGCATGGATGTGACACGGATGAGCACTGACGTGGCATTGATGTGGCACGGATGAGCACTGACATGGCATGGATGTGGCATGGATGAGCACTGACGTGGCACGGATGAGCACTGAAGTGGCATGGGTGTGGCACAGATGAGCACTGACTTGGCATGGATGAGCACTGGCGTGGCATGGATGTGACACGGATGAGCACTGACGTGGCATTGATGTGGCACTGACGTGGTATGGATGTCGCACGGATGAGCACTGACGTGGCATGGATGTGGCACAGATGAGCACTGACGTGGCATGGATGTGGCACAGATGAGCACTGACGTGGCATTGATGTGGCATGGATGAGCACTGACATGGCATGGATGAGCACTGACGTGGCATTGATGTGGCACAGATGACCACTGATGTTGCACGGATGAGCACTGAAGTTGCATGGGTGTGGCACGGATGAGCACTGACGTGGCATGGATAAGCACTGACGTGGCATGGATGAGCACAGACGTGGGATGGATGAACATGGATGTGGCATGGATGAGCACTGAGGTGGCATGGGCGGGCACAGATGTGGGATGGAGGAGCATGGTTGTGGCATGGGCGGGCACAGATGTGGCACGGATGAGGCATGGATGAGCATGGATGTGGCACGAATGAAGCGTGGATGAGCACGGATGTGGCATGGATGAGCACTGAGGTGGCATGGGTGGGCACGGATGTGACACAGATGATGCATGGATCAGGCACGGATGATGCATGGATGGGGCACAGATGATGCATGGATGGGGCACAGATGATGCATGGATGGGGCACTGATGAGGCACTGATGGGGCACAGATTACACATGGATGGGGCATGGTTGAGGCAGAGGAGGCGTGCAGCTGCAGTTTCTCTCCTCTCCTTGCACGCTGTACCGATCGCTATGTACAGCGTGCGAGGAGAGGAGAGAAATTAACCGGGCATGCGCCGGTTTGTTGTGAAGTGATCTCTCCATCATTGGACGGAGCGATCACGTGGTAAAGGACCGCTCTCATTGGCCCTTTACCACGATCTGTGATGCGTCGGGTCCCCGGGACCCGGCGAGCACGGACACTCCCGTGTGCGCGCCCCAGGGGGCGTGCGGGAATGCGATTCTGGGAGGACGTCCATGTACGCCCTCCCAGAATTGGACGACCGCGCTGTAGCCGTCTTTTGGCTATGGTCCGGTCAGCAAGTGGTTAAAGGCCAGTTGTCATTTTGTATGAACATCTACCCTACGATGTGTTTTATCATAGTATATTTGTAATATCTATCCACACAGACTAGAATTCATGTGACTCTTTATTCTTCTAGCGGATCCTTATGGTTCAGTCCAATCTTATTAAGAATACTTTTTTTGGGGGGGTCATTTTTTGTCATCCATAGTAAGTATCCTCCTGAATCATAGCCTTCTGTATTTGAACCCTGTTTTTTTAAATGTTTTAGGTGGTATAACATTTTTATATACTAAGTTGTATCTAGATTGCGTTATTCAAGGGAAGCCTTCTCCACAATCCAGCCTATATAAATAATTTTTTTATATAATATTTTTTAATAATATTTTTTAATAATATCTACTATATGTGATTATAAATATAGTTTTTGATAATATATATGCTCTATAGAACACTTTTTTCCTTACTATAATACACAAGTTACATCATTTTATTTTTTATTATATATTTCTTGTTATTTTTTGATATTATTACTATGTCTTTCATGAGTGACATTTCTTTTATACTGTCCACAATTGGCTGTTGGTCATAATGTCTTATAATGTTACTGAATCTAGTTCCTAATGCCCAATTGTTTCATGCAAACCTCTGTTTTTATAAGAACTATTACATTCCCCTCTAGGCCTGTAGAAGGAGCCATAGCTTCGAGCGCGTAGCCTGCCTGCCTGTCTCTTTCATCCGGTGACATCATTTTCGCCCTGCATTCCATGCTGGTGTGTTTCCTGGTGGCCACAGGATGATCAGAGGAGCTGCATCTGAACACCACAGCCCCGTGGATGGAGTAATACTCCAGGGACGGATCGGAATGGCCTTCTCCCCTCTCCCCACTTTGATGAGCCTGTTTCATGCTTACATCCTGTAAGTGCATTTTAACCTGTGTGCAATAAATGCTTTTAACCTCTACATCTAGGTGGCGCTTCCTTTTTCTCTCCCTTTTTGTCATTTGTTACAGAGCTGGCTATACTCTGAGGATAGCTGCCGCCACTCATCTTGTACTACTTTTCCATATATTGATGGGCTAACATATGGTTTATACATGAACAATTGATTGGAACTGATTATTATTTTCACATTATTTTCAACTTTACCACGCCTATGGGGCAGTCCCAGGGGGTATACTCCTACTTCCTGCTATAGGCATTTAGTTTTGTTGCAAGCGGTGTCAGAAGAAAAAAATAACCCAACTCATTAGAGGTGTGGGTATGGTGTCCGTCAATGAACATCAGAGAAAAGGTTTTTACAGTAAGACTAAAATCCAATTTTCTCTTTCAATCATTGATGGACATAGCTACAGAATCTTCTTGACCATTGCGACGTTCCAAAGCAGTGTCAACCATGCTGGTTCAGAACACTCTGGGATGTCTAACATGCATGAAAAAAACTGTAACATAGTGCAGGTACTGTTTTAAAATCCTCCATTAAAACATAAAAAGCACTCACATTGGCTGGGTGACTGAAGTGCACCAAACTATTGACACAATGTATCGGGAACTGAAGCGTGTAAATCAGTGGCGGCTGGTGCTCAAAATTTTTGGGGGGGGGGCGCAAACAGAAAAATGTAATAGGCATTGCTTTGCGGCAAAAAACAATGTAAAAAATTGCGTGACTTTGAGATCACAAAAGTGTGAAAGGGGCCTTCTTCAGTAATCAAGGTATAGTGTGACCCTTTTCAATGCAGACTGACCACAGCATGCCCCTTTTCAATGCAGAGTGACCACAGCGTTCCCCCTTTCAATGCAGACTGGCCACAGCGTGCCCCCTTTCAATGCAGACTGACCACAGCGTGCCCAATTTTAATGCAGACTGACCACAGCGTGCCCCCTTTCAATGCAAAGAGACCACAGCGTGCCCCCTTTCAATGCAGAGAGACCACAGCATGCCCCCTTTCAAGGCACAGAGACCACAGCGTGCCCCCTTTCAATGCAGAGAGCCCACAGCGTGCTCCCTTTCAATGCAGAGAGCCCACAGCGTGCCCCCTTTCAATGCAGAGAGACCACAGCGTACCCCCTTTCAATGCAGACTCAATGCAGACTGACCACAGCGTGCCCCCTTTCAATGCAGAGAGCCAACAGCGTGCCCCCTTTCAATGCAGAGAGACCACAGCGTACCCCCTTTCAATGCAGACTCAATGCAGACTGACCACAGCGTGCCCCCTTTCAATGCAGAGAGCCAACAGCGTGCCCCCTTTCAATGCAGAGAGACCACAGCGTGCCCCCTTTCAATGCAGACTCAATGCAGACTGACCACAGCCCCCTTTCAATGCACAGTGACTAGTGGACATGGGCAGGCAGGGGAACCCCAGAAAAGGAGGCATGGGGCTGCTCTTGCACAGAGCATGGAAGTACAACTATATTTTTATTTTATGGGGGAAAAAAAAGTTTAAAATCACTTTAAGGTCACAAGCCTGCCCCTATTTTTAGTGCCATAATGCCAACAAGCATGTGTAGCGTGCAGGTTAGGGTGGCCCCATGAGACTCTAGAGGGCATTGGAGCCATCTTAAAGATAGAAATGGAGTACAGAGAAACTTCAAAGACAGAATATTAACATGTGACAGGCTGCAGTCTGAAAGCAAAGAGCAGGCAAAGTCCTTCAGTACACTGCTCTATATAACATTGAGGGTTCAATAACAGGTGAAGTCCCACAGCTCTGCACTCACTCACCCCTGTGATGACAGCGGTGTCCCCGCACTCCAGAAGAAGGAAAACGGGGCCCAGGAGAAACGGCAGACAGGTCAGTTTTCTCATAATAATGAAGGCTTGGCAGGAGATGATATCCGCAGTGGAGGTCAAGGCTTGCTCAGGTGAGGAGCCGACTGAGGAGCAGATGAAGACGTAGAAGGAGATCACAGGACTGGAGCCGTGTAAAGTCTGAAGCTGGCTGCCTCTCTCTGCACTCCGGAGCTGTTATAAAGCTCTGCTTACCCTCACCAACCTCCATAACTTACCCAGAGATAAAGAACTGTACAAAGGTGCGCAATGGTTGCCAATCACAGGCAGGGACAGCGGCGGCTTCTCCGACGTGGCGGCGACTGGCGAGTCCTCAGTCCTCCCGGCTTCCGCTATTGTCACACAATGGGTGGGCTCAGGACGCACTGCTCTGCGCCCCGGGTCCACCCTTTGCATCGCCCTATTAGAGCCTCTGGCTCTAATCAGGTGATCCAAAAAAAAAAAAAAAGCCCATTAAGCTCCATGCGTCCGGCGTCCCTGCATGCAGATTAGGGGGCCGGATGCATGGATGGGGGGGTGGCGCCCCTGCGCCCTCAATATACCGGCCGCCACTGGTGTAAATAGATGATCCCAGTCTGCTACGACGCTCTGCAATCACCGACATAATTCTAGCCCTTCCCCTACGCGTGTTCGACACAAGGGACTTGCGTGTCACCATCAGGTATTATCTTAATCTGACAAGGTCGAAGCATTACTTTATCTCTGTGAACCACCAAATAAGCTGAACGACAAGACAAAGCTGCCAGTTCGGACACCATGCGTGTGGAAGTGATCGCCACCAAGAAGACTACCTTCTAAAAATGTAAGCAGAGGAATCTCACAAATAATTTTTAAAGGGCGGTCTCTGAAGAACCGACAGCACCAAACTGAGGTCCCACGGAGGCAACGGAGACTGCACAGGTGGAGCCAAGTGGCAAACCCCTTGAACAAAGGTGCGAACCAAGGAATACGTAGCCAAAGGACGTTGAAAGAAAATTGCCAAGGCCGAAACCTAGCCCATAATGGTACCCAAGGCCAGGTGCTGTACCACACCTCTTTGGAGGAATACCAAAATTCAAGCCACCAAAAAGGAATGGGGAGGAACCCCCAGAGGCTCACACCACGCAATGTACAAATTCCAGACACGATGGTAAATCTTCTTAGAGGTAGATTTTCTAGCTTTCAACAACGTGGGAATCACCAAGTCAGACAACCCCCTATCCTTCAGCACCTGCCTTTCAACAGCCAAGCCGTTAAAGCCAGTGACTGTAAAGCAGGATGAAAGATCAGCCCTGGGTCGGCGTACAAAGACCGGCGAGGCCAGTCCAGGGCCACAAGAATTACCGGAATTCCTTCTGCCTCAATCTTTCGCAGAAGTCTCGGCAGAAGTTTGAGAGGGGGAAAGGCTTATATCAGACAGTATTGCCCCCAAGGAGCCATGAGTGCGGCCATGGAATTCCGACACCTTGCCACAAATGCGAAAGAAGAGAAATCGTCTATGGCTTGCCACATAACAAGTCTAGTGGCCTCCATCCCTGTGTATATATATATATATACATAATTAATTAAAAGCAAGAATGTGGGACTTTAAATGAGGTTGACTAGACATGAAGGTTTATTACAAAAATACATACACATATAAAGATATTTTTGAATAGGCAGATACAGAGATGCAGCAAACAGTAGATAGCATGGTACAAACTGATACATATAAAACACAATATTTCTCGGATCACACACGGATCTCTCTGAAGTAAATAAGTACAATATAATAAGTCTTTCTAATGCACCGTATCTCCTTTCAAAGCCTTTCACTACTTCCTTGGCACTCCCCCCTTTTTTTGGCAGTGAGTGTCTCTTCTCACGGTTGGACTACTTATCACCCTGATTTGTTGCTCATTTAGTGTTATATTTTGTCACTAGGGTTTTTCTTGGCTACACACCTCTTTTTTCACATCTTGTCTCACAGGTACCCTCCCTTCCCATCAGAGGTGTCCCTTTCCCTTCCCTGGTCTTCTTTCACTCTTCCTTTCTCCCCCCTCTTACTTTCCTCACATCTCGGTGGATTCATTATGGGCTTCACCAGTAAGTCCCGGCTATCTCCATACTATTTTTGTATCTCCTTGGTGGCTTCCCCATTGGCACTATTTTTGGGTCTATTCAATTGAGTATACGCATCTTACAATGTTGACAAATCTGTTCCTGAGATGGTTTTCTCAGTATATTATATTTTTAGAGTATATTTATTGCTTTTTCATATATACCTACAGACCCCTTCTCTTGGTCCATAATGTGCCTTCACCATCATATTTTGAAGCGATACACCTGGAGTTCCTTGAGTTGTTCTGGTTATGGTCCTCTCCCCCCCCCCCCCACTGTCCCCCTGATGGATATATTCTGCGCCTCAGCCCCGGGTCAGGCTTCTCCTGGATCTCCTCTGGTCCCTCACTCCCAGACTGGATCGCTCATGAATTCTGATACTGCCTAAGGTAGTGTCCCTTTTCATACATTTCCCAATTATTTCATTATTCAAATTAATATATTGATACAACCCACATTCTCATTTTTTAGACGTACATCTAAGCTCCTGATGAATGGACAGAGGTCCATGAAACGCGTCGAGCCTACGATCACTCAGATGTTTTAATGTATTATGACATATTTTAGATTGTGAGCACACAGAGATCATGAGGTCCTATTGTACTTATTTACTTCAGAGAGATCCGTGTGTGATCCAAGAAATATTGTGTTTTATATGTATCAGTTTGTACCATGCTATCTACTGTTTGCTGCATCTCTGTATCTGCCTATGCAAAAATATCTTTATATGTGTATGTATTTTTGTAATAAACCTTCATGTCTAGTCAACCTCATTTAAAGTCCCACATTCTTGCTTTTAATTAACCTTGCCACAAATCTCTGCACCTTCATGTTGAGACGAGAGACTAACAGATCCACCTCGGGAGTTCCCCACCGGAGACACAATTGATGAAACGCCTCCGGATTAAGTGACCATTCTCCTTGGTCCAAGGCCTGTTAACTGAGGTAATCTGCCTGCCAATTTTCCACCCCTGGAATATGCACAGCCGAGAGCACTGGAGCAAAACATTTCGCCCACCTTAGAATAGCGGCTACTTCCCTAGCCGCTAGGACACTTTTGGGGCCCCCTTGATGATTGACATATGCCACGGCCGTGGCATTGTCCGATTTAATCCATACCAGACACCACTGAAGACGAACCGTCTAATGGGCCAGACAAAGTCTGATCGCCCGAAGTTCCAGTACATTGATTGGTAGTCTGGACTCCTCCAGAGTCCAAACCCCCTGAGCACAGTCCATGCCCAAAACACCTCCCCACCTGTACAGGCTGGAAGCTGTGGTGATCACCTTCCAGTAAAGGGGAAGGAGCTTATGGACCCACCTGTCTTGAATCAAGGAGGTCCACGGGTCCAGGCGCCTCTTCAGGCAGAAGAGGGCTTATCCACAGCCTACCAGACCATGGCCTCTTCAAACCTCCTGAGGCGGGTTCAAATCAGTTTCGATGATCCCTTGTCCCGAGATCCTGAGGAACGAAAGGACCGCTTGTGAGCCGAGAAGAAAGGGCCACGTTTGCGACGAGATTCCTTGCTCCTGGTAGTCTGCGGGAGAAGAGTACTCTTTCCCCCTGTAAGACCCTTAATGATCTCATCCATGGAAGCCTGGAACAGGTGAACTCCTAGAAAATTTAGATCAGGCAGGTCCTTCTTGGAAGCCTGGTCTGCAGACCAGTATTTGAACCATATCATGCGCCGAAGGATCACTGCTGTTACAAATGCCATCCAAACTAAGGGAGCCGCATCCAAAGAGGCATCACAGATGGACTGCAACCCCTGGACCAACTGGTCTGCCAGCTCTGCGAAAATAGGGGGAATCTGTTCCGCTTCCAAATCCTACTGCAAAAGCTTTGCCCATTCCGTTAAGGTCTGGGAAACCAAAGTTATGGCAAACACTGGTCTAAGAATGGAACCGGACATGGTAAAAAAGATGTCAGACCAGAGATTCAGCTCTCTTGTCAAAAGGGTCTTTAAGAGGCGGTAAGTCCTCTACCGGAAGAAGGGTGGCTTTATTTAACCTGGAAACCTGAGAATCCACCATAGGCAGTACTGTTAGTTTCTTTAACAGGGACTCTTCAAAAGGATAAGAATGGGGGGTAATGGTGCAAGCAGATTGCCAGTGATGCTCAGGCAGTCCTTACTGGGCTGGGGATGGGGGGTATTAAAGTTCTAATAAAAAGTCCAATAAAGCTTCTGGTCTACTGAGATGGCTGCTGGTAGGAAAGAGAGAAGCAACTCTGTCATGAGATAAAAGGGGAGAGATCCACAAGTGCCGATCTGAGTGTAGCATTAAAAAACCTTTAACGTGGGATAAAAACAATGTTACTCACAAGAGTAAATGAGTACAGGCATAGAAATATATATATATATATATATATATATATATATATATATATATATATATATATGACGGAGGTCCTGTGAATCTGGTATCCAGGGCATCTCTCTGGGTGTTGGTGGAGCTGGTGCAGAGTAGCGGCAGTTTCCTGTGGAAGACAGGGGACTGTCCTGGTCCGTGGGCTGCATTGGCTGTCGCTGATCCGAGCGCAGAGGAGCCGTGATGTCACTTCCTGGAACCAGAGCTTCAGACGAACTGCGATGCGTTGCGGAGCATGCGCTCCTTCTTCAGGCCATGCGGGGGCCATCTTGGGAGAGGGCTTATATGCCCGCAGTCACTGATAATAACTACGGATGCTGACAAGGGCAAAAGAAAGCTATATGCGGTATGTGGTGTACAAGGGTCTGGAGACCGGTGTGAGAAATGCTGAGTATTGAATGAACTAATACGGGCAAGCATGTCTGCACTAGGGACACATGGAGACGAGGATCAGAAGATGAGCAGAGGAAGAGAGAAGGATGAGAATGGGGAGTAAAGGAAACTGAATATGAAGATGGGAATAGGGGGATGAAATTAGAAATAGAATTGGAATTAAAAAATAAATAAAAATGGAATAAATAAAAATTAGAAATTAAAATAAAAAGAGGAGAATGAAAAATGAAAAAGAAAAATTAAGAAAAAATATATAAAACCCCCACCGCTGCACAAGCGGCACCACAAGTCCCAGCGCATCAAATTTGCTGCTATAGCAGAAAGAAGGAGGTGTTTTGCACCCACAGGGACTCACCACCACTGACTCAGGACAGGGCAGAATGTCAAGCTGCATGCTGCGCAGCGATCAGAAAGAAAGAGGATATCCAGGAAGTAACAATAGAGGCCCACCGCTGAATCAACGCTCCGTAGCCTTCAAAAACATGGTCGCCGCTTTATATCAATTGGAAACTACAAGAAAATGGCCCCTCGGACTACACAAACATGGCTGCCGATACCTGCAGCAGCCATCCACGACAAAATGGCAGCTAAAGGCGGTCGCCTACATGGCTCCTGGGACCTCCAAAGGACCCCCAGAAATGAAAGGGCAGTAAGAAGTGGCCCTGGCAGGAGCCCCCACCAGGACCATCCCTCTGGGGGGGGGAGGGGGGAGCTAGGTGTGGGTGAATGGGGGGTGGTCCACAGGGGACTCCGATAAATGAGAGGGAACGCCATGTGGGAAGGAAGGGAATCCATAGGTCTGATTGTCCCTAGGAGGGGCCCACGTCCGCCCTAAAAGGTAACCAGTGGAAGGAGGGACACTACTTACCACACCATGGAAACCCGGTGGGCACCACTCTAGAGAGACTACCGCACCATGAAAAGGGGGTGCTGCAGAGGTACGTTGTGACCAGGTCTATGCATCCTCGCAAGATGTTTAACTCGCCAGCCAGCCCCTGTCCAGTGGGGCTATGTCGTGGCCGACTTAGAGCTGAGATCGGGTCACGCTTGGCCGGAATGGGGAGACCATAAGGTTCTAGAATATCCAGTCTGTCGCCCAGTGCAACAGTGGATTGTAGTTCTCATAGGAAACGAAAATACCAAAAGAGGGAAAAAAATCAGTTTAAAAAAAAGACAAAAATGCTAGGACCAGAGATCCCAGCAAGGAATTAGATCCTTACTCCTGACTAGGCAGAAAAAAACGAAATGCCTATAGCAGGAAGTGGGCGTATACCCCCTGGAACTGCCCCATAGGCGTTGTAAAGCATTTTTCTGCCTAGTATCCTACTTCTGTAGGGGCAGCATAACCCAATGGTCAAGAAGATACTGGAGCTGTGTCCGTCAATGAACAAAAGAGAAACTGTGCTTTTTAGCCACTTAAGGACCACTCGACATATATTTACTGCGACAGGGTGGCCCTAAAGTGCAAAATCACATACCTGTAAGGGATTTTGAAAAAGGGCTCTAGGGGGCACGGCCAGGCCCCCGCTGTGATTGGACAAAACGGCAGCCAGTTAGCAGGTCCATCGGCCACGATGGCCGCCGGCCACCCACGACCGTTGGAAATTCTGAAGAATCATTTGATATACTTCCCAAATTCCACAAGCTATGTGCCAGGAAGAAACATCAGAATCGTCGCTGTCGTCACTTTCCGTACCTGATGACAAATTTTCCTATGAATCACTATCGCTCAGTTCTTCAAGTAACTCAGTTTCATTTTCGCTGTTTTCCAGTTCGTCTAAAAGCGATTTTGTGCAAAAAGAACGCTTTTTAGACACCATGGTCTTCAGGGCCCAACCGCTGGTGCCTCCTCTGACACTTCAGGGTCCTCTCACTAGGCACCCCCTCTGACACTTCAGGGTCCTCTGGGACCTTCACTGGAGTGGTCCCCTCTACACTAGGCAGAACCTCAGGGGCAATTCACAGTGCTCACGAACTTGGAATGCTTTCCTGGAACTGAACCCCTCTATCCCTGCTGGTCCGCGGCACACCAGATCCTCTCTGCAGCTCAGCTCTCTCTGTACTCTCAGGCAGCCACCCGAGACACCCGATCCTTCTGAAAGGAAGAGAGACAGCCGTACTCTCCCTCCCGGGACTCTGCTTCCCGTCAAAGACGCTGCGTCATTCGTTCCCCTAAACTTATACCCACTACCAGAATCCTCTGCGGAAAAGTCTGCCTTCTGGGGTAGATACAGGCCTGAATGAGCCACTAATTGGGTTTCCTCCACTGCCCAATGAAAATCCTCTCATGGAGCCAGTGGGGAGACTCCCCTCTCAGCAGCCACACCTGGGAGACATGACAGCCCAGCTGAAAATCATTTCCCTGCTGTTAGGTAGCCAAGGCCCACTATACTTTTGCCTAGCACCTACCTTGTAGGGAGCTACAGAACCATATCAATTTTGAGCCATTGTGGAACATTTAGGGCTGTGTCAATACCATCCCCATTATGGACATGAGCTCCCCCATGCTCCTTTGTATACACAGAGCTGAAGAAAGTATTTAATACATTTGCCTTTTCTTTGTCCCCAGTCACCCACTCCTGATTATTTTGTAAAGGGTCAACATGCTCAGACCTAACCTTTTTACTATTAATTAATTTATTAGGTTTATAAATGTTTTATAAATGTTTCCCTTTCACATATACCCAGTGAACGGACTCAGATGATACACAGAGATGAAACAAATCTCCCTACTAGGGATGATCGAACTTTTGAAAAGTTCGGTTCGGCCAGAACATCCGAACTTCCCGAAAGTTCGGCCCGGATTTCAGAACCCCATTGAAATCAATGGGACCCGAACTTCGGTAATCAAAAAACACAATTTTTAAGCCCTAAAACCCAATAAATGTCCCTAATGAGTGCCTAGGGTTCTGGGTCATGCCCCATTAACTATTAATCACACATTTTTGATAAAAAAGCCAATTATTGAAGAAAAAAAAAAAAAGAGAGAGCGATTTTTTGATTTTGACTTTGGATTTAGTATCTGGGGGTCTAAAAAGTGTACATGTGAAGTTTCAGCTCTGTAGCATGTCCAGAACCATGAAAAAAAAAAAAGATAATTTTTCAGTAGAACAGGGATGTGGGACCCTCCTTTTACACCTATATGATCTTTTTTTTCTGGTTCTGAACATGCTACAGAGCTGAAACTTCACAGGTACACTTTTTAGACCCCCCAGACACAAAATCACACAAAAAAAAGTTCTTAAAAATTGTAATTTTTGATAAAAAAAAGCCAATTATTGAAAAATTAAAAAAAAAAAAACAACAAAAAAAAAAAAGAGATTTTTCACACCTTGCCGGTTTCAAAGCAGGCATTTTTTGGGTTCTTTGCAGTCAGGAAAAACATCTGAACTTGTGTATAGTGGTACTGTGCACAAGTTCTGATGTTTTGCCTGCCTCCAAAAACTCCCAAAAAATGCCAGCAAAAACACACCTGGGCATTTTTTTTTGACGCTAGCGTTTTTTTGGCATTTTTTGGGGTTCTTTTGAGGCAGGCAAAACATCTGAACTTGTGTATAGTGGTATATATACACACATAATTATATGTATATAGACACCTAGCCATATATAGGTGTGATAGTAGCAGAAATATATTACTGTAAATGATTTCATTAGCGCAAGCATATATTTCTGCTACTATCACACCTATATATGTCTAGGTGTGTATATAAATATATGTATGTGTGTATATACACCACTATACACAAGTTCAGATGTTTTGCCTGCCTCAAAAGAACCCCAAAAAATGCCCAAAAAAACGCTAGCGTCAAAAAAAAAAAATGCCCAGGTGTGTTTTTGCTGGCATTTTTTGGGGGTTTTTGGAGGCAGGCAAAACATCAGAACTTGTGCACAGTACCACTATACACAAGTTCAGATGTTTTTCCTGACTGCAAAGAACCCAAAAAAATGCCTGCTATTAAACCGGCAAGGTGTTACAGCAGCAAAGCCATACTCCTGTGCTGTAAGTTTTCTAATACAAACAATCTTTTTATGGTTCTGGACATGCTACAGAGCTGAAACTTCACATGTACAATTTTTAGACCCCCCAGATCTGAAATCCAAAGTAAAAATCAAAAAATCTCTTTTTTTATTTTTTTTATTTTTTCAATAATTGGCTTTTTTATCAAAAATGACAATTTTTAAGAACTTTGTGTGATTTTGTGTCTGGGTGGTCTAAAAGGTGTACCTGTGAAGTTTCAGCTCTGTAGCATGTCCAGAACCATAAAAAAAAAGGATTGTTTGTATTAGAAAACTTTCAGCTCAGGGGGTTAGCTTCTCTCTTCGGTTTTCACACCTTGCCAGTTTCAAAGCAGGCATTTTTTTGGGTTCTTTGCAGTCAGGAAAAACATCTGAACTTGTGTATAGTGGTACTGTGCACACGTTCTGATGTTTTGCCTGCCTCCAAAAACTCCCAAAAAATGCCAGCAAAAACACACCTGGGCATTTTTTTTTTTTGACGCTAGCGTTTTTTTGGCATTTTTTGGGGTTCTTTTGAGGCAGGCAAAACATCTGAACTTGTGTATAGTGGTATATATACACACATAATTATATGTATATAGACACCTAGCCATATATAGGTGTGATAGTAGCAGAAATATATTACTGTAAATGATTTCATTAGCGCAAGCATATATTTCTGCTACTATCACACCTATATATGTCTAGGGGTATATATACAGACATATATGTGTATATATACCCCCTATACACATGTTCAGATGTCATGTCTGACATCAAACATGTCCTCAAAAAAGCACTGCAGCATGAAAAATGCTTGGCTGGTGAGAAGCCATATTCCTGTCCCGAAGCAATTCAGAGAAATGATAATTTCTCTATAGCGGTCACCCTGCTATGGAAGGGTTTTGTCACCCTTCCATAGCAGTCACTGCCAGTTAACCCTACACTACACTACGGTCCCCTTACACTTAACACTTTCCCTACAGAAACTAAATTTTTGAAGCTAACTTAAGTGTAAAGGAGCACTCTAACTACACTAGATATACCTTTCCTCACACTAATAAATGCTAAATGACACTTTTAAAGTAAAATTAACAGAACTGCTTCTACTCTCTTCCATGTCCAGTATAACAATGCTAGGAATATGGCGGGGGCGATCTTATATACTGGGGGGCGTATTCACTAATGATTGGTCTAGGGACCCCCTAGTCACTCCAATCACATTCCTAGCATTCTCCTGCCCCCTCAATTGGCTTTTGCTAATGGTTCTGGTCCAATCACGGGCTTTTAAAGCCCATTTCCTGAAGCATTGCATTTTGGTCGGTTCTGGTTGCCGAATTCCGAACTTTTTGGGCAAAAAGTTCTAAATTCGGCCGAACCTCGAACACCCAATGTTCGGGCCGAACCGATGGTGGACCCGAACCGTTCGATCATCCCTACTCCCTACATAAGTTTGTTTTGTATATCTGCTGTCTTCAGCTTTCTACACTGTGTAGAAAGTGAACTTTGTGCAAGAACCTGTTCTTCTTGTTCCAGCATTGGGTGTGGGGTCTTGGCATATACTGTGTGACAGCTGATTGGAGGAAAGGCACACACCTCCCCTCCATATAGGCAGAGGAAAGAAGAAACATGCAGAGCTGTGCTGTGAATAGACCATTTCCCTGCTAATCTATTTCTATGCACCTACCCGACACAAATTTCCAGCTGCTTTTACCTCTTACCTCTTGTGTGGGAGAACTCGTCAGAAGTTTTTAAGAAGTTATCATGCTGATAACAAAGGAACAGTGCAGCAGAAATACGCAGGACTTTTGGCTTTGGAGAGAGATAAGTAAACACTACAGATATACAGTATGTATCCAGGTCAAATTCACGAATGGGGTTTACATGTACTTTAACTCTTCCTGCAGTGCCATTACTCCAGTCAATTTCCAGGTAGTTAAATACTCCCATTATTATCACCCTCCCAGCCCTTGTAGCGCTTCCTATCTGTGCTAGGAGCTGAGTCTCCACCTCCTCATTAACATTGGGAGGTTTATAACAAACTCCAATGATACCCTTTATAGCACACAATCCATGTGCAGTTGCACCCATAATGCTTTAGCTTCATCACACTCTCTATCAACTAGGTCCTGATTCACACTCGCTTTGAGATCCCTTCTCACATAGAGACAGACACCACCCCTCCATTTTACCCTGTCTTTCCGAAAGAGAGCATAGCCAGAATAATTAACCCCCCCTGACGGTATTCCCGAGTGTGGCTCGGGGTAACTTTCAGCACCAAAAGCGGTAACCCTGAGCCACACTCGGGATTACCCCAGAATGTTACTCACCTTCCCTGCGATCCCCCGCCATCCTCTCAGGCGTCCTCACACTCTCTCCCCACTCTGTGCACGGCCGATTGCCGGCACTTGCCTTCCAGTTCCCTTCCCTGAGAGCGTTGAGACGCAGAGGGGTGGAACCGGCGGCAAATTCAAAAGTGTAAATACACAAATGACATGATCCAAAGCTGTGGTCCTAACGGATTACACTGTATCATGCCATTTAACCACAGGATTGCACCTAGTGACTTTTCCAGTGCTTTGTGCCTGGAAAGGACACTCTTTCTCACATACATACTTTGTTTACTTTAGTACAAGTGGGTCTGCTTCAACAGCTGTTCTTTACTTCCTAAAAACCTACAGACATCTCATTGAGACGAAGTTGACAAGAAACTATTACTTTTCTGCAACATCTAACAAAAGCTTTTTATTCTATTTACACTGAATTGAACTGTTATACTTTTTACATTGCATTTATGTTAATGCCAAGTGTGTTTGAATAAACTCACACTTTGTTTTAAGTCAGCCTGGCTATTGAACTATTGAACGAAACGCCTAAAAGACGCTACAGATATTTTTAGATATCTGCACTATTTTACACAGACTAGGTGTTACTGGCTTCCTGCACTGTACTCCTATTTGGTGTAATAAAACCTATATTGAGCTGGGAAAACTTCCTAACTATGCTATTTGGATAGGGGCGGGAATCAAATATCTGAGGCAATTTTTTTAATTGTTTAATGGGCCTGAATTTCAATACTTTGAGCAACTGAGAGCGGAGTTCCCCTTATTGCCTAACAGGTACTATATGTACTTGCAGTTAACCCATGCAATAAGAGTGCAGAATAGACATTATAACCACTTTGGATAAAACGAGTATAATCTCTTGCATATATGCCTGCCTGTTATCTTCCATACAAAACATAGAAACATAGAATGTGTCGGCAGATAAGAACCATTTGGCCCATCTAGTCTGCCCAATATATCTGAATCCTATGAATAGTCCCTGGCCCTATCTTATATGAAGGATAGCCTTATGCCTATCCCATGCATGCTTAAACTCCTTCACTGTATTTGCAGCTACCACTTCTGCAGGAAGGTTATTCCATGCATCCACTACTCTCTCAGTAAAGTAATACTTCCTCATATTACTGTTGCCTTGTAGAGAAAAATGGGAAGTAGATGTAGGGCCCATTGACGGGGATAAGTGGAAATATTGGCTGCTGGCCCGATAGTCTTTGGGCAGCCAATACAGACAATATCACATTCCTTAATCCTTCATCGTACATTTAGAACGCCACTGCGGTTGTATAAATTGGGTAGATAAGACTTCCCTCTCTGCCCAAAATGCCAAGTTTACCAGGGCACCTTGATTCACATGTTCTGGAGGTGCACCAAACTGATCGTATATTGGCAGGAGGTGATAGGAATTGGTAATTCTATTTATCAAATACAGTTGCAACCTAACTCTGTCATTTGTCTACTTGGTGGTTTGGAGTAGAGCCTGTACCCCACTCCTACATACATAGCTCTAATAAGGTTTCTATATTTAGCCAGGAAACTGGTCATGAGGTATTGGCTCTCTCCTTAGACCCCTACACCCCACCAGTCAGTGGATTCAAGAAGTTAATAGGATCCTTATTTGAGTGAAAAATACTTACCAGCACAGAAATACAAGTCAAAAATACAATAAAATTTGGCGAGAATGGTTAAAATCCCCTGGTGTAGCTCCTCCGCCAACTTGTTCTAAATAGGCTACTACAAATATGAAAGTGGGCTGAGATGGATCTAGTTACATGTTTGGAGAACCTGCAAAGGCAGAGGGCTAAAGGCGTTAGTAGGCTGCTACATTAGGATGGGTCTCTCTTCTACTGGATAGACTCATTTGGTTGAGTGATTGTGCACACCGCATATGCTGGCTAGTTATGTTTTTTTTTTTCTTGTTTTTTGTTGTTTGGTTTAAAATCTTACCTAATTCTATGCATTATAGAGACTATGTTTTCCTGTGTATGATACATACCATGTTGTCTGCACCTTGCTTGTCTGTACATATAATATTGTGTTCACTATAATAAAACTTTTCTGATTTAAAAAAAGAAAGAAAAAGTGGCAAAGTCTTTATCAAGTAACTATAGACCTGTTATTTTAACTTCTATAGTTGGGAGGATACTGGAGAGTTTTCATTTAACCACATAGATAGGTTTTTGCAAGAAAAAAAACATTTTAGGCAATGGCCAGCATAGAAAGACAGAAGTTGTCAAACCAATCTGATTTCTTTAAATAAGGAGGTAAGCAAAGACAAATGAGTGGCTGTGGCTGTAGTAAACTTGGATTTTGCCAAAGCAATTGACACACAGTTCCCCATACACACTAATGTGTATATTAAAGACTACAGGCTTGGAAAAATCAGTTTCTAAATGGATAGAAAACTGGCTAAAAGACTGTATTCAGAGAGTAGTGGTTAATGATTCATACTCTGAATGGTCTTACGCTATAAGTGGTGTACCCCAAGGTTCAGTGTTGGGACCCTTCCTTTTAATATAGTTATAAAGGATATAGGGTCTGGAATTAAAAGTACCATTGCAGACTTGCAGATGACACCACGTTATGCAGTGTAATAACTTCCTTACAGGATGTCTCCAACTTACAAACCAAACCTCAATGCACTGTTTAGTTTGGCAACTAAGTGGCAAATTAGGTTTATTGTTGATAAATGTAAAGTTATGCACTTGGGGGGCCAAAAATATGCATGTATCATACATACTAGGGGAAGTGCAATTACATAGTTACATAGTTAGTGAGGCTGAAAAAAGACATCAGTCCATTCAGTTAAACCTATGATGTGTGTGAATTGGGAGAATCAATGGGAAAAGGATCTTATTTAGGAAAGGAAATTAAAAAGGGTTCTGTGGTACAGGGAGATACAGATTTCCACAGAGTTTACAGAGACCGGTATCTCAAATTGCCTGTTTACTGACCAGAGATATGGTCAGTAAATAGGCAAGTTGCCAGCCAAGGCAACAGATAGGGATGTGATCAATAAAAAGGCAAATGGTCAAGCCAGGCAGACAGGCAGAGAAGGTGGTCAATGATAGGTAGAGGTTGATTCAGGCAGAAAATGTGTGGTCAAATAACAGTCAAAAGTCAGTTAGCAGAGCAGGCAGATCAGATACAGGTTAAATTAACTATGAAATTAGCAGCACTAAAGTGCAAATTAAATCATAATGTGCATAACTACACTTGATGAATTATAACCATATGATGTGATTGTGATTGGTTTTAGTATTGTATGCATATACTTGGTAACTTCTGTGATTCGGGATCCCAATTAAGATAGTACTGACTGTAGTGAAGATGTTGATTATCACAGGTACAGGCTAAGGGAGCTAGTGAGGCATATGGAAAACACAACAAGCCCTGGACATAGAGCTAATGAGGATTAAATCAGACACTAACCAAAGACAGGACCAATGGAAGGTGAAAAAGGAGGAGTACACTTCAGCATTGCCTGCTACCGGATGTGGTGAATCTGGGTCATGGTGGATCCTGAGGTATGACCATGTGACCCAGGAAAACAAGATACTGAGCATAGGGCCTCTTGAGTCAGTGGGCTAGAAAGTACCTGTGATCACCACAGACACCATATGTTGGACCACTACTCTAAAACTAGAAAGCGCCCTGTGACTGACACAGTGCCAACAGGTCTAGAAAGCATCATAATGCAGAGCCAAGTGTTGAAGGTCAAATTCCAGTATATCTTCGTCCCATCAATCGGCCCACTCAGAGTGAGTCTTTGAGACTAGTTAACAACAAAGGCTGTACACTAGGTGAATGGGGAACACCAGAAGCAGAGCCTAAGGGTCAGGCAGGCCCTGCAATCTTTGGTCCAGCAGGGTCCAGGTACAGCCTCCAAGACAGTACCAAAAATTAGACCTGCTGTGTAGGGATCAACTCAAGAAGCCTAATAAAAATTGCGGGTAGAGAAAAACATCCTTTAGATAGGTTGAAGGTTGATAGAAGAGAAAAGATCATCAAGCCGACTAAAACACTAGCAAATCAATAGGGGTATGATGGTTAGGGGCAGGGTTAAAATTGGCTTTTTGGTTTACTATTGTCCAACTTTTGAAGACAGCTTAAAGTAATGCACTGGTCTATGATATCCCTGTGTCCTTCAATGGAGGTTAAGGAAATCATATGATGCTGCAATTTTATTATTGAGACAGTTTCAAGCGTTGCTTTAATTTATACTAACTGTTTCCTCCTGCTTTCAGTGAGCTGTCACTACTTAATGAAACCATATATTTCCAAAATTGTTTTCACTGAAAAAAAAGGATATCACTACAGGAAATCAATTGCCAGTATAATTACAAAAGTAATTATAAAATAAAGTGCTACACAATAAACCTTTTTGATCACATATTAAAGTACTTAACAAAAAGATACCCAAAAATGTAAAATTGTCTTTGAGGTTACATACCTGCATGATCTCCTAGATTCATACAAAGATCTGGTTCTGGGAAGTCTCTCAAATTAGATGTCATATAACATGAGTCTACAAACTGGTATTGGAATGGGCTGTTCTGGTGATCTGAGAGTGCATCCTCAGATATTCCACTGTCACTGGCTGCTGGTGACCAAAGGTTTGAATCCAAGGGAGAGTCAGCTGGCAGCGGTAATGGAGACACAATTGCTTCATTCTCCTGTGTTGAGATCTATATCAATGGAATTCAATAAATGAATAAAAAAATAAATAAATTCAATATACCAATAATGCCCTTGCTGAAATACTCACATTTGCCCCTGAGGCAGCCCAGATGGACTCAGCAGGTGAATATTCATTGCGAAGAATACCATCCTGGCAGTCAAACAATAGATCTAGAAGTTCCAAACTCAGCATGCCACCCTGATTATATTCATTTAACTCCTGTGTTTGGAAAAAGCAGAGAGTATTGATTTTGGCATGAATCAGGACAACTGCGTAACATCTGGCACATGAGAAACTGACTCTCTGTGCGTGAAAGCATATTTCTCTTAGCTAGACAACAGAATATGTTAATATCAAAGCTTTTAGCCTACCCCACCCCCAGGGGGAGGTCCCCTCAGTCAATACCCTCCTGCTTCCTGCATTCCTACCTCAGTTTCATTTGTCTAGCTCAGGAGTAGGTTAGACGTTTCCTGTGCTGGGGCTTTTCAGTCTCAGCTTCTTTTCTCTTTTTGGTTTTATTTGGAGTTTTTTTCTCTTTCTTTACTTAGCTGTTTATTTTCAGCTCTAGTTAGGTCTTCTGATGAAGATGATCGTGCGGTGCTGGGTCTCGGGCTGGCCTCCCTGGTTATCCGGGGTTCAGGGCCAGTGGCTTCCCAGCCTGCCATCGAGCGTTCAGCTAGGTTTCCCTGGCAAATATGAACAACCCATCCCTGTCCGCTACGGGGATGCTGCGGTGAGGTGGCTACCTCACTGGACGCCATGCGGTTTCGCACCGCAATTCCACTGCGTCCTGGCTGCGACTCTCCCTGTCCTTAGTGCAGCGGTTTGATGGCTTGTGCAGGCTCCCCACGCCATCCGGATGGTAAGTGTATTTCTGTGTGGGGACCTGTCTGTCTTGGGTGTCAGTCTGGGACTGTGGGACCCTGCATGTCTGTGCATAATGTTGAGCTCCCTGTCAGTATAGCTGCTCTCTGTGGGCTGCAAGGGGGGGGCTCTCCTTCTCTGCTCTGTGTAACAGGCTGTGTGACATTCTGTGTGCTGTGAAGGACATGATTGTGAGACATGTTGTGGGCATACTGTGCGGCGACCGCTGCTGCGGTCCGCCATTTTTTTGTGACAGTTTTGTGGTGGCCGATCCGGTGTGGTGAGAGCGCCGTTTTGGCGCCAAACGCCGCCATTTTTGGCGGCGATCGCGCGGGCCCCATTTCAGTGTTTCTGCCTCTACAGCCTCGGCCGGCGGCCATGTTTGTGTAGCCTTACATAGGCTTTATGGGGGCGGTCAGTCTCGCATCACTTCCTTTTGCTCTGAGGACAGCGATCGATGAAGCAGCAGCCTGTGTGACCTCTCCAGGTTTTACCTTCCATTCCTGTATTCCTTGCCTTTGTATTCCTAGCCCGGTGGGTCAGTGTGTTTTGTGAGTGCGGTGGGCTGCGATCGCTGCGACCTTAAAGGGGCAGTACTCCTTTTTTTCCTAAGTTACTGGGGCATGGATTCTCAGGAAAGCAAGTTTCCTCCCTCCTTAATAGGGGGCCAGGGGGCTGCTGCTGCTTCCCCCGAGGGGGCTGATCTGGCTACTATTGTGGCTAACCTTGCTGCTCAGGTGCAGATGCTGGTGGCTGATCGATCCACAAAAAGGCCCAGGGTGTCCATTTCCTCTGATTCAGAGGGCGATGGGGATGCTATGGCTGGAGTGCCCTTCTCAGGGTCTCGTTCTTCTCTAGATCTTGCGGGGTCTGAATGGGAGGCTGAGGTGGAAGGGGTTGATAATTCTCCCCCTGGCTCGTCTGAAGAGCTTGCACTCATGGATGAGTTGGTTGCTTCTATCAAGCAAACGCTGCATTTGGAGGATGAACCATGTCCTCCTGCTTTGATGTCCTCTTATGGGACGCAGAGAAAACGCAAAACGTCGCAGGTTTTTCCTTGCTCTACGGAATTTCAGCGTGCTGTTGAGGAGCAATGGCGCAACATTAAGAAGCCTTTTGCTGTGCCGAGTAGGTTCAAGCTGCGTTATCCTTTTACACAAGCTACTGATGAGTGCCGCCTCAGGTGGATCACGCTGTGGCGATTTTGAATAAATCCACTGCGATTCCTGCTGAGGATACCCCGGTGTTCCGGGACCCTACGGACAGGAGATTGGAGTCTCTGGCCCGTCACTCTTATACGGTTGCGGGTTCTGTGCTGAAGCCTATTTTTGCTTCCATTATGGCAGCCCAGGCTATTGCCGATTGGACGCAGGTGCTCAGGCGCACTCTGGTGGCTGACTCTGCTTCGCCATCGACATTGGCTATGGTGGATCAGATTCATCAGGTTGTCATGTATTTGTGTGATGCGGACCTAGATCTGGTCCCTTTGGCTGCGCGTCTGCAGAGTGTGGCAGTGTTGAACCGTCGCCTGATCTGGCTGAAGTGTTGGTCTGTGTACCAATCTTCTCGCAAGACTTTGGCTAATTTGCCTTACGCGGGTTCTCGCCTTTTTGGCGAATCCTTGGATACTCTGATCAAGGGTGTTTCTGGGGGTAAGAGTACTCTTTTGCCCCAGACTCACAAGTCTAAGTTTGTTCGCGGTAAGAAGAATGCTTCGTTTAGACCCTCTCAGGGGTCCTTTCGTGCCTTTTCGGTCGCACTATAAGGGTAAGCCCTTCAAGGGACAAGGCTCCCATAAAAAGCCGTGGGCAGGTAAGCAGAAGTCCGGCCAGTCCGGGTCCGCTGCCCATGACAATGCGGCCTGAAGGGGCGCCCTCACCCAGTTCTGGGGTGGGGGGACGTTTGCTCGGTTTTCTTCAACCCTGGCTGGCCCGCGTTCGGGACAGGTGGGTTCAGGAAATCGTTCGATCTGGATACAAGATCGAGTTTCTCTCTCGGCCGGCGGGCAGATTTTTTCCCTCAAATCTTCAGCTGTCTCCGGAGCGCTTGCGGGATCTGCACCTGGTGGTGCGGGACCTGCGGGCTCAGGGAGTGGTGATTCCGGTGCCTCATCGGGACAGATTTCGGGGATTCTATTCAAATCTGTTCACTGTGCCCAGAAAGGAGGGCAAGGTACGTCCGATTCTGGACTTGAAAGCTCTGAACCGCTTTGTGCGGGTTCGCAAGTTCCGCATGGAATCCCTGCGCTCGGTGGTGGCTGCCCTGGTTCCGGGGGAATTCATGGCCTCCATCGACTTGAAGGATGCGTACCTTCACATCCCCATTTTCGAGGGTCACCAGCAGTATCTTCGATTCGCCATTGCGGAGGATCACTACCAATTCGTGGCGCTGCCTTTTGGTCTCGCCTCGGCTCCGCAAGTTTTCACCAAGGTGCTTGCGCCGGTTCTGGCTTTGTTGAGAGCCCAGGGCATCTCGATCCTGGGGTATCTGGACGACATTCTGGTTCGGTCTGCGGCCTGGTGAACGACCTGTCCGTCACGATGCAGGCTCTGCAAGAGTTCGGTTTCAAAGTCGACGCTGTGTCCGTCGGTTCGTCTTCCTTACCTGGGAATGATCCTGGACTCTGTTCAGGCGAAGGTCTTCCTGCCGGAAGACAAGCTCCGGAAGCTTCAAGAAGAAGTCGGGTCCCTCAGGGACGTTCAGTGCTCGTCCCTCCAGACGTGCATGAGGTGTCTGGGACTGGTCTCGGCTTTCGAGGCGATACCCTTTGCCCAGTTTCACACGCGGGGTCTCCAGAGGGAGATTCTGGCCAGGTGGGACGGACAACCGCAATCTCTGGATCTCCAGATTTCGTTGAGTCATCGCACCAGAAGGGACCTTCTGTGGTGGCTCCAGTCCCCGGCGGTGTCGGGGGGCAAGTCCTTTCGTCCTTTGTCATGGACGGTGATCACCACGGATGCCAGCCTGTCGGGCTGGGGTGGTGTTCTGGGCGTTCTGTCCGCCCAGGGAACTTGGTCGGAGGAGGAGTCCTCCCTTCCGATCAACATTCTGGAATTGCGAGCAATAAATCTCTGCCTTCGGCGTTGGTCGGACAGGCTGCAGGGCCGTCCGGTTCGGGTGCAGACGGACAATGCCACAGCGGTGGCCTACATCAACCACCAAGGGGGCACCAGGAGTGCCCGAGTGGCTCAGGAAGTGGCCGACATTCTGTCTTGGGCCGAGACGCACGTCCCGGCGATATCTGCTGTTCACATTCCGGGGGTGGAAAACTGGCAGGCGGATTATCTGAGCCGCCAGACCGGACCAGGGAGAATGGTCCCTTCACCCGGATGTCTTTCTGATGTTGTGCGAGAAGTGGGGGTCCCCAGATGTGGACCTGTTCGCGTCTCGTCTGAACAACAAGGTGGAAAGGTTTGTGGCAAGAACGCGCGATCCTCGGGCAGACGCCTCAGACGCGTTGGTGGCGCCCTGGCATCAGTATCGTCTGATGTATGCCTTTCCACCGATTCAGCTGCTGTCCAGGTTCCTTCGGAGGTTGGCCTCGGAACCGAAAACGGTGATTCTGGTGGCACCAGACTGGCCTCGCCGGTCTTGGTACGCAGACCTCATGAATCTGGCGGTCGACGCTCCATGGCGTCTACCTCTTTGAGACGATCTCCTGTCTCAAGGGCCGATTTCATTCTGCTTTACAGTCGCTGGCTTTGACGGCCTGGCTGTTGAAACCCAGATCCTGAAGGATAGGGGTCTCTCCTCTGAGGTCATTCACACTTTGATTAAGGCTAGAAATTCCTCTTCGGGGAAGGTTTACTACCGTACTTGGAAGGCCTATTTTGCCTGGTGTGAGTCCAGGGGGTATTCCCCTCGTTCATACTCGGTATCAAGGGTGTTGGCTTTTCTTCAAACGGGCATGGACCAGCGTTTGGCGTTGGCCACGATTAAGGGTCAGATTTCTGCTCTGGCCGTTCTCTTTCAGCGCCCTGTGGCGTCTAATTCTTTAGTTGGCACCTTTGTTCAAGGGGTGCAGCATCTGGTCCCTCCTAGGAGGGAGCCTTTGCCTCCATGGGACTTGAACCTTGTTCTGTCCGTGTTGCAACATGCTCCCTTTGAAAGAATCAGGGAGATCTCGTTGTCTATGTTGTCCAAGAAGGTCGCCTTTTTGGTGGCAATCACCTCGGCTCGCAGGGTGTCGGAGCTGGCTGCCTTGTCCTGCAGATCTCCGTATTTGGTGGTTCACTTGGATAAGGTGGTCTTGCGTCCTAACCCGTCTTTCCTTCCGAAAAGGATTTCGGAATTTCACCTCAATGAGGACATTGTCTTGCCTTCGCTTTGCGCAAAGCCTAAACATCCAAAGGAAGTGGCTTTGCATTCCTTGGATGTTGTTCGGGCGATCAGGGTTTACCTGTCATCGACTGAATCCTTTCGCAAGACGGATTCTCTCTTTGTCCTTCCAGAGGGGCCTCGGAAGGACATGGCGGTGTCGGCCTCTACCATCGCCAAATGGATCAGGCAGGTCATTGAACAGGCCTATGCTTTGAGTGGGAAAGTTCCTCCCATGCCTGTGAAGGCGCACTCTACAAGATCTCTGAGTACGTCTTGGGCCTGTCATCATCGGGCTTCTGTGGCCCAGGTGTGTAAGGCGGCGACTTGGTCGTCCGTTCACACCTTCTCAAAATTCTACAAGGTGGATGTTCAGGCATCGGCAGATGCTTCCTTTGGCCGTAAAGTTCTTAGTGCGGCAGTGCCTTAGGGTCCTTTGTTTGGGTCCTTGGCTGTTGGGGTATTTTTACCCCTAGGTTACTTGTTCTTTCCTGGGTTGTTACTCCTGTTGAGCAAGTTTTTTTCATGTTGCCCAGTTGGTTTCCTTCCTTTGGTAAGGTTCTTTTCTCTGATGTGGGTATTGCGTTGCCTTAGGCGCGGCTGCTTTTTTTCCCACCCCTCATGTCTACACTGCTTTGGGACGTCCCTATTGTGACGAATATGAAGGGGTGGCGACTGTCGGAGGACGTAAGAGAAAACTGAATTTTTGTAAAATCTTACCTGTAAAATTCCTTTCTCTGAGTCCTCCGACAGTCGCCGCCCCCGCCCCTCTTTTGGGGTTTTGTTTATGTACTCTACTGCTATGCTACTGAAACTGAGGTAGGAATGCAGGAAGCAGGAGGGTATTGACTGAGGGGACCACCCCCTGGGGGTGGGGTAGGCTAAAAGCTTTGATATTAACATATTCTGTTGTCTAGCCACTCCTACGGAGCAAAGGTCAATAACCCTATTGTGATGAATATGAAGGGGCGGCGACTGTCGGAGGACTCAGAGAAAGGAATTTTACAGGTAAGATTTTACAAAAATTCAGTTTTTCTGTTTGCAGTCTTTGACTTAAATAGGAAAATCAGTTATGGTTTTAATGGTAACCAGCAGACCACAATCGAAAGCTTTTTTCAAAAAATATACAGTACATATTATTATAAGCTGTGCTCATCCAAAAGGATATCTAGACATTTTTTAATTTGTCAATAATCCCAGCTGCTAGCAGTGGTGTATTTAGGCTTTGTGCTGCCCTAGGCCTGACTAAACTTGGGCACCCCCTAATTTAAATATGACCCATCCCTTCCTGTAAAGGCCACACCCCATCCTGTTTATGACCCTCCATGTCATCTGTAAACCACAGACCACAACCACAGTTTATCAGTGCCCACAAGTGCAGCCTCATTACTGCCCATCAGTGCAGCCTCGTTACTGCCCATCAGTGCAGCATATCAGCCCGGCCTCATCAGAGGCCATCAGTACAGCCCCATCAGTGGCCACCAGTGCATCATATCAATGCCCAGCAGTGCTGTCTTATCAGTACAGCTTATCAGTTCCACCTCATCAGAGGCCATCAGTGCAGTCTAATCAGTGGCCAGTGTGCCCATCAGTGAAACATGTGTAAAAATATATGGTGTGCTAAATCCAGCTGAACATATTCAAATGAAATGAATTAGGTGCAAAAAATATATAATCATAAAGTCCAACAGTCCAAAGAATAAATTCTTTCAATCGGTGATATGATGATGTGAAAACAGGTGTGAAATTCAAATAATAATATCAAGTTGATAGTGATGAAATCCCTCCACCTAGTGAATTTCCTCCTTACCCGGCGGACAATAGGTAAGTGCAATATATAATAACCAAGATATACTCTTCATGTGACAACACCAAACGACTGTGCTCTTCACCACTGGTGCAAGAACCAAAATAGCCTCTTACCAGAACAATATATTAAACACACTCTGGAACAACCCTTGTGCCGATATACTATACTGCTCCCTCCCCTTCAGACCGGGCGTAGCAGGCTCTCCAAGGTATGTCCTCACCAGAAGCACTTAAATGTCCTGGTGTCAAAGGTCCAGCTTCCATCCCTTCATGTGGTGTTGTCACATGAAGAGTATATCTTGTTATTATATATTACTTACCTATCGTTTAGGGATGATCGAACGGTTCGGGTCGACCATCGGTTCGACCTGAACATTGACTGTTCGAAATTCGGCCGAATTCCGAACTTTTTGCGGAAAAAGTTCGGAATTCGGCAACCAGAACCGACCAAAATGCAATGGGACAGGAACTGGGCTTTAAAAGCCCTTGATTGGACCAGAAACATCAGTAAAAGCCAATTGAGGGGGAAGGAGGATGCTAGGAATGTGATTGCAGTGACTAGGGGGTCCAGAGGCCAATCAGTAGTGAATACGCCCCCCCAATATATAAGATAGCCCCGCCAAATCTCTAGCACTGTAATACAGGGGCTGTGGAAGAGAGTGGAAGCAGTTCTGTTACTCCTGCTTCAAAAGTGTCATTTAGCAATTATTAGTGTGAGGAAAGGGATATCTAGTGTAGTTAGGGTACTATTTTCCACTATAGTTAGATTTAATAATCTAGTTTCTGTAGGGAAAGTGTTAAGTGTCAGGGTGACGGTAGTGTAGTGTAGGGTGAACTGACTCTGACTGCTATGGCAGGTTGACCAAACTCTTCCATGTCAGGGTGACCTCCATAGAAAAAAGATCATTTGTCTTAGAATTGCAGTAGAGTAGGGATAGGACTCCGCTACTTTCACACCTGGCCGCTTTTGTTGCAGGCGTTTATTGGGCTTTTTTGTGAACGTCTTTGGAGGCAGGCATGACATCTGAACTTCTGTGTAGGGGTATATATATACACACACATACATACATGTATATATACACATACACACATATAGGTGTGAAAGTAGCGGAACCCTATGACTGCGCTAATGAAATTATTTGCAGGGATGTGGTTCCGCTCCTATCACACCTATATGTGTGTATGTGTATATATACATATATGTGTGTGTATATACCCCTATACAGAAGTTCAGATGTTATGCCTGCCTCCAAAGACGCCCAATAAATGCCTGCAACAACACACCTGGGCGTTTTTGTTGCAGGTGTTTATTGTGCATTTTTTAGGCTTCTTTGGAGGCAGGCATAACATCTGAACTTCTGTATAGGGATATATATATACACACACACACATATATGTATATATACACATACACACATATAGGTGTGAAAGTAGCAGAACCATATGCCTGCGCTAATGAAATTATTTGCAGGGATAGGGTTCCGCTCCTATCACACCTGTATGTGTATATATACATATATATATGTGTGTGTGTATATATACCCCTATACAGAAGTTCAGATGGCATGCCTGCCTCCAAAGACGCCCAGAAAATGCACAATACACGCCTGCAACAAAAACGCCCAGGTGTGTTGTTGCAGGCGTTTATTGGGCATTTTTTGGGTGTCTTTGGAGGCGGGCATAACATCTGAACTTCTGTATAGGGGTATATATACACACACACACACACACATATGTATATATACACATACACACATATAGGTGTGATAGGAGCGGAGCCACATCCCTGCAAATAATTTTATTAGCGCAGGCATAGGGTTCCGCTACTTTCACACCTATATGTGTGTATGTGTATATATACCCCTACACCCAGGTACACTTTTTAGACCCCCCAAACACTAAATCCAAAGAAATCTCTTTTTTTTTTTTGTTCAATAATTTTTTCAATAATCGGCTCTCTATCAAAAACGACAATTTTTAAGAACTTTTTTATTGTGTGATTAATAGTCCCTGGGGCATGACCCAGAACCCTAGGGGCATTTATTGGGTTTTAGGGCTTCAAAATTGTGTTTTTTGATTGCCGAGGTTCTGGAATCCGGACCCGAACTTTCGGGAAGTTCGGGTGTTCCGGTTGAACCGAACTTTTCAAAAGTTCGATCATCCCTAATATCGTCCACCGGGTAAGGAGGAAATTCACTAGGTGGAGGGATTTCATCACTATCAACTTGATATTATTATTTGAATTTCACACCTGTTTTCACATCATCATATCACCGATTGAAAGAATTTATTTTTGGACTGTTGGACTTTATGATTATATTTTTTTTGCACCTAATTCATTTCATTTGAATATGTCCAGTTGGATTTAGCGCACCATGTATTTTTACACATTCTTATCTATTTTTCTGGTAGCAGCTTTATCACAGATCAGCGCATCTTTTTCCACACACAACATCAGTGAAACATATCAGTGCCCATCAGGGCAGCATATCAGTGCAGCCCCATCAGTGAAGCTTATCAGTGCTGCCTCGTGCCCATCAGTGCAGCCTCATTAGTGCTGCCTTATCATTGCTGAGTGAAGCTTATCAGTCCTGCCTCGTGCCCATCAGTGCAGCCTCATAAGTGCTGCCTTATCATTGCTGTCTCATTAGTGCTCATCAATGCAATTTATCAGTATGCACCACTGCCGCCTCATCGGTGGCCATCAGAGCAGCATATTAGTGTCCATCAGTGCAGCCTATGAGCACACATCAGTGCAGCATATCTGTGCCCATCAGTGCAGCATATCAGTGCCCATAAGTGCAGCATATCAGTGCTGCCTTATCAGTGCAGCCCCATCGGTGCAGCTTATTAGTGCCACCTCATCAGTGCAGCCTTATCAGTGCCCATTAGTACAGCCTCATGTCACGGGATTAGTAAGATTACTCCTTTCTTTTAAGAAATTTGGACTTGTGTTTGCTGCCATGATTGTAATCATAGGATTATTTCACTTATTTGTATAATGACTAGGAAGTCCATAGTCATTATATAAATAAGTGTAATAATCAGTGGCAGCAAATACAAGTCCAAATATCCTAAAAGAAAGGCGTAATCTTACTAATCCAGTGACATATTGTGATAGCACATATAGAGGTGAGCAGGTATGAAATATTATTGCCATCATATACAATTAAAAAAGTCTTAATTGAATATGATGCAATTCAGTATGCTTTCTCAAGGACATGGATGTTTAAAAAAATTAAATTATATTATTGACATGATGCCTGCCATACCTGGGAGCGGAGGAGGGTAGGTGGAGCATTAGGCTGCAGTGCCACACTTGTTAGCATTGGCGGCCGTCGGGCCAGTTGTATTAAGTGTGGTCGGCGGCCTGCGGTCTGTCCAAATGTCCTCACCAGCTGGTATTATCATACCGGCAGGTAGTAGTGTGACTGCTTTATTGGGGTGCCAGACTGATTTGCCTCCTGGACCCTGCCCTCCAGCCCAATTCGCCCCATAAGACTGGCCCTATACTAAAAGTGTAGCGCAAGCCGACTGGGACCCTTTTCTTGCGGGAGCCAAGAGGAGGCTGTTTTTTTTTTGTGCGGGTTGCATCTTTTTCGCTGCCCCCTGCAAAGTGCCGCCCTAGGCCTGGGCCTTGTCGGCCTAGGCCAAGATACAGCACTGGCTGCTAGCTTGACTTAGGAAAGGGATTTCCACATTTTTTTTTGTTTTGTTTCTCTTACTGTAAATTATCTGCAATTTGAAATTAAACTTCCTTTCCTCCCACCGTAAATTGTGATCACATGTCCTCACCAGGAACCTAGGATTAAACTAGTTATTACCAGTAAGCAAGGTGGATTGTGGGGTAACCAACTAGACACCAGATTACTTGTAGCATCTACATATAGATTATTGTAATAGTGGGACTTTCAAGGTGCCAGAGTTCACAACACATAAAATACATTAAATAAATATTTTATTGATACAAATAATTAAAAAACTATGGAGTACAAAGTATTTAAAAACAGATGAAGATATCAACATATGTCAGCATATTCAAATTACTTCAACAGATTTTATTCACAAATATCTTCATTCTCTGGTGGGCAAGTAGTGAACTTCAACATATTTCACCATAAGGCTTAATTAGGAAGGAAAACACTATTAGAGTGTACACGCCTACATAGGGTAGGGTTTCAAGCACCCACACCCTTGTTACAAATTGATCAAATCAATAAATGTTCATATATACAAGTATATGAAAAAAATACATTTTCATTTCTGAATTTTTTCAAAAATTTGTGGCAAAACAATGACATTTTTAAAAGACTCACTATGCCTTTCAGAAATGCATTTTTAGGCATTTCGACTGTCCTGGTGCTCCAGAGGTAGGTAGTCAGAAAATTAGATAAATAATTGATGCTCTTTGAAAGGCGAAAGGTGCTCCTTAGATTTTAGGCCCCTCTATGCCTCTAAGCTGTGATAAAATGTTTCACACATGTATACTCATGTGTTTATGGGTGTAATTATAAGTAGGCCTATGCTGTATGTGAGAACTTGTTAAAATGACAACTTTGTGAAAAAAATTTTTTTTTTTCAATTTGTTAATTTTCCAAAAAATTTTGACTTTTTTTTTTTTTTTTTTACTAAATACCTTGGACTGTCTGCTTTCCAAAAAGGGGTAATTTGGGGGTATTTGTATTGTCCTGACATTTTAGGGCCTCATGAAAGGAGATTAGTCAGTACATCAGGACTGATCCCTTTTAAAATATACATATCATAGTTTGTGGACTATATAACTTTCACACAGACAAAGTATTTTACACTGATTTGGGTTATTTTTACCATAGAAATGTAGCAGAATATATTTTGGCCTAAATTTGTGACGAAAGATTATTATTTGCAAAATGTTATAACTGAAACTGAAAGAAAAATGTGAAAAATCTTTCTTTATAAATTTAGGTAAAAAATGGGTTTCTTGAAAATACCCCCAAATCAGTGAATATTATTTAGTCTGTAGGAAAGTTATAGAGTCTTCAAACAATGGTAAATATATCTGAAAATTGATCAATCTCAATGTTTCTTGAAGCTCGAAAATGCCAAAACATTACAAAAATCCCCCAAATGGCCCCTTTTTGGAAAGTCAAAGGTATTTAGTAAGAGGCACTTCCCGTTTTTTTAAAGTTGTAATTTTTTTCACAATTTTTTGAAAAATTAAGGAATTAAAGAAAATTGTTTTTTTTTTTTATTTTGTTTATTTTTACATATTTTCACCAGTGCAGTACACGTACTGGCAACAGTATGTAAAAAAAAAATAGTAATGATAATTTTTTTCATTTTTTAAGTATTTTTACTCTAGGAATTTTTTTTTTTCTACACACTATGATTGTTTATAGCAGTGAATTTCAAGTATTTTTACGAATGAAATAGATTTATTCAGCGTGTATTGTGTGACTGGCTGTGATTGGCCACAGCTAATCACATGGTACATATGGACTGTGGTTGACCCTGTATGTGACCGTTCATAGCTAGGAACACAATTTCACACAATAAATGGCATGAATCCAAACCATTCATTGTTTACAATTGTCATGTGATCTGCTGTGATTGGTCCCAGGGATCACATGGTGCCGACAGCAGGCTGGTACACAGATCAGTCATCCGCTATGTCCACCGCATTGTGACAGATCGCGATTGGCACGTGCGAGGCATGTTCTGGGAAGGATGTCCTATGACACTCACCCAGAACAATAGGGCTCCTGTTCGGGTGTCATTTTACAATGGCCCGGGAGGGAAGCTGTTAAACACTACCAAAAGAAATTTAAATATATAGATGAGTGTGCCAAGAATCAATTGCACCACACCCTGAAAAGATTCCCATCAACCAAGAGTTTGCAAAAAATTTGGGTTTTTAAGGTGCCATTAAATACAACCCGAAAACAAGATAAAATATTTAAATTTTAATTATATAAATGTTAAAATAAAAATTTTCCTTTAAAGAACAATTTTGTCTTAGAACATAACAATGTCGCAAACCATCCAGTCATTCCTCGACATGTTTTGTTATATTTACATAGCTTTTTCAGGAGATTAGTCTGGGTATTGCTCAAGTAAACTATTGAAAAATAACACACAATTAATCATCACAAAATTTAGGACTATATAAAAGACCATAATATATTGTATGTACAAAACAGCACATATCAATACAAAAAGAATTGGACAGACATATGTGTTCACATTTGTTAGGTCCATAGAAGAAACATAAGCTCCCCTTTAACCACTTACCGACTGCCGCACGACTATATACGGTGGCAGTCAGCCCCTCACAGGCAAAGTGACGCTCGCTCGCGATCGTCGGTTACAGAGGGAGAAAGGCAGGCGGATAATGTAAACAAAGCTGCCTGTCATTCTCCATTGTGTAACAGCAGAGATCATACGGTCCTGCTATGTAGGATCGTATATCTCTGCTGTTACATGAAAAGCCATATCCCACAACAGTAAGAAGCACGTCCCTAGGGACACTCATAGCCACTGCATCTCTAATAAAATTAACCCCTTCCCTGCCAGTGTCATTTTTACAGTAACAGTGCATATTTATAGCACTGATTACTGTAGTAATGTCACTGGTACCCCCAAAAGTGTCAAAAATGTCAGTCAAGGGTCCGATCTGTCCGCCGCAATATCGCAGTCCCGCAAAAAAAAAAAATGCAGATCGCCGCCATTACTCGTTAAAAAAAAAAAACAATAAAAATGACAAAAATCTTTCCCTTAGTTAGTTTAGTAAACGCAATAACTTTTGCGCAAACCAATCAAAATACGCTTATTGCGATTTTTTTTTTACCAAACATATGTAGCACAAAACAAATTGGCCTAAAATGATAAAAAATTTTTACATTCTTTTGGGGAATTTCATATAAAAATTGTCGCTCTTTTTTTGTTTATAGCGTATGATCAAAAAATCTCACCAAAAGAAAGCTCTGTTTGTGGGAAAAAAAGGACGTCAATTTAATTTGGGTACAGTTTCACATGACCGCGCAATTGTCCGTTAAAGTCACGCAGTGCCGAATTGCAAAATAGGCCCTGGTCAGGAAGGGGGTAAAATCTTCCGGGGCTTAAGTGGTTAAATAGTATACATTATCTGCCGAAATTCTCAAGAAAGGATGAAACACAGTGGAGAACACTTAGGATTTGTCTAGAAAGTGCCTATGAATAGATCTCAGTATACTATAAGGGGTAGTAGAACCCAAGATTTAGAAATCTAAAGGAGAACATAAAAAATCAATCAGAATGCACGTGGGACTAAATTTTGTTGAAAACTTGTTTTATGCCTTTATCTCAAAGTCATAGGTACAGATAAAGGTAATTACCTATAATCCCCTATATTATAGCAAAGCCCCTGGCCATGTAAAACATTAGAGCTTAGAGAAGGCTTATGCCAAAAACAGAATTATAAATAAGCATATTTCCTCTTCATTGATAGCGGAGCATCTAACAATCTCAGCACACCTAGAGGAGGAAAAAGCCATAGTGGGTATTAGACTTCTCACATTACATTTTCCAAAATCACTGAGGGATTTAGAAATGAAGTTTCTAACATTTACCTAAAGTGTCCAAAATGTCTTCACTGGTCCCTCCTGAGGTAACTGCAGGGCCGTTAACCTGTTGACAACCGCCCGCTGCAGATGTACTGCTGCAGGCTGGCTCGTACAGGCAAATTGCCGTACATTTACGAAGCTCTGTCCCGGGGGCCCTGGGGGTGCTCTCCCGCGCTCCCCCGGTCCTCGTGATGGTCTGATTCACTACAGAACTGATCAGCCATGTCCAGGCCAATGATTTTTGGCCTGGACCTGGTGATCGGTTCTAACCAATGACAGACCGATCTGTGCCTGTGTAATGTAAACACAGGCACAGGAAAATGTCTGCTCTTCCCTCGTGGAGTCCTTTTGTATTCCAGCGTGAGAGAAGAGAAGATCAACTGTAAGTACACCAAGCAGCACACACACACACACCTATATAGGCATATTTAACTCCCCGATCACCCCCCAGTTAACCCCTACACCCCCTGTCACATTGCAGACTATATACAGTATATAGCATTTTTCAATAGTTACTGGGTGCCGAATTTATAAAAACTGCAGCTTCAGACTCCTTTTGCTTGTTTAAGACTCGCAGCTTTCAAATCAATTATCTAGCGCAGTGGCGAATTGGACAGAGGGACAGCAACAATGAATACCGCCGTCAGTGGCATTCAGTTACGATCGCGGCTTCGCAAATTCCTCATACTTAAGTCTTTGTGCACAGAGTTGTTTCACATAGCAAAGTGGTCTAGTGGGTTCGTGCACACATCCTCTGTAATTCATCTCCCTCTGCTTTAGGTTCGAGGCTGACCATCTCCACCTAACTTATTTTCTCATTTATTTTTTATTCTTAAAAAACTATAATGGATTGTATCATATATATTGCTAAATAATGTTACACCCAGAAGCACTTGCAAACTTACATCATCTTAAGTGATTTTATGATCTCATCTGCCTGTAGAATCGATCTTATGATTACACGTTGCAAAGCCAATTCATTTAACCACTAGACCACTTCAGGTCCACATTAAACCTCACACTTTTTCTATGGTCTTCTTCCTAGATTCCATACAATGTTTAGTACTTTAGCTATATGTGCTTTTTAGCCTTAACACACTCCTTTATTTTCACCAAACAGCTCTATTCTGCACAATAGCTAAGTGCTTTGCAACTTCACTGCAGTTAACAACGTCATGGTTTCAAATCCCAACAATCACTACACTTGGGATCTCTTTTCCCTCTCATTTTTTTTATATATTTTTAAAAGAATATGTAATTTTGGGGGTGGGTTCTACCAAAATTTCCTGCACATTAATGGAACAAACACAATTTTAATTGTATGAGTGTGGTCCGATTTTTCTGGAGCTGCAATTCTTTACACATTTACCATGGTTCTTACAATTTCTGGACCAATAAACATATGTGTCTGATATTGGACTCTCTCCATATTTGAACAACACAGACCCTCATAGTCCAACACTACACTTTGCCTCACACCTCAACACAACACTGTCCCATCCCTACCCTACATTCCAACCCCTCACATCACCAGTACAAGCAGCATGCAAAGTGCAAAGCTCGGGCCTTGGCAGCTTAATGGGCCATACACTATAAGATTTTCTCAAGACTTTTTCCTTTAGACTTACCCAAACCATATAATATGAGGTCAAACCTAAACACTTTCAATTTGTATGCAATCAGGCAGGCCCTTGCACTACATAGAAAAGGTAAATCTAAAGGAAAAAATCTATAGACTATTGTATAGTGTGTATGGCCCATTACTTCCCAAAAGCTAGACAAACAAGAAAGGGCACATTCTCTATTGTTGTTGCCTTCTAAAATGTTTTACTTTTGAGGGTTTTTATCATGTACATGCTAAAGTGACTCTTTACACATCTTGGAATATGTACGAATGGAATTTGTGGAATCACATGTCAGAGCTAATATCGAAGTCTCGACACAAACATAGGTTATTGATCAAGCAAATTATGTGTTGACGCCCTTTTCACACTGGGATGACTTGTGTGATTACTTAGGCTGCCCATACACAATACAAATTGAATATAATTGGCATAACAAATTAGGATAAATTTAATATGGCCGATTTAGCAACACAATCACAGTCAAATCACACATAATCCTTTTTTGTGGTCCACAGCAGAATTGGATTGCATAGTGGTTCACAGCAGTGCCATCCGATTCCTGTTCAACCAGAAAAATCCCAAATCAATCGCATCTGTGGGTGTTGTTAACTTGCAATGGACACCCCCATGGATTCACATATGGCAGTGTGAGATGCATGTGCTGGGAATGCGATCCATGAACATGCAGGCAACTTGGTTTGTTATCACATCAGTATCAAGTGAACACACACTCATATATTGCCTTTTTGGCCGATTTCTTGAATGCAATCCTTTGAAGACATGTCCAGTCCAGATTTTAGTGATCACTCAATCCATCTCAGGTGAACAAATTAGCTGCTGTTTGCACATCCATCTTATGATGGCAACTCTTAGCAAAACCTGTCTACCATCAGAGCTTGCTTGCTTGCATGTCTCTCTCTCTTCCTGAGAGGTGGAAATTGCACAGTTGCCAAATAGTGGGTGTGATCGCGGCTCAGAACTGCGTATCGCAGAAGACGCAAGGTTCAGAAAAGAGAAACACACAGAGTACAGGAGTATGTATTGTGCAGTGCTGAGAAATGCATATCATACAGGGTGTAGTAGCTATAAACATGTACAGTACACAACATTAAAAATTACAGTATGTACCATACAGCACAGCGACTATGAACAGGAGCATGTAATGTACACTGTACATACATAATCTAAGGCATATGATACACACTCCTAACCACTACATCTGTATACTGTGCTATACATTATATAATAGTGGCCCCTGTTCTCTTTATACATTTTCTCTTTTACACACTTCTGGCCTCTGCACTCTGTCAGTTGTGCTGTACCTTACATACTCCTGACTGCTCAACTCTGTATGCTGTGATGTATTTTGCATGCTCCAGGGGCCATTATAGTAACACATGACTGTAAGAGGTATGTAATGTATAGCACAGCATACAGTTATGACTAGGTAATATACAATGTACTGTATTTTACCAAACCATCACTGTTGCACGCTGCTATACATGACATAGTATTGGTTACTGAACTCTGTATACTTTGCTGCAGCAAAGTTCCCTTATCCTCTCCAAGCAAAAATACCACTTCCCTCAAGTATCCCCCACCCCTCAAAGGAACCATCAATTACTCGCCTCTGCAAACCTCTTTGCTTTCCTCTCCCTCCACCCCCAGCTCAACTCTGCACTTTTCCACAGTTCACCTTAGCACCCCCCTCCACAACTCACCTCTGCACCCCCATCTAGAGCTTATCTTCACAGCTTTCACCTCTGTATTATCTGTACACCCCCTTCCCTGCTATCACCCCTGCACAAGTCCCCCTTTCCCAACTCTCCCCTTTGCACAAATCCCCCTCCACAGCTCTTTTGCAAATCCCCCCTCCCCCCAAAGCCCTCACCTTTTCACAGACCCCCCTCCCCCACACAAAAAAACGTTCTCACCTGGTATCCACGGATTGTCCTCCTCGTTTACTGCTTCAGGAATGCAGCCACCACGGCTCTGTTAGCTGTGCCCGGGCTTTTTTTTTTTTGTCATTACAGTGACATCCCTGCAGTTCAGCCTATCAGGAATGCAGCATGGAACAGGGGAGGAGATTCACAGCACTTCACTCGGATCCGTGCTGCACATAGTTGTAACAGGCAGGAGATGAAGAAAGAAGCCGCCTCCCCAAGCCCCTCCTCCCTGCTGCATTCTTGATAGGCAGAGCCGCAGAACATCACTGTAGAGACCCGAACATCCAGCTTCATGTGTCTGCAGTGCCGACACTAGCACACAGAAAGTGGTGGAGGAAGTGAGTCCTCCACCAGCTTCTGTGTAATGTGACAAGCAGGAGAGGACAGGGCAGCCAGAGGTGGCGGAACTGTGTTCCGGCAGAAAAAAAGCCCTGCATATATATATATATATATATAGAGAGAGAGCGATTATAGCTTGATTTTACATGTGCTCAACATTTTACAAACAAATATCAAATACATATTCCTAAGATGTTTTGGAATCTGTCTAGATAAAGACATATGGATTGCGCCTTTTCATAGATGCAAGATTATAAACATGATATTCCCTAAATAAAATGAAAAAAAATTTTGAGGTAGACATACATACACACTGCAAGCTCTGGTGGTAGACAGGTTTTGCTAAGAGTTGCCATCATAAGATGGATGTGCAAACAGCAGCTAATTTGTTCACCTGAGATGGATTGAGTGATCACTAAAATCTGGACTGGACATGTCTTCAAAGGATTGCATTCGAGAAATCGGCCAAAAAGGCAATATATGAGTTTACTTGATACGGATGTGATAACAAACCAAGTTGCCTGCGTGTTCATGGATCGCATTCCCAGCACATGCATCTCACACTGCCGTATGTGAATCCATGGGGGTGTCCATTGCAAGTTAACAACACCCACAGATGCGATTGATTTGGGATTTTTCTGGTTGAACAGGAATCGGATGGCACTGCTGTGAACCACTATGCAATCCAATTCTGCTGTGGACCACAAAAAAGGATTATGTGTGATTTGACTGTGATTGTGTTGCTAAATCGGCCACATTAAATTTATCCTAATTTGTTATGCCAATTATATTCAATTTGTATTGTGTATGGGCAGCCTAAGTAATCACACAAGTCATCCCAGTGTGAAAAGGGCGTCAACACATAATTTGCTTGATCAATAACCTATGTTTGTGTCGAGAATTCAATGTTAGCTCTGACATGTGATTCCACAAATTCCATTCGTACATATTCCAAGATGTGTAAAGAGTCACTTTAGCATGTACATGATAAAACACCTCAAAAGTAAGAAGGCAACAACAATAGAGATTGTGCCCTTTCTTGTTTGTCTAGCTTTTGGGAAGTAATGGGCCATACACACTATACAATAGTCTATAGATTTTTTCCTTTAGATTTACCTTTTCTATGTAGTGCAAGGGCCTGCCTGATTGCATACAAATTGAAAGTGTTTAGGTTTGACCTCATATTATATGGTTTTGGTAAGTCTAAAGGAAAAAGTCTTGAGAAAATCTTATAGTGTATGGCCCATTAAGCTGCCAAGGCCCAAGCTTTGCACTTTGCATGCTGCTTGTACTGGTGATATGAGGGGTTGGAATGTAGGGTAGGGATGGGACAGTGTTGTGTTGAGGTGTGAGGCAAAGTGTAGTGTTGGACTATATATATATATATATATATATATATATTACATACACATATACACACACACACATACATACATACACTTACACGCCACATAGCTAGAAAGATTGTCACTATAGATATAGGAACAGGTTCACATACAGGAAGTTTCTATAACAGGGTATTCACGTCTATTAGACAGGAAGTGCACGCGTGGGAAAGTATCACTCAAACAAAAATTACGTGGACACCCGCTAGATAGGCGACAGCCCCCCCCCAAATGTCCCACATTCATGTTCGCACACACACACCACCACCTGCCTCCCCACCTTGCAGATGAACGCCACGACATCTGCAGTATAGAGCGCTGGCGCCATGTTTCTCAGAATTGCGGGAGGAACTGTACACATTCCGGAAACGTGTGCCACCAATAATAGTGTCATTTCCGGTTGAATTTAGAAATGTGAGAACGCTGTTTCTAATGTTAGCAAATTCACGAACAAAAAGAACCAGTGCCTAGACACAATCTGCATGTATAACAAACATAGCAAATAAATGATCACATTCATTTGTGGAGACCAAAATACATTTTTATTTATACACATGAACAATGTTTGGTAAAGACATTTGAAACATGCCCGCCCACCACCATCAATGTTTATTACAAACAAGATACACAGCTCAAACATTTAACATGACATTTTTGGGCACAGTCTCCACAGTATCCCAGTGAAACCACACACATGGTAAACAAATGCAAACATGAACCTTGTACAACATTTATACCATATACATCGACAAAGATCCCAGAATATTAAGCTACATGTGCAGATTGACTAAACAATACACAATTATGTTAAAACCAATAAATACTTACAGAGAGTCAAGTGGGCTATGTGTCTTTAGACATAACAGACAACACAGCCAAATCCCACCTCCCACCTAAAAATAACAAAGGCCCCCAAATCTTTAACATAAAGCATGTCCCACGCACAATATATTGGACCTGTTGCCAGGCCAAATCTTATCTCATGTCTGAGTGTTTTTTATATAATCAAGTAAAAAACACACCCAGTAATGTTTAACGCCCAGGAGAAAAATTAACTGTGTGTGTCCTGTGTATATATTGGAGCATGCGCAGTTGAATAAAAAAGGCAAATAGAAAACTAGAGAGAGAGAGAGACCTAAACAAACCAAATACATATATGTATGTATGTATGTAGGTATGTGTATATATGTGAAATAACAATTTTTTTTTATGTGTTTACTTAACATTATTTATAATGATAATATACAGGTATACATACATATATATCTCTACAATTACATGATATGTACATATATATCTATATATATCTCTATCTCTCTCTCCATAATAACAACGCCAACATGTGAACATAGGCTAATAAGTGTGGCGTTGTAAGGACTGAGAAATAGCACAATGATTAGGGAGTCTGCCTTCCTGCTGTAGGTTTGTGAGTTCGAATCCAGAATGAGCCCTCTGTATGGGCAACAATTGGAGGTTTTCAAACCCTCCAAATGCTTGCATCAGTACTTTTGCTATTGTTTAACATAGCCATGTGTATCACCAAACTCTTAATATAAAGACATTAACTAAATCCAAAAGATACCACATAAATTCAATATCTAGCAATATTGAGAGATAGAGCTATATTTGTTCCTTTAACATACTTTGCTAATTAGCCAAGTATGGGGATATACCTGCAGTGAAATGTGTACTAAAATGCCAAAGCTTGGCCATACCCATATGGAAGAATTATGTATTTCCAATATATTTAGAGACCAAAATTTTGTCAAATATATTTAATATAGCCCGAATTGTAGCATTTCCAAGCGATTTCCTATGTATTTGGTATAAAAAAAAATCCTAACAATATATTTTTAATATTATTTTCTTCCATGTGGGTACGTGTTTCCCGATTAAATATTTTGTGGGATACCCTAGATAATGTGGAGGTTCGATGTAACATTGTTCTAGTCAAATCTGATTGAGCAGGAAAGGTGACTAGAACGTGGTAATGTGATGGTGTTTACTAAGGAATAAACTATGTGCTTTTTTTTTCTAATCCGCCAGTTCTTTCCATTTTACATGGGCGATACAGCGGATTTTTCGTTCGTATTCAACAATCTGCATGCTTGCGTTTCGTCAAGCCGAACTTTTGGAGCTTAGTTGGCTCGCACATTCGCTCTTTTGCAGCTCGGGACTTGAGGAGCTATTTTTACTTTCTACACTTTTGCAGAAATCTCTCTTTCTAGGTCAGTTTTTGACACAGTTTAAAAGCTATTCATCTCCAAATGAGTTCCCACACCTTCCACAGTGATTTGGGATTTTTGGGGGTACTCACTAAAATTTGGCAAAACATTAGTCTAGCTTTTAGCTGACCTGTTTTTAAGTCGCGCCCTGACATTGTAGCATCTTAATGAATCTAACACTAGACGTTATTGGCCGCCCGCCGTACTTTGAATACCGATTTCAGACGTTCAGATTCGCCAATTCGACAAAATCCCGGCGTTAGACAAATAGCGGTACTATGAATTAGGCCCACAGTTACATAGTTTGTGAGGTTGAAAAAAGACATCAGTCCATCCAGTTCAACCTATGATGTGTGTGTGTGTTTGCTGTTAACTGTACATTGTATACCCCTGTATGTTGTGGTCTTTAAGTTGCCCATCTAATAGTTTTTTGAAACTATTGATGCTCCCTGCTGATACCACTGCTTGTGGAAGAGAATTCCACATCCTTACTGCTCTGACAGTGAAGAACCCCTTACGTATTTCAAGGTTAAACCGTTTTTTCCTCTAGTTTTAGTGAGTAGCCACGTGTCTTTTTGTATTCCCTTGCTCTCAAAAGTTTGTTCCTTATGCTAGGGTCGCCAGTACAGTATTTTTACATGGATATCATATCCCCCCTCAATCGTCTCTTCTCCAGAGAGAATAATTTCAGTGCTTGTAGTCTTTTCTCATAGCCGATGCCCTCCATTCCCCTAATTATTTTTGTTGCCCTTCTCTGGACTCTCTCCAGTTCCAGCACGTCATTCCTGAGGACCGGTGCCCAGAACTGGACAGCATACTCCAGATGTGGCCAGACCAGTGTCTTGTAGAGTGGTAGAATAATTTCTTTATTTCTGGATTGAATCCCCTTTTTTATACATGCCAGTCATCTGGTGGCTTTGCTTGCAGCGGCTTGGCATTGCATGCCACTGCCAAGCCTGTTGTCTACCAGAACCCCCAGGTCCTTTTCCATCTTAGATTCACCCAGAGGTTTCCCCCCTAGTGAGTAGCTTGCTTTCGTGTTTCTGACGCCCAAGTGCATTACTTTCCATTTCTCAACATTAAACCTCATCTGCCATGTAGTTGCCCACCCCATTATTTTGTTCAGGTCCGCTTGTAAGGTTTCCACATCCTGTATCGAAGATATTGGCATGCTTAGTTTAGTATTATCCGCAAATACTGAGATTGTACTAGATATCCCCTCCTCTAGATCATTTATGAATAAATTAAACAGGAATGGTCCCTTGGAATAGGAATAGTGTGCCTTGTGACTTGATTTAGCGCTAGCAACTATTCGTTTTAGGTTTAGGGTACCTGCCGACCCCCCCAATAAAGGTTTAACCCCCTGATCACCCCCAGTCAACCCCTTAACCCCCTGTCACAGTGCACACTATATACAGTATATAGCAGTTTTGCTGATTTCTGTAATAGTGTGTCTTGTGACTTTAGCGCTAGCGACAGTTACTTTCTGACCCAAATAGGTTTAGAATATTCACCATCCCACCCAATAAAGATTTAACCCCCTAATTACCCCCAGTTAACCTCTTCATTGCCCTGTCACAGTGTCACTTTTATAGTGTACAGTTTTTTTTTGATCACTATCATTAGTGTCACAGGTGACATTAGTTAGCATTAACGCTAGTTAGCATCAGTCTAGGACAGCGCAGATCTCCGCCGTGTAGTTAGAAATATTAGTTAACCAGCCCCCATAACCCGGTCGGACCATGCTCCTATTAGTGTTACCCTAGCATTATCTAAACAGATTCCATCGCAAAAACCATGGCGAGTTATAGCTGACATCCTTAAACATAGCGACACCGTCGAGCTCTTAAAAAACTTCTCTAGCCGAATTCTTTTTAACAAATGAGGGGTCGGTTTCAGAGTCCGCGACTCTCTGGAATGCCCATAAAGCGTTCAGTAGAGGATTGTTGATACAACTGACTCACAGAGCAAACCTGGAAGAGGACGCAGCAAATTGACAAACTGACAGAGGAGATCAAAACTGTAGAAACCCTAAAACAATGTAAACCATTGCTGGGTCTAAAACAAAAGCTAACATATCTTAGACAGGAACTGAGAGCTCATTTACTCAATATCTATGAAAGAAACCTTAAAAAATTACAAGCTAGGCACTACACTACTAGTAATAAAGCTGGAAAACCTTTAGCTACCAAAATAAAAGGCCAAAAAACCCAGTCCAAGATCAAGTATATTATACACCCCCCCTCTAAAGAAAAACTCCATAACCCACGAGATATAGCGAATGCATTCAGCTGTTACTATGGCTCGCTATACAACCTCCAGGCCAATGACACTCCCTCGCCTACCCCAGAATGAATTAATGACTTCCAACCTTAACGCGCGACCAAGCTGACTCTCTCAATACTCCTTTTACCACAGAAGAATTGTGTAAGGCCATAGAGTCACTGCCACCAAATAAGGCCCCGGGTCCAGATGGACTAATAAGTGAATACTATAAACTGCTAAAAGAAACTCTGACTTTTTCAACGATGCTGCCTCCTCTTCTGTATTTCCAGCTGAAATGCTACAAGCAACGATAATCACACTACCCAAACCAGGTAAAGAACCGGATTCGCCACAAAACTTCCGCCCTATATCATTGTTCAATACAGACATAAAACTGTACGCTAAATTGGTTGCCACTAGATTAATGCAACACCTGCCCGATCTTATCCACATTGACCAAGCGGGATTCACGAAAGGTAGGCAAACAGTGGACGCAACCAGAAAACGTATCAATATTATTCATACAGCCACCCTCACTAGAACGCCTTCTCTGCTCCTTTCACTGGATGCAGAGAAGGCGTTTGACAGGGTCCACAGGGGCTACCTACGTGAGGTGCTCCAAAGGTTTGGAATACGAGACCAGATGCTTTCTGCAATATTGGCTCTTTATGCCAACCCTTCAGCCCAGGTACTAGTGGAAAATTTGCTGTTGCAACAATTTCTCATTTCTAATGGCACGCGGCAAGGGTGCCCTCTCTCCCCCCCTAATATTCAATATGGCTATTGAACCCCTAGCTCAAAAAATACGCTCAGACCCCCTTATCTCGGGTATAGCTATAGGTCCTCAGGAACACCGTATCAGCTTATTTGCAGATGACGTCATACTGATGTTCACAAACCCCTCCTCATCCCTACTCAGAATCAAACAAATCCTATCAGATTTTGGATCAATCTCATACTATAAAGTAATGAACCAAATCTAATCTACTAGACCTGGGGATTGATGGGACCACTAGAAACCTCCTCACGACAACATTCCCTTACAGGTGGGCTGACACGGGCATCAAATATCTTGGCATTACACTTACCAAATCGGTCAAAAACCTCTTTAAAGCCAACTACGTTCCATATACTGTATGTGTATATGTGTTCTATATATCTGTATATATACATATAAGTGTGTGTGTATATATACCCCTATAGAGAAGTTCAGATGTTTTGCCTGCCTCCAAAGACCCCATAAAAAATGCCCAAAAAACGCCTGCGCCAAAAAAAAAACGCCCAGGTGTGTTATTGCAGGGTTTTTTTGGGCATTTTTTTGGGGTCTTTGGAGGCAGGCAAAACATCTGAACTTCTGTATAGGGGTATATATACACACACACTTATATGTATTTTACACATACACATATATAGGTGTGATAGGAGCGGAGACATATTGGTGTTCAATATTTCATTAGTGCAAATATAGTGTTCTGCTACTTTCACACCTATATATGTGTATGTGTATATATATGTACATATAAGTGTGTGTGTATATATACCCCTATAGAGAAGTTCAGATGTTTTGCCTGCCTCCAAAGACCCCATAAAAAATGCCCAAAAAACCGCCTGCGCCAAAAAAAACGCCCAGGTGTGTTATTGCAGGGTTTTTTTTTTTTGGGCATTTTTGGGGTCTTTGGAGGCAGGCAAAACATCTGAACTTCTGTATAGGGGTATATATACACACACACTTATATGTATTTTACACATACACATATATACTGTAGGTGTGATAGGAGCGGAGACATATTGGTGTTCATTATTTCATTAGCGCAAATATAGTGTTCTGCTACACCTATATATATATATAAGTGTGTGTGTATATATACCCCTACACAGAAGTTCTGATGTTATGCCTGCCTCCAATAACCCCCCAAAAATGCCCAAAAAAATGCTTGCTACAAAACCGGCAAGGTGTGGAAATAGCGGAGCCATATCCCTGTTTTATATTAATTCTAATACAAACAACCTTTTTTTTCTGGTTCTGGACATGCTACAGAGCTGAAACTTCACAGGTACACATTTTAGACCCTCCAGACACCAAAGAAATCTCTTTTTTTTTTTTTCAATAGATTTTTCAATAATTGGCTCTCTATCAAAAATGACAATTTTTAAGAACTTTTTTTGTGTGATTAATAGTCCCTGGGGCATGACCCAGAAACCTAGGCACTTTTTAGGGGCATTTATTGGGTTTTAGGGCTTCAAAATGGTGTTTTTTGAATACCGAAGTTCGGGTCCCAATGATTTCAATGGGGTTCTGAAATCCGGGCCGAACTTTCGGGAAGTTCGGGTGTTCTGGTCGAACCGAACTTTTGAAAAGTTCGATCATCCCTACTCTCAAGCTTCATCAGGTTGGATGGGAGCGTCAGTGCACAGCCATTTTCAGATCTCTCCAGAGATATTCAAATCGGTTTCAGGAGTGTTCTCTGGCTAGGACACTCAAGGACATTCACAGAGTTGTCCTGTAGCTACTCCTTTGTTATCATGGCTGTGTGCTTAGGGTCGTTATTTGTTAGAAGATGAACCTTCGCTCCAGTCTGAGGTCCAGAGGGCTCTGGAGCAGGTTTTCGTCAAGGATGTCTCTGTACATTGCTGCATTCATCTCTCCCTCAATCCTGACTGGTCTCCCAGTTCCGGCCACTGAAAAACATCCCCACAGCATGATGCTGCCACCGCAATGCTTCACTGTAGGAATGGTATTGACCAGGTGATGAGCGGTGCCTGGTTTTCTCCAAACATGACGCTTGCCATTCAGGCCAAAAAGTTCAATCTTTGTTTCATCAGACCAGAGAATTTTGTTTCTAATGATGTAAGAGTCCTTCAGGTGCCTTTTGGCAAACTCCAAGTGGTCTGCCATGTGCCTTTTACTGAGGAGTGGCTTTTGTCTGGCCACTCTACCATACAGGCCTGATTGGTGGAGTGCTGCAGAGATGTTTGTTCTTCTGGAAGGTTCTCCTCTCTCCATAGAGAAATGCTGGAGCTCTGTCAGAGTGACCATTGGGTTCTTGGTCATCTCCCTGATTAAGGCCCTTCCATCCCAAACACTTAGTTTGGCAGGGCGGCCCACTCTAGCAAGAGTCCTGATGGTTCCAAACTTCTCCCATTTACGGGTGATGGAGGCCACTGTGCTCATTGGGACCTTCAATGCTGCAGAAATTTTTATGTACCATTCCCTAGATCTGTGCCTCCATACAATCCCGTCTTTAAGGTCTACAGACAATTCATTGGACTTCATTGGTTGGTTTTAGCTCTGAAAAGCCCTGTTAATTGTGGGACCTTATATAGACAGGTGTGTGCTTTTTCAAATCATGTCCAATTAACTGAGATTACCACAGTGTGACTCCAATCAAGTTTCAGAAACATCTCAGATGATCAGTGGAATCAGGATGCACCTGAGCTCAATTTTGAGTGTCATGCCAAACGCTGTAAATACTTATGTATGTGTGATTTTTTTTGTTTTCTATTTTTAATAAATTTGCAAAGATTTCAAACAAACTTCTTTCAAGTTGTCATTATGGGGTATTGTTTGTAAAATGTTAATAAAAATAATGAATGTAATCCGTTTTGGAATAAGGCTGTAGCATATCAAAATGTGGAAAAAGTGAAACGCTGTGAATACATTCCGGATTCACTCTATTTCAATTGCTTCTAAAGACGGCTTTGCAATTTCCCTATGGTGACTACATTACGGCTCATGCTAGGAGAGTGGAGCAAAAAGCATGTTTTCACAGCAGATGTCAAAGTTATTCCCTTGTAAAGAGGAAAGTGTCCAGCTTTTGGAGTCACCCCTTTTGGTCAGTGTGTCCCTTATGGGATTGGTCAGGTACATTAATTTACCATTAAAAGATGATGTGGCCTTCAAGGAAGCACTCATTCACTACATTTGTTCATAGAAGATGAAGCTTAAATTGAAAGCAAGGTTCTGTGACTGATGTGGTTGTGTGACAATCTGGCTTCCTGCCTCAAGATAAATGTCTGAGTTGGCAGTTGGCAAATAAAGAACAGGGTCATCAGACCCCTACACAGTCCTTCTGTAATTAGAAACCCCAACCTTTCTCTGCTGCTAGAGAACATACCAGTGGTAAGGTACTGAATTGTCCTGGTATTTCTCTCTTCACATGTCAGCAACTGCATGCCTGGTGACTATCAGGACCATGGTCTCTCCTGTCCTGGTGTTGAGTGGCACCCCTTTCCAGGGGTTTCTCTTCAACAGTGGATATGCACCAAACTATATCTCACAGACACCTAGTAAAAATGTTTTCAGTTGCCAGACAGTGGCACAAGGTCATGTTTTTCATCCAACTCCAGAAAAGCTGAAGTTAGCAGCCTGGATTCTGGGAGTCAAAGGTTTGCGGATTTAGGTTGCTCGTCCCCGTTTTGGCCAACCCGGTGTTCCGTGAGAATTACCTACCCCGTGAGAAAAACCTACCCTGGCAGTGCGCATGCTCACAGCCCCTAGTGTGCATGCGCACTAGTCTGAAATGATGACTCTTCCGTGGAAAAAACCTACCATCGCGGCGGGTACATTAAAACAGCTGTACTGCAATATGAGTAAGCTCCGCTCCTTGCCCTGTCACTTCCCTGATCTTGTCTACTAAATATAAAAGCGGCTGGCGGCTCCGTGATTTATGTTGTCATACAGCCGCCGCCGGTTTTATATTTAGTAGACAAGACCAGGGAAGTGTCAGGGATAGCAGTGGAGATCACATGATATTTCTGGCGAGCTGTTTTAATGTAATTCCGCGGCGTTACAGACACTTTCGTACACCGGAAGTGACGAGGGTAGGTTTTTCTCACGGGTAGGTAATTCTCACGGAACACCGGCACGGAGAGAGGCGCCACCTTGTGGGCGCCTAACACTGAGCGTATGTCTTTTTCCATTTGATATCTCCCTCGAGATATCCAACATACGCTCAGTTAGCCCCGCCCGCGTTCCACGCCGACGGAGCATCTTCCGTGTCGGTAGAACGCAGGCGCCGGCCATGCCGTCATTGCGTCACGCCCGCGGACGTGCGCACCACTCCGAGGACGCGCCCGGCCCCTGTGATCCAGGGAGTCGGCTGCAGAAAGCAGCTGATGGCCATCCAGCTGATTGATTCAATCAAGCCACCCCCATCAGGCATTATTAAACCGGGCTCCTGACGGCATTCATATGCACAGTCTGCCGGTCAGGAGCTTGGTGTCTTGCACACACTAGGATCTTTATTGTTGCCCCGTAAAAAGGTAAGCGATTACTTCTATTTCCTACTACCACTTTGCCTCTTCCCTCTCTCCCCATATAATCTAAGCTACATTGGCATCATATACATATATAGCTGTTTGGGGCATAAACCACCCCCCCCCCTTTTTTTTTCTCTCATTTGTTCATTCATGTTAAAAGAAACATTATACAGTATTTATATCATTCTTTCCCCTTACATAGGGAAGTACTTCAATAAAAAAGCTTTGGTTTTAACCAAACATTGAATGCCATATTTTTCTGGCCTTGAGTTTCACTTTTTAACCAATATCAGAGCCTTTAATACATCTAGTCTTCAGCAAGTGAAGGGTATGTCATTTTTATATAGTCTTTTATGGCCCCTTTTCAGTGAGACCTTCAGCCACCTTGGACTCCAGTTGTCCATAATAGGGGACACACAGCCGAGCAACCATCTGGTGAACATCCAAACACATCCTGTTTCTCCCAGGTCATACAATACCAGTCAGGCTCCAACTAATCCTGTTTTGATTTTAATCTCAGCAAGCATTCAATGTTCACAAGCAGCAAACCATGTAAGTTTATTTTCATGTTTTATTTGGACCATTATATAAATCATATTCTATTGTATCGTTTTGTGATGACCTGTCAAGTGTTTATATGAGTGGTCTTATGATTATATTTAACATTAACAGAAAATCACCCAAAGTCACCCCTGATGAAGAAGCTGCCCAGTCACTTTGAAACGCGTTGGGTACCGACTTTGTACTGTGTGGTTGGTTTCTGATATGATGAAATGTTTTCTGCTTGCTCCTGTTTTTAACCACTTGCCAACCGCCGCCTGACTATATACGGCAGCGGTCAGCCCCTCTCAGGCAAATTGACGTACCGGTACGTCACTAGCCTGGGAGCGAATAGGGGGCGAGCGCGCGTGTGACCGGCGGACCCAATGTCCGCCGGTCACTCGCGATCGTCGAGCAGAGAGGGAGAAAGGCAGGCGGCTAGTGTAAACAAAGCCGCCTGTCATTCTCCCCTGTGTAAAAACACAGATCACTCGGTCCTGCTATGTAGGACCGTTGATCTATGCTATTACACCACTAGCCACAACCAATGACAGTTAGAAACACGCCCCTAGGGACACACTTAACCCCTCCCTCTCCAATAAAGTTAACCCCTTCCCTCCCAGTGTCATTTTTACAGTAGCAGTGCATATGTATAGCACTGATTACTGTAGTAATGTCACTGGTACCCCCAAAAGTGTCAAAAATGTCAGTCAAGGGTCCGATCTGTCCACCGCAAAAAAAATCGCAGATCGCCGTCATTACGTGTTAAAAAAAAAAAACAACAAAAATGACAAAAATCTTTCCCTTAGTTAGTAAACATAATAACTTTTGCGCAAACCAATCAAAATACGCTTATTGTGATTTTTTTTTTTACCAAACATAGGTAGCAGAAAACAAATTGGTTAAAAATTAAAAAAAAATTAGATTTTTACATTTTGGGGGGGGGGGGGGGAATTTCATATAAAAAATGTGAAAATTTTGTTATTTTTGCAAAATTGTCGCTCTTTTTTTGTTTATAGCGCATGATCAAAAGATCGCACAGGTGATCAAATACCACCAAAAGAAAGCTCTGTTTGTGGGGAAAAAAAGGACATCAAATTCGTTTTGGTACAGCGTCGCACGACCGCGCAATTGTCCGTTAAAGTCACGCAGTGCCGAATCGCAAAATACCCCCTGGTCAGGAAGGGGGTAAAATCTTCCGGGGCTTAAGTGGTTAATGTTGATTATGTTTGTTAATAAAATGTATTACTTTTTCAATTTCAATTTAATTTTTTTGTGCCTTTAAAATCCCACCCCAGGGGAACTCCCAAACCTTTTGTCTCATGACCTAGGGATGTGGCACATTTGTAGAAACCCTGCCAAGAGCACAGTTGTTTCATAACCAGGTAGCAAATACCATTCCCTGTCCTCTCTTGACAGGCTTTCCTACTATTTACATTTTGTGGTTTAACCTTCAGGTTCAACCCTTTTTGGATTTATGTTGTTCCATTTCATTGTTGAAGTCGAAGTCTACAAGAAGTAAAATGTATTGATTTATATTGTATTCTGTTGACAGTATCTGAGGTGTACTAATACCATCCATAACATGTCCAACTGATGATTGGGACACTCTTATGTCCAAATACCTTGATGATTTTGGTAAGAAAGAATTTATTGAAACCGAACTCCTTTCCTTATTTTTTCAACTTTCTAAACTTTTGGAAAAAAAATCTGCTTATTTTTGGCATATCAAATCCTTTAAAGATTATCTACAAGAGAATATCAATCCCTTTGGGCTCAGGATACAGGTCTTCCCATTATTGGAGGACCTGAGTCCTGCGTTCAAGGCCAACTGGGAAAAATCACTTTGTGATTGTTCTGCTTCCCTGATGAACCTTCTTATTGAGGAATACACAATCCCGTCAAAAAAATTGGACAGACATTGGATTAGTCTGTGAAAAAAGAATTATAAAACACATAGGATGTTACAAGAGCATGAAACTAAGCTCAAGGAACATCTTGAGTTGTATAACAAAAATATTCTCATGAAGAAACAAAAGAAACTTAGCCGTGTGTAGCGCTATTTTGATCACTCTTGGCGGCTACTGGGGTATGATGACGCCACCTGTGTAGTATTTAGGAGCAGAGTCTATATAATCTGTGTGATCAGGACAGGATTTATAGTAAGCGCCAGTGCCTCCACTCAATCAGGGCTTGTGATTAGCAAGTGAAATCCCAATTGAGAAAACATATCCATATAGAGAGTAATCCAAACAGCAGAGTGTTTAAATGTCCATGTATTGAAGAAATAACATTCAGTGAACCATACATTATAAGATATTTCCTCATAGGAACATGAAATCATTAGCAGTGTCTCTGTGTGTCTCAGTGAGGGGATGTTACAGCACTTACAGTCTGTTTTCTCAGCAGGGCTTGTCTGTGTCTACTCATGTGTTCTCTTTTGTCCAGTCTCACCCAGAAATCCTTGCTCTGCCCTTTTTGATGACCTCATCCTTCTTGCAGAGAGAGAAAGAAAGCACAGCAGCCATATTGACAAAGGGCAAAACAAACACTGCATAACAGGAATACACACTTGAAAGATGGGCAAAGAAATCATCACATCACTACACGTGATAGAAATGCCTTTCAACAAGGCAGGGCCTACAATTGGACCCAAAACAAACAAACAAATAATTTCTCCACCAAGAAAGACTTCAAGTCTGTCGATCATTAATTTGTCTAGCTATACATTATCTGAGGATGAATCTGCGATACTCCAGAAGGGTCTCAGTTTTTGCCCGAGCGCTAAACTTGATAAGTTTGAGCTTGTAAAGGATCTCCACCTATTTGCGCGTAAGCTCAATTTCAAAACTCTTTTTCACAAAGAGGATAGGAATAATACACAGGATACCCCTAAAGATCCCACACTAGACATAATAATCTCGCTCTTGGAGGAAAACGATGATTTAATCAACCGTATCAATTTACCTTCTCTACTAGCTGGGATCCACACGGATCAACCCTCCCCTTCCACCCAACCCTCACATCTTAAGAAGAAGTCAGACAAATATCCCACAATACAAATTCTAACATTAACACCTTCTTAAAACTAGTATCTAAAAAGCTTGACAAATTAAACACTCATTCTTCCCTTGAATCAAATATCACACTGAAGCAGAGACAAGCTATCAACAAATTAGCCGATAATCATTCCATTGTGATCAAACAGGCGGACAAGGGGGGCAGCGTTGTCCTTATGGACAACGCCCATTACGTCGAGATGTGTTTAAAAATTCTTAAAAACTACAATTGGTATAGACGAATCACTACAGACATTGTTCTCAAATACCAGCATGAATTTTATGAACTTGTTGATCTTGCGTACCTTAACAACACTATTCTCAAACACACTTGGGAATATATCCGCACAGCCTTTCCTATCATGCCCACATTCTATGCACTTCCCAAAGATCATAAAACCCTACAAACCCTCCCGGGAGACCCATAATTTCCGGTCGGGGATCAATCTCTGAGAATGCCAGCAAATTGGTTGATTATTTTCTAAAACCTTTTTTCACATGCCTACCCTCTTACACCCGTGATACTATTCATTTTTTGGAAAAAATCGACAATATGATTTTCTCACAAGAATCCTTGTTAGTTACCATCGATGTCGAGGCTTTGTACAGCTCGATCCCCCATGATAGGGGGATCGCGGCTGTACGACACACCATTTCCCATTGGGACAAACATGATGCCTACGGTGAGTTCATTTTGTCCCTTTTGCAATATATTCTTACCCACCACGTTTTTACTTTTCATGGCTCCCACTACCTCCAGGTACAGGGAGTAGCGATGGGGACATGTTGTTGTAACGCTCCTGCGTTTTTATACGGTGTGGATTTTCAGCTGCAGAAATAGTTCCACGTCAGCAGTCATGTAAGAGATATGGTGAGTTACCATTCCCAACCTCAATGACTCATCATGTGTGGAAGGTCTTATTTCAGCCAGTAAATACACACAATTAGCAAGCTGGTTCCTAGAGTGACGTTATGCATGTGGTAACACAATGATGAAGGTTGAGGGATAGGTTGAGTGGAGGTGGTAGGTGATAGACACTTGAAGGTGAGACAGTAGCAGATGGATGCAGGAAGGTTTAGCAATGTTGTATGATAGCAGATGATAGAATAGCAGGTGGATATACAAAAGAGATCAACCCCGTGCAGAAAAGTAGCAGTAGTCTCAAGAGCTAGCAATCTAGTTTATGCAGATGTGATAAACAGTCTCTACTATGCAGAGCTAGATAGTGTAAGCTTAGTATAAGTTTATAGAGAATTCCCCTGCGGGGTACTTAGCACTATTAGCGATACAGCCGAAGGGTGGTTCAGGAGAGGCGGATGATCCAGTAGCGGGATACAGGGATCAGCGCAGCGAGGTTCCGTCAGCGAAGTAAGCTTGCAAGCATGGAAGCTTCAAGCAAGGTTAGCATCCAGATAAGGGTGTTTGAACGAACACATGTGAGTGAGAACCGACGCCTTAAATAGCCATCTAGTCCGGCGCTGAGTGATGACAGCTCCAGTCTTAAAGGTGTATGCGCACCTTTCCAAAAGTAAATGGTAGGGCGCATACACTTGTGGAAAGTGTAATTTAGGGTACCAAAGGTACCGGAACATTACAGTTGTGCCCCATCCTACGCTAACCTGTACCTTGGGGAGTGGGAGCAATTGTTTCTATCAGACGAGCCTTTGTCTATGTATACTGACCACATCACCATGTGGGTCCGTTACATAGATGACATTTTTCTAATCTGGGAGGGCCTCCTTGATCTCTTACACAACTGTCTCAACAGAATGAATAGAAACAAATTCAATCTTACATTCAACATGAATGTGGATCCCGCTAGTGTCACATTTCTGGATGTGGAGGTTTCCAGGGGGGAGGGTGATGTTCTCCGCAGTGGTCTCTACTGGCCATCCTCCATGCTTCTAGCTTCCATCCAGAACCTCTAGTGCGCTCAATTCCATTTGGCCAATACTTACGGCTGAGACGCAATTGTACGGATTTGGATACTTTACAAAAAGTAGCAGATGAATTACGGGACAGACTATCATTAAGAGGCTATTCCAGGAACTCCCTAAAAAAAGCTTACAAGAAGGCCTTGAATAGCAACAGACATGAGCTGTTGCTCCCTAAGACCCGCAAAGAGAACCACACCCTTAGGATTATTACAAAATATTCCGACCAACACTCTAATATAAGAAGCATTGTTGCGAAATACTGGCACTTGTTGGCATTGGATCCGACTCTTGGACCCCATGTATCAGAAACACCTCACTTTACTTTTAGGAGAGCACATGCCCTCAGAGACAAATATTAGTACAAAGTGAATAAAAGGGCAACGTCACAAATGATCCCTGCAAATATAAAGGCAAATACATGTGCGGTACTTGTAATTATTGTAGGTACATGCACACACGAAAAAACCCTGTTCTATCAAATGGTCAAAAATTTATAGCCAAGCATTTCGCCAATTGCCGCACTCGCGGAGTGGTTTACCTGCTCCTCTGTGACTGCGGCTGTTTCTATGTGGGAAAAACAAAACTAGAGTTCTGGAAGCGGGCCTACCGGCACATCAAAAGTATGAGGTCTTGTGACCCTGAATTACCCCTCGGTCGCCATGTAAGCCTGGTGCATGCAGGTAAATTCCCTAAACTCAAATTTCTTATTTTGGACCATATCCACCCCAGTTTCAGAGGCGGAGACTGGAACAAACACCTCCTGCAGATGGAACTGAGGTGGATATATTCATTGAGAGCCACTGAGCCCCCAGGCCTCAATGACGTGATCTCCTTTAAACCCTTCCTAGAAGGTTTTACCTCGGGTGGTATGGAGAAATAATCTTCCAGCCATCCATCATCCCTATTTCTCCTAGATGGACTTGCTTTTTTTTTTTTTTCCCCACCTATTACAGTATATTCCCCTCTGGAAACTGTCTTATCAACTACAGGTGTTGGAATTATGACTGGTGTTGACCTGGATACAACACTATTTACTTTGGGATACCCATATTTAATCTAATTTTTTTGCTCTGTTTATAAATATCTGTGTTTTCTTTTTGAGCATACTATTTATAAGTGACTATAGTTTATTTATTGGACCTGTCATTAAGAATAAGGTTTCTTTTCAAAATATAATCTATCTTCAAATTTCAAGCATATTTCTCTGTTCACAGACGCTGCCATTGATTCTGTGTGTCCCCGTTTTGGCCAACCCGGCACGGAGAGAGGCGCCACCTTGTGGGCGCCTAACACTAAGCCTATGTCTTTTTCCATCCCTCGAGATATCGAGATATCCAACATACGTTCAGTTAGCCCCGCCCGCGTTCCACGCCGACGGAGCATCTTCCGTGCCGGTGGAATGCAGGCGCCGGTCACGCCTTCATTGATTCACGCCCACGGACGTGCTCACCACTCCGAGGACGCACTCGGCCCCTGTGATCCAGGGAGTCCGCGGCAGAAAGCAGCTGATGGCCATCCAGCTGATTGATTCAATCAAGCCACCCCCATCAGGTATTATTTAACCGGGCTCTTGATGGCATTCATATGCACAGTCTGCCGGTGTAACGTTAGAAAACCATACCCTGTGAGAAATCCATATCCACGTCACTTCCTGTCAGGAACAGCTGAGCAGCGTAGCAGTGCGCATGCCCACAGCTCAGGATACGTCATTGAACAGCTGAGGAGCTGTTCAATGACCGGTGTTCCGTGAAAAAAACATACCGTTAAAAATCCATACCCCCGTCACTTCCGGTGCATCTACGTCAGCACCTACGTCATTGAACAACTGAGGAGCTGACTAGTGCGCATGCTCGGAGGGTATGGATTTTTCACGGCAGTGTGTGTAACGTTACACTTGCGGCGTTTACAGTAAAACAGCTCGGCTGTCAACGACTCAGGTGTTGCGGCGGTTACATTAAAAGAGCTCGGTTGCACTGATCTCGGCTCCGTGATTTATCTTTTCATACACCCGCCACCGCTGTCATATTTAGTAGCCGAGATCAGAGAAGTGACAGGGATAGGAGCGGAGATGACTCCTAGTGCAACCGAGCTCTTTTAATGTAACCGCCGTAACACCTGAGTCGTTGACAGCCGAGCTGTTTTACTATAAACGCCGCAAGTGTAACGTTACACACACTGCTGTGAAAAATCCATACCCTCCGAGCATGTGCACTAGTCAGCTCCTCAGTTGTTCAATGACGTAGGTGCTGACGTAGGTGCACCGGAAGTGACGGGGGTATGGATTTTTAACGGGTATGGTTTTTTCACGGAACACCGGTCAGGAGCTTGGTGTCTTGCACACACTAGGATTTTTATTGTTGCCCCGTAAAAAAGGTAAGCGATTACTTCTATTTCCTATTACCACTTTGCCTCTTCTCTCTCTCCCCATATAATCTAAGCTACATTGGCATCATATACATATACAGTATAGCTGTTTGGGGCATAAACCACCCCCCCCCTTTTTTTCTCTCATTTGTTCATTCATCTTAAAAGAAAAATTATATTTATATCATTCTTTTCCCTTACATAGGGAAAGTTGTCTTTTTCAAGACAAGTACTTCAATAAAAATGCTTTGGTTTTAACCAAACATTGAATGCCATATTTTTCTGGCCTTGAGTTTCACTTTTTAACCAATCTCAGAGCCTTTACTACATCTAGTCTTCAGCAAGTGAAGGGTATGTCATTTTTTTTCATTATAGTCTTTTATGGCCCCTTTTCAGTGAGACATTCAGCCACCTTGGACTCCAGTTGTCCATAATAGGGGACACATAGCTGGGCAACAATCTGGTGAACATCCAAACGCATCCTGTTTCTCCCAGGTCATACCATACCAGTCAGGCTCCAACTAATACTGTTTTGATTTTAATCTCAGCAAGCATTCAATGTTCACAAGCAGCAAACCATGTAAGTTTATTTTCATGTTTTATTTGGACCATTATATAAATCATATTCTATTGTATCGTTTTGTGATGACCTGTCAAGTGTTTATATGAGTGGTCTTAAGATTATATTTAACATTAACAGAAAACCACCCAAAGTCACCCCTGATGAAGAAGCTGCCCAGTCACTTCGAAACGCGTTGGGTACCGACTTTGTACTGTGTGGTTGGTTTCTGATATGATTAAATGTTTTCTGCTTGCTCCTGTTTTTAATGTTGATTATGTTTGTTAATAAAATGTATTACTTTTTCAATTTTTAGATTTAATTTTTTTGTGCCTTTAAAATCCCACCCCAGGGGAACTCCCATACCTTTTGTTTCGAGAATGGTAGATGCCCTCATGCAAGCACGGAAGAGCAACATAAACAAAGACTGCAACAAAGTCTGGCAAAATCCCAAGAATATGCTACATCAGAAGTTTTCTCCAGGAAAGCAAAAGTTTATCATGTCCTCGGTTTTCTTCGAAGAGGTCTTGACATGGGCCTGAGCGCAAACACACTGAAAGGACCCATCTCTTCCATGTTAGCCCTTAGCAGGACACAGTGGACCTCTGATTCTTCAAATTTACATAGTAGATCTAAGGCCTCCCAGAGCCCCCACGTTTCTATATGGGATCTCACAATAGTACTCAACTACCTGCCTGCTCCAAAAATCTTTGATGGAGTTGTTGCTATGGGAATTACCAGCTTTCCTGGTGGCAGTAGCCTCAGGTAGGAAGGTTTCTGAGTTGACAGCTCTAGGGTATAAAGAACCTTATAAGTCCTTCCTGGCGGACAGGGTTATTCTGCTCCCAATGCTGGATTCTATTTTAAAAGTGGCCTTGAGATTCTAATGAAGAAATCGTATTGCCTACTTTTCAATTAGAAGATGGGAAAAAAGTTAGCCCTTTGGATGTCGGGGAGAAACTGAAGATGTATATCCATGCTACCCCAAATTTCAGGGCATCAGATATCCTGTTTGTGGTTACCAGAGGTTCACGCAAGGGGGGGGCCAGATCTTCGAGCAGAGTGATTGCTTCTTGGATTGTAAAAGTGATCTCCCTCTCATATAAGGATAGGGGGTTGGTCCTTTTGGAAGAAATAATGGCATGCTCTACATGAAGCATCTTAACCTTCTGGGTAGCCTGTAGCGACTCAATAAAGTCAATGTTCAAGGCGGCAATGCGGTCTATCGCATTGATCGGACATTATTAACAATTGTTAATTTTGGCGAAACGGTTATCTCGTTAGCCGGAGGCCATAATTAATCCTATTTTGTTTCCGCATTATCCCACCCTAGTTAGCTAGTTAGTTCCCAGTGGTAGGCCGACATGGTGCTGTCAGGAAAATGGAAAACTGAACATCAAATTACTGTAATTTTCCTTTCGTAACGAGCTCCATGTCAGCACAGACTCCAATCCAGGTGGAGAAAATCGAGTTATGAAACACTGGCCTGAAGGAGGGAGTCAGATTTATGAGTTAGGTCCTGCAAGTGGGGGTATGAGTAGAACATACCCAGAGGTAGGCTGACATGGAGCTCGTCAGGAAAGAAAAATTGCGGTAAGTATTTGATATTCAATTTTCAGTTTTTGTCCCACAACAGATAACAAGGAGTGTAATTTGTTGAAGTTAATTTAATAAACTTCAAGTTCTAGTGGTACCTACTCTCATTCCTGCTTACATCAAACCTAATCAAGCTGTGGTCACTACAAAATTTCACCAGCTTGCTGTAATACTGTTCTGTATTACTAGATCAGATCTAGCATTTTTCTAGTTGTGGCATTTGACCCATAAAATTATCGCACAGAATGTTTAAGCCTTAGTTAGGTGTTTAACTTTATTTGTCCGATCAATGTTTTAAATTTATCTAAAGCCAAATATTTTTAAGATTTAGATAGAATAGTGAATATCCCACTGGGAACATTTTCCTCCAAGCTACAGTTTCTAAAGCAAGCAAAATACTTTCTAAGGAGAGACGAGACATAATTTTGCCATTTAAAAATGGGTGTACTTGCTCGCTGCTATGTTGGCTATTGAGTGCTTTAAGACTACAAAACTTGCAAAGGGGATCGCTCACACCTATACACACTCTCTAAATGTGTATCAATGTGCAAAATTATATTCAAAAGTGGTGCTGCGTCCCCAAATGCTAATGTGCTAGTATCCCTTTAAATCTGTTTGCATAGAAATTTTCAGAATCAGCATATCATATGAATCCATATATAACATAAACAAAACTAACAATGCATCAGTCCATAAAGTATAATTTAGTATGAATTCACTTGTATATGCTCAATCTTTCATAAAAAAAAACAGGCTTGTGTTCACATAGCCAAACGACTTAAAGCGGAGTTCCAGCCTAAACACACACTCACCTGTCCAACGGCCCAGCAATGCGGCCGCCCGAAGCCTTGCTCTTCTCCCTCTCTGTCTGTGGCGCAGGCATCACTGGTGTGGGCACCCCGGCTGTGACAGTTGTCGGCTTCACAGCCGGGTACGCACTGCGCATGCGTGAGTTGCGCTATGTGTCGTGATTGGCCGGCAATCTTCTGGGACCTCTGACATGTCCCAGAAGATTGCAGGGAGGGAGTGGGGGGGGAGAACTTCCGCTCAGGTCGCCGCAGCGCTCCGAGCAGAAGAGGGAGCGGGTACCTGTCAAAACTAGGTACCCGCTCCCCCCCCCAAAAAAAATGACATGCCAAATGTTAGAGCTGCCTAAAGCGGAAGTTCCACTTTTGGGTGGAACTCCGCTTTAATTAGTGTTTACCACTATGTGCTCCAATCATCCACACACATATAGTGTTGTTTTCCTCTCTGGGGATCTGTCTTATGCTGTTTCACTCCTTTGGTGGCAATCTTGAGTTTCGAATCCTCCTTCTCTTACACTTATCTATTCCGTATATTTCAATGATTGCATACTTTCGCTCATGTTCATTAAGCTTTCTGCTCAGGTACACCACAGGGTGTTCTTCCCCGTTGTGTACCTGTGACAATACTGCCCCAATACCTACTACCTACATCAGATGCATCCGTCTGAATCAAGAAATCCTTTGAGAAATCAGGGGAGTACAACACTGACTGTGCACAAAGAGCCTTTCTTAAGACTTGGAAAGACTCCTCTGCTATTGGGAACCATTTCACCATTACTGATTCTGTCAGACTCAATACCCTGCGCAACACTTCCTGAGCACACTGATGTGCTGTCATGAGTCTGCAACCTAAAGGGTTAACCTAGAGCAGACTAATTGCAATAATTGGCAAACAGGCTGCCTTATTTAAACAGCCCAGCAGCACTGCACTTTGCTGTGTTGTCTTCAGCTCTCCTGTATCCTGTGCCTGTTATATCTGCTGTTCCTGTTTACCTGACCCGGCTTGTCTTTGGATTCCGATTGTTCCTGTTTACCTGACCCGGCTTGTCTTTGGATTCTGATTACCTGCTGCCCGCCCTGACCTTGGCTTGTCCTGACTATCCTCCTGTCTCGTCCTGATCTGTTTACCTGCTACCGGCTATTGGTCCTGGACCTGTTCCTGGCTCTCCCAGGGAATCCGGGGGACCGTGACCTGGTGTTAGCAAGCAGCCAAATCCATCCCCACCATCTGGGGCCCTGGTGAAAACCGGCTAACACTTAGACTCCGCGCCTCTGGTGAACCTGTGCCACGCCAGTTGCCCGGTAAGCCACTCCTCTTACGTCAGGCTCTGCCACGTTACCCCGTGACAGATTGTTTCCCTTTCGTAAGGTCAGTCAGTGGGGCAGCTAGAGTTGCAAAATTCAGGATAAACCTCCTATAGTACCCTGCAATCCCAAGAAAGGCTCTGACCTGCTTTTTGTTTGCGGGACGTAGCCATTCTTGGATGGCTTCTACTTTAACTGAGGTTTAATGACTCCACAACCAATAGTGTAGCCCAAATACCTGGCTTCCTCTAAACCAATAGCACATTATTTTTGGTTCGCTGTAAAACCTTCCTTGAAGAGGGAATCCAGAACAGCCTGTACACGGGGCAAGTGAGACTCCCAGTCAGTGCTATGCACCACTATATTGTCCAGATAGGCTGCTGCATACTGTCGGTCAGGTCTTAAGGTCCTGTCCATGGCCCTCTGAAATGTTGCAGGGGCATTTTGCAACCCAAAAGGCATTTTTTTGTACTGAAACAAACCCTCTGGGGTCACAAACCCAGTAATTTCTTTGGCGCTACCAGTCAGGGGTATTTGCCAATATCCTTTGGTCAAGTCCAAAGTAGTTAGGAAACGGGCTTTGCCAAGTCTGTCCATAAGTATACACACCTACACAGGTTGAACTGGATGGACTATTGTCTTTATTCAACCTCAACTACTATGTAACTATGTAACTAAGTTTGTCCACCCTGGGCATTGGGCATGTGTCAAACTTTGTCACTGCACTAAGCTTTCTGCAGTCGTTAAAAAACCTCCAAGTACCATCTGGTTTTGGAACTAAAATGATGGGGCTAGACCAGTCACTATTGGAATCCTCAATGACATCTAGCTCCAGCATCCTTTTTACTTCATTACTAATGTCGTTTCTGCTAGCTTCAGGAATTCGGTACGGTTTGAGCTTGACACGGACCCCAGCTTCAGTAACAATATCATGCTGAACCGCTGAAGTTGTACCAGGTAACTCTGAAAATTTCTCTCTATTCCTTATTAGGAACTATAGCTTCTTGTATTTGGGAATAAGACAGGGTGTCTGGAATCGTGACCTCAGGGACCAGAGGGGACTCAGTACCCCCAGGTGTTTCAGGGACGGACCTCGCAGTCAAGGCCAGCCTATCCCTCCAGGGCTTTAACAGATTTATATGGTATACAGTATCTGCTCTGGCTTCCTTTTACCTGGTTGATGCACTTTATAATTGACCTCCCCAACTCTTTCCACTACTTCGAAGGGACCTTCCCACTTAGGCAGGAACTTGCTCTCAACAGTGGGAACTAACATCAGGGCCCTGTCACCAGGTGAGAAGACACGAAGTCGGGCTCCCCTGTTGTATATTCTCTGTTGGGCTGCCTGGGCCTGCAGTAAGTGTTCTATTGGTAAGTGTTCCTTTACCATAGGCATGATCGCTGTAATCCTGTCCTGCATTTGAGCGATGTGCTCAATGACACTTTTGTGGGGTATCTGCTCCCCCTCCCCGGTTTTCTTGGCTATGTCTAAGAGTCCCAGAGGGTGTTTCCCATAAAGCAACTCAAACGGAGAGTATCCCGTAGAGGACTGGGGTACCTCCCTGATGGCGAACATCAAATACGGAATCAAGAAGTCCCAGTTTTTTCCATCCTTGTCCGCAACCTTTTTAACACACTCTTTAATGTTTTATTGAAGCATTCTACCAAGCCATTAGTTTGAGGGTGGTATACAGAGGTTCGCAACTTGGTCACGTTAAATTACTTGCACAACTCTCTAGTTATTCTTGACATAAATAGGGTGTGCAGTGTGTAAGGGAACTGCCTCAGGGTAACGGGTAGCATAATCCATGATTACAAGAATGTGTTGATGACCCCAGGCAGACTTGGGGAGTGGACCTATGAGGTCCATGGCAATCCTCTCAAAGGGCACTTCAATAATGGGTAAGGGCACTAAAGGACTTTGGAAGTGAGGTAGTGGGGCTGACATCTGACACACAGGACAGGATTGACAATAATTGTCAATATCTTTCTGTATCCCAGGCCAGTAAAACCTGCGTAACACCCTTTCAATGGTTTTTTCAACCCCTAAATGACCTCCTAGTAAGTGTCTATGAGCCAATTCCAGCACCACTCGTCTGTAAGGCTTAGGTACCACCAACTGTTCAACAATTTCATCGTTCTTTTTATATACACGATACAATAAATCCTCATTACTGCTGAAAGAAAAAAAAAAAAACAGGGCCTGTCCCCTGGTTTGACAGGTACATCATTAAGCACTACTACATTCTCCCAGGCCCTGGCAAGGGTAGGGTCTTTTCTCTGCTCAGTACCAAAGTTTTCCTTGTGCACATTAAGTTCAGCAAACTCCAATGTAGCCTCAGGGTCAGCAGAAGATTGTCCACCTTCACTGGCTGTGGGGACTTCCTCAGTTTTCTCCAGTTCTCCTGTCATAACAGAGAAAGGAAAATCCGGGGAACCTTGAGAGGAATCCCTTGAACCCATATTGTCGGTGCTGGCCAGGAGTTCTGGCTCCGCCACTGAGTCAGTTACTGTGACTGAGTCAGGATGGTCCCACAGTTCCCAAAAATTAGGGAAGTGGGGCACAAGTCCAAATGGATGGGTCACCGTACCTAAATCAGTTTTAAAGCTAACATTAGCTATGGAATACTCCCGAGTATCACCATGTAGACAAATCCCAGCAACTTTTTTAGCATTTCAATTCACAGTTTCAACCATTTCTGCTTTAACCAAAGTCACCAGACTTCCCAATTCCAGCAAGGCCGCAAAAGGCTTATTATTAACAGTCATTTGGCATATGTGTTTTTCTACACTTGGCGTTGCAGCGCATGAAACAGCAGCAAACATAGACTGCCTTCTAGGAGACATGTCACACTGCGTGGGTTCATCTGTCAATGGACAGTTTGCTGCAACATGTTCCAGTTCCTGGCAACGGAAACACCTGATGTTGCCCCAGTTTGGTTTGCTGACAGGCAGTGGCTTCCCTTGTTTGGGATGCCAAACTTCAGCTCTGGCACCAAAAATCCTCCCCCCTGTCTCCTTGCCATGCTGACCACCCACCTTCCCTGGAACAGTCTTACCGGTTGCCTGGGAAGACCGTGGCTTTGGGGGGAAAGTCCATGCAGCTGTAGGGGTGGTGACCAGGATCTCTGCAGCATAGTACCTCTCAACGAGCTCCACCAGGTTGTCCGCCGACTTGGGTCTCCTTGACTCACCCACTTCTGCAGAGGATTTGGTAATGACCTCAGGAACCGGTCCATGACCACACTCTCCACTATTTGTGGCCCAGACAAGGACTCCGGCTGTAGCCATTTTCGCACCAGGTGGATTAGGCCAAACATCTGTGATCTTGGGGGCCTCTTATCTCGGAAGATACTGTTGACCGTTGGGCTCGAACGGCCAAGGTAACACCGAGACGTGCCAGGATTTCCTGCTTGAGCTTCTCATATTCTCTTGCATCCACGGACTCCAAATCTTAATAGGCCTTCTGGGATTCCCCAGTAAGTAAGGGAGCGATCAGTCCTGCCTACTGGGTTTTGGGCCAGCCTTCCCTCTCAGTGGTTCTCTCAAATGTAACCAGAAAGGCCTCTGGGTCCTCGTCTGCAGTCATCTTGGACAGGAAGCGACCCACATGGATGGAACTGTATCATGTACCTGGTGCTGGAGGCCAATGGAGAGAGAGGGCTTCCCTTGCGGCTAAGTTCCAGACCCCCCTGAGGATGAGAACAGGAGAGGTCAGGCCCAAAGTAGCACGGGTCGCCTGCTGGACTGTGTGCAGGAGGATCCAGAGTACAGCTGGAGTGGAATCAGCAGACAGGTGGCGCCCGTGAGGTGTTTGCAGGACTTTCATAATGCTGAGACTGGAACGTGGTCAGGTGGATAGCCAAGATCAGGAGCCAGGTGGATATCAGAGCAAGCATGGTCAGGTGGATAGCCGAGGTCGAACACAGGAAGCAATCAGGAGACAGGTCAAGGACAAGCCGGGTTGGTAACAGGAGACAGGAACTGGAATATCACAAGGATAACACACTGGAGGAGCCGAAGATCAAACAGCAACTAAAATCACTGGCAGGCTTCCTTATATAGGCCCAGGTAAATTGCTGGTAGTGCTGCTGTGTCCTAAAGTCCTTCTCCTGCCAAAGTGCTGATAGCGTTGCTGGGTCCTATAGCCCTTCTCCTGGTGTTTGTGCCCTGACAAACTGTCTCTAACCCCTTCAGTTTTATCAGCAGACTCCTGTGCAAGTGTCTGCACCACCTCAACCAGCGGCTTTCTGTCTGCTTCTACAGCACTTGCCAGTTTTTCAAACATTAACTGGGTTTGCTCTTGTACAGCACCAATCTGTTGTTGATGCAAAGAGTTTGCTTGCTGCTGTGCAGCGTTGGATAACACCAACTGATTCAGGATTTCCTCCATGTTCAGTCACTCCAGGTACTGGCCCTTTAAATAGTAACTTACTACCACTGCCCGCAGGCCTTCACCATATGTAAGCTGGGGAACAGGTAGCAGGTACAAAGTTCCCTGGGATAAGCAGTCTTTCAGGCACAGATACCAAATTCCAGTGAGGTAGTGACAAACAGTGTTTATTGGTGCTATATACAAGTCTTTATACAAGTGCTGTACAGTGTTTTTAAGGAAAAACAAGCAGGAGAAAAACCAGAGTTAGACTTACCGGTAACTCTGTTTCTAGGAGTCGTCTAGGACAGCACAGGAGAGATAGGCTCCACCTCCAGAGACAGGAAACACAAAGGATCAGGTGAATAAAGGGGTGGACACCATCCATCTTCCCCAGTCTTTATCCAAGAACTCCCCAGACATGGCTTCTGAAACAAGACTAAAAAACACTCGCCCAAGGTTATAACAGCATATAGGGAGGGAATCCCTGCTGTCCTGGACGACTCCTAGAAACAGTATTACCGATAAGTCTAACTCTGGTTTTTCTCCAGTCGTCTGTCCAGGACAGCACAGGAGAGGATCAACGAGAACTTACCAGATTAGGGTGGGACTACAGCTTGAAGGACCTTCCTTCCAAACGCTTGATCCTGCGCATTGCGTAGGTCCATTCTGTAGTGCCTAATGAATGTCGAGAAGCTAGACCATGTGGCTGCTCGGCAAATTTGTTCTTGTGTTGCCCTGGCTCTCTCTGCCCGAGAGGCAGAAAGCGCCTGCGTGGAGTGAGCCAACAGAGAAAAAGGGCACTGTTTTTCAAACCTTTATATGCTTCCACTATTGCCTGTTTAATCCACCGGGCAATAGTGTTCTTTGAAGCTTGCTGCCCCCTATTTTTCCCGGAATGCAAGATAAACAGAGCATTCAATTTCCTAAAGCCCTTGGACAAATCTAAATAGCGTAATACACAGGCCCTTACATCTAAGAGGTGGAATTCTGCTTCCTTAGGTTTGGTAGGGGACACACAGAAGGAGGGTAACACATTCTCCTGAGCCCTATGGAAACTGGAGGCCACTTTAGGTAGGAATCCCGGATCTATACGCATCACCAACCTGTCTTCAAAAATTTGGAGAAAAGGTTCCTTGACTGAAAGCACCTGTAACTCACTAATGCGTAATCGCAACCAGGAAGGCCGTCTTAAAGGTAAGTATACTTCAATAACAGGTCTTCACCCTGCGAAAGCTTTATCCAGTCCTGTAGTACTATCGACAAGTCCCATTTAGGAAGAACTCTAAATAGAACTGGTCTTATTCTGGATAATCCCTTAAAGCAATGGTCCTCAACTCCGGTCCTCAGGGCCCACTAACAGGCCAGATTTTAAGTATTACCTTGGGGAGATGCTGTAACGCTCCTGCGTTTTTGTAGTAGGCTGGATTTGCAGCTGCAGAATCTCCACTCAGTAGTCATGTAGAGATGTGTTGAATAACCAGATCCAACTCTCCAGACTCATCACTGTGGGCCTGTCAGCTTCAGCATACAGATATACACACTCAATAAGATGTTCCTGGAGTGATAGGATGTATATGATAGTATGAAGATGATGTGCTGAAGGGACAGGTGTGAACAGTGACAGAGATGGCAAGCTCTTGATAGAAATGTTCAGGAGAGTATTAGATGGTATTAGGTAGAATGCAGATAGGTTAGTATTCGAGTATGGTAACAGGTGGTAAGGACAGCAGATGACAAATACAGGATAGACTAACCCAGTGCAAGGATAGATGGTAGTAGATTCAAGAGCTAGCAATCTATGTAACAGTGCAGATGATAGAATTAGTATGCATAGATAGTAACAGTCCTTAATGTGCAGAGGTAGATAGTGTAAGTAAGGTTATGGAGGATTCCCCTGTGGGGTACTTATCACTAGTAAAGTTAGTAGTAGAAGGGTCCAGTAGTGAGGGAGTGATCCAGTAGCGAGATACAGGGATCAGTAGCGAGGTTCCGGTCTTTTTTCAAGTAAAAGAGAATAGCTGGAGGTTCCCGGTAGCAAGGCAAGCTTGTAAGCATGTGGACACACGGCAGGTTGAGAGTGAAAGCAGTAAGCCAAGAGTGATCCGGTAGCGAGATACGGGATCAGTAATGAAACTAGTTCAGGTAGCGAGATACAGGAGTGAGTGACATCAAGTATGGCTGCTTTGCTGACGGCTTGAACGAACTAACCATGCGGTTAGAACGAACAATGTGAGAGAGAACGCCGGCGGTTGAAATAGCCGCTCTGCGGCGCTCGGCGATGACGTCATCCGTCTTAAAGGTGTATGCGTACCACCTAATTAGAAAGGTGGGACGCATATTTGAAAAGAAAATAGAAAATAAGGGTACCAGAGGTACCAGAATCTTACAGTACCCCCCCTTAAGGCCGGCTCCGGAAGGCCTATAGCACTGGTTTCTCCGGGTATTTCGAGTGAAATCTTTGTATAAGTCTAGGTGCGTGAACATCAGTGGTATCCAACCAGGTGTCGTCTTGGGGTCCATAGTTCTTCCATCTTATGAGATACTGGAGTCTTCCTCTGTGGATACGAGAATCCAAAATCTCCTTAATCTCATATTCTTCTCTGCCTTCAACTTGTACTGGAGGTGGAGGCAAGATGGTAGGCCTTATTCCTTGATTAGGAACATGGGGCTTCAGTAGCGACACATGGAAGATGGGATGGATCTTGAGATCTGCTGGTAAGGTGAGCTGTACTGCAGCTTTTCCAATAAGTTTCTTAAAATGGGTAAGGGTCCCAGAAATAAAGGTCCAAGCTTTTTGCTAGAGATCTTTAATCTTAAATTTCTTGTTGATAGCCAAACGAGGTCCCCAATAGCATACTGAGGAGAAGGTCTTCTACGTAGGTCGTAGTACATTTTTTGTTGGCTGTGGGCGTGTGAGATAGTGGTATTAAATAAACCCAGAGAGTCCTTTATTTGGGTAAGATAGTCTGAGGCTACTGGGTTACTTGATGGTAGGATGCGTGGTGGAAGAAGTGTGGGATGAAACCCATAGTTCAAGTAGAACGGACTTTGCTTAGTAGTACTGTGGGTTGCGTTGTTATAAGCAAATTCCGCCAGAGGGAGAAGGTCCACCCAATCATCCTGTAGGTATGATATGTAGCAACGCAGATATTGTTCTATACACTGGTTGACTCTTTCAGTCTGTCCGTTGGTCTGAGGGTGGTAGGGGAAGTGAGCTTTCGCTCAATCCGTAATATTTGACAAAGAGCTTGCCAAAATTTGGAGATGAACTGTGAACCACGGTCTGATAAAAGAGTCTTTGGTATTCCGTGTAACTTGAACACATGTTTCATCAGTAGTTCCGCTGTTTGTTTGGATGAAGGTAGTCTACGGATAGCGATGAAATGTGCCATCTTTGTCAGGTGGTCCACTGACACTAGAATGGTATTAAATCCTTTAGAAGGTGGTAGTTCTACTATAAAGTCTATGGATACAACCTCCCATGGAACCTGGGGTATTGGTAGACTGCAGAGTAGACCAGATGGTTTTGTAGTGTCAATTTTGGACCTTGCACAGATGTCACATGAAGATACAAATTTTTGTACAGACGTCTTCATATCAGGCCACCAAAACTGCCTAGTAAGCAAATTAAGGGTTTTCGTCATACCCATATGTCCTGCCATGGGCACATCATGTGATAACTCCAAGATCTTGGTGCGCATAGTAGGGGGTATGTAAAGTTTGTCGTTGTAGTAGAGGAAGCCTTCTGCATCAGTACTTAGTTGTGGTGGAGGTGAATCCAATCCTATACTGTGCAAAATCTCTTCCTTCAGGGAGCGAACAACCCCAATAATAAGTTCATAGGGTATTATAGGAATAGAAGGGATTTCAGCGCAGTTATCTTCGGTTAATCGTGATAGCGCATCCGCTTTTTTATTTTTGTCTGCAGGCGTGTAGGTCACTAAGAAGTTGAATCTTAGGAAGAATAATGACCATCGTACCTGCCGGTGGGAGAGAGTTTTGTTAGTCTGGAGGTATTGAAGGTTTTTATGATCTGTATATATGAGTATTGGTAACCGGGTACCCTCAAGTAGATGTCGCCAATTCTCCAGTGCCAGTTTTATGGCAAGCAACTCCTTTTCACCCACTGGGTAATTCACCTCTGGGCTGCTTAATGATTTTGAAAAGAAAGCAACTGGGTGGAGTGGTGAAGTATTTGTTGGTCGTTGGGAGAGAACTGCTCCTACTGCCATATTTGACGCATCTACCTCCAGAATATATTGGAGGGATGGGTCTGGATGGCGTAGTATGGGAGCAGAAGTAAAGCTTGATTTTAACAAGCAGAAAGCTCGATTTGTTTCTTCTGACCATTTGAATGGTTTCTTTATACTTGTCAGTTGTGTGAGAGGTCTCACAATGGCAGAAAAGTTCTTGATGAACTTCCTATAGAAGTTTGAAAATCCAAGGAATCGCTGTAATGCCTTACGAGTTGTTGGTATAGGCCAGTCCAGAATACAGGATATCTTGCTCATATCCATCTTAATTCCGGTTTTGGATATGATGTATCCTAGAAATAATATTTCTTCTTTATGAAATAGGCATTTTTTTAATTTCACGTATAGATTGTGTGCAAGTAATCTGGATAACACAAGTCTTACATGTTTTATATGTTCAGAGAGAGATCGAGAATAGATAAGTATATCGTCCAGATATACTACAACACAGACATCAAGTAAGTCTCTAAAGATGTCGTTTATGAACCTTTGGAAAGCTGCGGGAGCATTACACAACCCGAATGGCATCACAAGATATTCGAATAATCCGTATCTGGTTCTGAATGCTGTTTTCCACTCATCTCCGTCACGGATTCGGATTAGGTTGTATGCCCCTTTCAGGTCTAATTTAGAGAAGTAAGTAGCCCCACGCACTTGTTCAATGAGTTCAGGGATGAGCGGTAAAGGATAGCGATCCTTTATTGTAATCGTATTTAATTGCCTATAATTGATAATAGGCCTAAGACTTAAATCCTTATTGCGGACAAAGAAAAGTCCTGCAGCTGTGGAAGAAGTAGAGGGTCTGATGAAACCTTTTGTCAAATTCTCATCCAAGTATTCCTTGAGATGAGAAAGTTCATCCTGAGAAAGAGGATAAACATGACCGAAAGGCAATTTGCTGTTAGGGAGTAGATCGATAGTGCAATCATAATCCCTATGGGGAGGCAACACTTGAGCATTTTTTTCAAGGAATACTTCGGACAGGTCCTGATAGCATAGTGGTGCAATCTCATCTGACACCACAGACAGGATCTTTCCAAAAGATGGGAGGTTACACGTAATCTCGTAATAGTGAGAAGGGAAAGACAAAGTCCGTCTTTTCCAATCTATGATTGGTTGATGTGTGTGTAACCAGGGGAGTCCCAAAATAATAGAAAAATGGGGTGAAGATAGTATATCAAAAGTGGTGGTCTCCATATGAGACTCGTTAGTAATGACAAGGAGTGCTTGTGTCTGGTTGGTGATTGGACCAGAAGATAGTGGAATACCGTTAATGAAACTAACAGAAACAGGTTTAGGTTTTGAAATAATAGGTATTTTATTTAAGGTAACAAAACATGTATCAATATAGTTTCCACAAGATCCGGTGTCGATCATAGCCTTGGTGGTAATCCTAGTCTGGTCCCACTGCAATGTCAAATGAACAAAAAGATAGGGGTTAGAAAAGGAAGTCGTTAATCCTCCTAGCAAGACATGTGAACACTCACCCTCTTTTTTGCGGACAAGGGGACAGACGCTTATCAAATGATCCGGGGATGCGCAGTACATGCAGAGGTTTCTGGATCTTCTTCTGGCTCGTTCAGTAGTTGATAAAGGTGGGCGTATGGTTCCTACCTCCATGGGAGTAGGGTCAACGGCCGAAATCCGAGAAGTACTAGACAATGGCATTCCCATTTTTTCAGCCCTTCTTTCACGCAGTCGCCTGTCGATGTTGATACTGAGTTGTATTAAGGCATCCAAGGTGCCAGGTAAATCCGCTCGGGCGAGCTCGTGTTTAACAGCTTCTGACAACCCGAGTCTGAATTGAGTTCGCAGAGAAGTATCATTCCACCCTGAATCAAGGGTCCATCTTTTGAACTCAGCTACAAAGTCTTCTACAGGTCTCCTTCCTTGTTTTAAAGCCCTCAATTGAATATCAGCAGTACTCTGCCTATTAGGGTCATCATATAAGCTAGCGAGTTCCGCTAGGAATAAAGAATAGGAGTTGAGAAGCTGATCATTTTTCTCAAAGAGAGAGTCTGCCCAGGCCCGTGGATCACCCGTTAAGTATGAGATAACGGTACAGACTTTAATTTGATCAGTAGGGTATGTACAAGGTTTTAACAAAAAAAGCAATTGACATGCGTTTTTGAATTCACTAAATTTTTTCCGATCACCTGTAAACACTAGGGGAGGGTTTATTTTAGGTTCAGGGGGTTGAGCAGCAGTGAGCCGTGAAAGACGGGTTACCTGCTGTATCAGAGTCTGATTTTCTTCTTTTACTTAAGTAAGAGCAAGCATTAATGCATTTACTTGTTGTGTTAATTGTGTCACTTGAGTGGGTAATTCTGCTGAATCCATTTTTTAGGTTCGTTCAATCTGTAACGCTCCTGCGTTTTTGTAGTAGGCTGGATTTGCAGCTGCAGAATCTCCACTCAGTAGACATGTAGAGATGTGTTGAATAACCAGATCCAACTCTCCAGACTCATCACTGTGGGCCTGTCAGCTTCAGCATACAGATATACACACTCAATAAAATGTTCCTGGAGTGATAGGATGTATATGATAGTATGAAGATGATGTGCTGAAGGGACAGGTGTGAACAGTAACAGAGATGGCAAGCACTTGATAGAAATGTTCAGGAGAGTATTAGATGGTATTAGGTAGAATGCAGATAGGTTTGTAATCGAGTATGGTAACAGGTGGTAAGGACAGCAGATGACAAATACAGGATAGACTAACCCAGTGCAAGGATAGATGGTAGTAGACTCAAGAGCTAGCAATCTATGTAACAGTGCAGATGATAGAATTAGTATGCATAGATAGTAACAGTCCTTAATGTGCAGAGGTAGATAGTGTAAGTAAGGTTACGGAGGATTCCCCTGTGGGGTACTTATCACTAGTAAAGTTAGTAGTAGAAGGGTCCAGTAGTGAGGGAGTGATCCAGTAGCGAGATACAGGGATCAGTAGCGAGGTTCCGGTCTGTTTCCAAGTAAAAGAGAATAGCTGGAGGTTTCCGGTAGCAAGGCAAGCTTGTAAGCATGTGGACACACGGCAGGTTGAGAGTGAAAGCAATAAGCCAAGAGTGATCCGGTAGTGAGATACGGGATCAGTAATGAAACTAGTTCAGGTAGCGAGATACAGGAGCGAGTGACATCAAGTATGGCTGCTTTGCTGATGGCTTGAACGAACTAACCATGCGGTTAGAACGAACAATGTGAGAGAGAACACCGGCGGTTGAAATAGCCGCTCTGCGGCGCTCGGCGATGACGTCATCCGTCTTAAAGGTGTATGCGTACCACCTAATTAGAAAGGTGGGACGCATATTTGAAAAGAAAATAGAAAATAAGGGTACCAGAGGTACCAGAATCTTACAGATGCAGACTAGAATACTGCAATCACTGAGCAGCAAATGAGATCACCTGTGATGTAATTTAGTTATCATGCAAACCTGACCTGTTAGTGGGCCCGAGGACCGGAGTTGAGGACCACTGGTTTAGACCAGTGTTTTTCAACTCCGGTCCTCAGGGCACACTAACAGGCCAGATTTTAAGTATTACCTTGGGGAGATGCAGACTAGAAAACTGCAATCACTGAGCAGCAAATGATATCACCTGTGATGTATTTCAGTTTTCTTGCAAACCTGGCCTGTTAGTGTGCCCTGAGGCCCGGAGTTGAGAAACACTGGTTTAGACAATAATGGCTGTGTGGTGAGTTATTTTGAGGGGACAGCAGATTTACACTGTTATACAAGCTGTACACTCACTACTTTACATTGTAGCAAAGTGTAATTTCTTCAGTGTTGTCACATGAAAAGATATAATAAAATGTGAGGGGTGTACTCACTTTTGTGAGATACTTTATTTCTCCTCGCTTTCTGTCCTATGTATAGGATTAGTGGAACCCAGACCAGGTTTTCAAGGTAATTATGGGTCTGAGCAGTCCAGTTTGGATTTTTTTTGTCTCTCACCTGGATTGTTAATTTCTTAATTGATGGTCCAAGTGAGATAAAATGGGAACAGCTGGAGCATAATGTTGCTCTTGGCCTGGGACTCAGGAAGCCAAAACCTGAGCGCTACTGAGCTGAAGTTTGCTGTATGAGAGAAAGAAAAGGTTTGCATTTTGTCTATTTTGTTGGTGACTGGGAGAAGCCCTTTACCTGTGAGTTAGGAAACTTAAAGCGGAGTTCCACCCTAAAATTAAACTTACCTCCATCTTCATGCCCGGGGTCACCTGAAAAACAAATGGATAATCGCAATTTTTTTCTTTTTACTTACCTGGTTTAGAAGAAAATATACTTACCTTACTTCCTCTTCCTCCCTTCGGCGGCCACGGCGATTCGTCACTTCCTGGCTTGCAATGATTCCTGGGAGCTGAACGTCATCGCTCCCAGGAATCAATGCGCCTGCACCGGCCCCGACGTCAGTTCCGGTGCAGGCGCCGTCATACCTTGCTAAACAGCTTCTGGGCATGCCCAGAAGCTGTGCAGGGATGACGCTGCGGCACCGGAAGTGACGGCGGGGCCGGTGCAGTGCATCGTGGGACCGAAGAAGACGGAAGACGACACAGAAGAGGATCGCGCTGGCTTCAAGCTGCCCACACCTGAGATGGCAGCGCTGGACAATACTTTTTCAAGGTAAGTATTTCTTCTAAAAGGTAAGTGCAACCCGGGCCAGATCAGAGGCTAGCCATTGTGGAATGTACTAGCCCTGACTGTCCCGGGGGTATTTTTATTAAAAAAAGCTTTCCCAGGATGGAACTCCGCTTTAAACTATTTAGTTAGTGCCTGGTTGGCAAGGGTTTATTTTCTGTTTTGTTTTATTTTCATGCAACCTTATTAATAAAACTGGCTACAAAGTCAGCTTTTAAGAAAAGTTGTGTCTTTGGACTGCCTTTTTCTCAGGGAAGGTGATCCCCAGTTGAGCTGCATATCCCCCCCCCCCCCCCACACGATTTACATATGAATTCTGCTTGTTTGGCAAACATTAGGAAAGGGTATCTCATGGAATACATTGTAATAAATATCACAATATATAGCCCCACTCAATTTCAGATTGTATGAATTTAATTCTGCACGATTACATATCCAAAACATGGTATTCATGCAAGGACAAAACAGCTGTGACACCTTTTCAGTACCAACAGACCTAAATGCAGACATTAGGCTGGGTTCACACAGGTTCAGCTGCGGTTTGCAGTCCGGTGTCCTATGCGTTTGTGTTCACCGGTTCAGGTGCAAATCTTTCCCTGAATTCGCACCTGAACCAGAGCTAAAAACACACAGGACCTTTTTTAAGTTTGCAACACAACCCTGGACATATGTGAATAAGATCCATTGAAAGCTGGTCACACTCACATGTTATGTGAATTGGATGTGGAACGCTTTCAATTCACAATAATGTGAACCCAGGGAGGTGTCTGTCTTCTCAAAAAATTAGGCTACAGCCCTCAGGTGTCTTAATTGCAACTCTAACAAGCCTAAATTTAGAGGTAATGAAGTGGTAGAGTTGCATACAGCAGTGACCAGGCATGCCTTCAATTACTTGACATGGAGGCAAGCTTAATATTCTTCCTTTCACACTCTGAACAGTCTTTATTCTATATATATATATATATATATATATTTCATTATAGTCTGTGTACTGGAAGCATAGGCGCAGGAGGTAATCCTACCGATACGAGCTGCTCATACTTCCACAATGCAGGGGGAAGGGCAGCCAGCACCATATAGAGGGAGGAATCCACAAAAGAGTAGGCGAAACCTCATCAAACACTGCCATCAACCTTTTCTGCCACTGGCCAATTTTAATTCTCCCAAACCTAGGGGCTGCTGCTCTATTTTTTTTATTTATTTTTTTCCAGAAATACTGTGCCTTTTGTCTTTGCTCTTAGACCTGTTGGCACACCCATCAGACTTTGCTGCCATTGGCCATATTTCCCCACACTAATTTAAAGCAGTGTTGCCAACCCCACGGAGTGAAATTTACTGGCAGAACGCAAAAATTTACGGACCGCACCAATTTTTTACTGGCACTGCAAAAATGTACATAAAATAGCCGTTTTCAGTGCTAAAGCGTGCAAATATGAATAATTAACCTATAAACATGTAGTTAGTGCTATTAGCAATGTGTTTAAGTTAAACAAAAGTCATAAGCCATATTTCTCCATTTACATGAAGGTCAGATTAATATAACCCAGCCAGCACAGAGTTCCCCCATATATCAGATGTGCAGGATTCCCCCTCACAGTGTAACTCTGACGTAAAGCGGAATGCTGCAGATCTTGATTTAACCACTTGCCGACCGAGTACGGTAGTACTACTGCGGCAAAGTGGTTCGTTATCGTTTGACGACGTAGTATTAACGTCGTCAGACACTCCCCCTTCTGGGCGGCGCTTGCGCGCCGCCGGAGGCTCGCTCCCGCTGTTTTCATTCACAGCGGGAGTCGGGCCAGGGGAGGAGCAGCGGCGATCGCCGCTGCTCTGCCCCGATCGCCGGGGATCTAGTGTGGAGATCCGCCCGCCTGTGTAAACACAAGCGGGCGGATCTCCATAGTGACAGGGAGTGACAGATCGGACTGTTCAGCATAGCTGGACATCCGATCTGTCCATGACTCACACAGTCACCTCCCCCCCTACACGTCAGTAAGCACCAGGCATACATTAACCCCTCCCTCTCCAATAAAATTAACCCCTTCCCTGCCAGTGTCATTTTTACAGTAACAGTGCATATATATAGCACTGATTACTGCAGTAATGTCACTGGTACCCCCAAAAGTGTCAAAAATGTCAGTCAAGGGTCCGATCTGTCCGCCGCAATGTCGCAGTCCCACAAAAAAAATCGCAGATCGCCGCCATTACGCGTTAAAAAAAAAAACACCAAAAATGACAGAAATCTTTCCCTTTGTTAGTAAACGCAATAACTTTTGCGCAAACCAATCAAAATACGCTTATTGCAATTTTTTTTACCAAACATAGGTAGCAGAAAACAAATTGGCCAAAAATTTTTTAAAAAATTGTTTTTTACATCTTTTTTGGGGGGAATTTCATATAAAAAAATGTTAAAAATATTGTTATTTTTTCAAAATAAACGCTCTTTTTTTGTTTATAGCGCAAAAAGTAAAAATCGCACAGGTGATCAAATACCACCAAAAGAAAGCTCTGTTTGTGGGAAAAAAAGGACGTAAATTTCGTTTGGGTACGGCATCGCACGACTGCGCAATTGTCAGTTAAAGTCGCACAGCGCCGAATCGCAAAAAGTGGCCTGGACGGAAGACAGCAAAATCCTCCGGTGGTAAAGTGGTTAAGGGGGAACTCTGATGTAAGCGGACCAGAAACCAGAAACCACCTTATATCAGAGTCCACTGCATTCTCCTTTACATCAGAGTTCCCACTTACATCAGGGTCTGCAGCATTGCCCTTTACATCAGAGCTCCCTTTTACATCAGGGTCCACAGAGTTCCCCCTTGCACTGTAAGGGGAGAATTCTGCAGATTCTGATGTAGAAAAGAATATCAGGAACTCTGATGTGGGGGGGGAGGGGGAATCTGGTGACTAGAGACCACCTTCCGCAGATTAATTACACTAAGGTAAGGGGGGAGGGATTCCCTGCTATAAGGGGGAAACCTTTATATCAGTCCCCCTTTACATTATTATATTCACCCAGCCCTTACATCAGTGACCCCCCGTTAGACTGGCCTGGCGGTGCTGTCACTTACCTGAGGGTGGTCAAAGGCTGCGGACATCATACAGGAGGTGGTTAGAGACTGTGGACATGATACCAGAGGTGGTCAGAGGATGCGGACATGGTACAGGAGGTATTTAGAGGCTGCAGACACCCCCATCCCCCCCAACAGTAGTGTCCTAATCTGCCCCCTTCACCCTCCACATCCGTGTCCACCTCTGCCACCCTTTACATCACCCTCCCACAGCAGAGTCCTCCTCTGCCCACCTTCATATACCCTCTACAGCACTGTCCTTCTCTGTCCCCACAGCACTGTTCTTCTCTGCCCCCTGCCTTTAGCCCCCCACAGCACAGTGTCCTTCTCTGCCCCACTTTAGCCCCCACAGCTCTGTCCTTCTCTACCCCCTGCTTTTAGCCCCCCATAGCACAGTGTCCTTCTCTGCCCCCACAGCACTGTCCATTTCTGCCCCCATAGCACTGTCCTTCTCTGCCTGCTGCTTTTAGCCCCCCATAGCACAGTGTCCTTCTCTGCCCCCACAGCACTGTCCATATCTGCCCCCACAGCACTGTCCTTCTCTGCCCCCTGCCTTTAGCCCCCCACAGCACTGCCGTCCTCCGCCCCCTCCCTTTAGCCCCCCACAGCACTGTCCTTCTCTGCCCCTTGCCTTTAGCCCCCCACAGCACTGTCCTTCTCTGCCCCCTGCCTTTAGCCCCCCACAGCACTGTCCTTCTCTGCCCCCTGCCTTTAGCCCCCACAGCACTGTCCTTATCTGCCCCCTGCCTTTAGCCCCCACATCACTGTCCTTCTCTGCCCCTGGGCCCTGCCTTTAGCCCCCACAGCAATGAGCACTGTCCTTCTCTGTCCCAGTTCTCACATGAGTCTCCTGACCCACAGGTCTATAAATGCTTGTGCTATAGCCTCCTGATAATCCGTTTTCCAGGTAATCACCTGTAACAACAGCAATCACCCCATGCTGTTCTTCCTCCTCATTTTCCAGCTCCACAGAAGCACAGCTAAACTGGATTACAGCTTTGTGTCACCTGGAACTTCCCACCTCTCTTCAAGTATATCAGGAACTTGATACTCTCCTCTTCTTCTCTAGCCGCAGCGCGGCCAGCACCAGCAAGACAGTGTCACTGTCTTTTAAAAATTGCGCCAACTGTCACCAGTTCGTCACTGCGCATGCGCCCGCCCAGCCGGAAATAGGCGAGCTTCTCCGAACCCGACAGGCTTCGGAACGGCGCATGCGCAGTTGCGTGGCGGCCTTTCTGCCATCTTTTTTACGGGCGCCGCTGCCCGTAACGGGCATTTACGGGCAGCCCGAAAATGGGCTAAAATGTACGGGCTGCCTGTAAATCTACGGGCGGATGGCAACACTGATTTAAAGGCTGTAGCTCTATTTTTCCTTTTTTTTTTTTTGCCAGATTGCTCCTTGGGTCTCCATACTGGCCTGTAAACACTGTCATCAAACTGGTGCCACTGGCCATTTTTTTTCCCGCCCATTAAGGTATTTAGCTTTATTTTGTATAAAGTTGGCAGCCTGTGCCTTGCATCTCCGCATTAACCACTTAAGCCCCAGAAGATTTTACCCCCTTCCTGACCAGGCCCTCTTTTGCGATTCGGCACTGCGTGAATTTAACGGACAATTGCGAGGTCGTGCTACGCTGTACCCAAATGAAATTGACGTCCTTTTTTTCCCAGAAACAGGGCTTTCTTTTGGTGGCATTTGATCACCTGTGCAATTTTTTGATCATGCTCTATAAACAAAAAAAGAGCGACAATTTTGCAAAAATAACAATATTTTTCACATTTTTTATATGGAATTCCCCAAAAAATGTAAAAATCTAAATTTTTTAACATTTTAGGCCAATTTGTTTTCTGCTCCATATGTTTGGTAAAAAAATCGCAATAAGCGTATTTTGATTGGTTTGCGCAAAAGTTATTGCGTTTACTAACTAAGGGAAAGATTTTTGTCTTTTTTTTTTTTTTTTAACGAGTAATGGTGGCGATCTGCGATTTTTTATTTTTTTTTGTGGGACTGCGACATTGCGGCGGACAGATCGGACCCTTGACTGACATTTTTGACACTTTTGGGAGTACCAGTGACATTACTACAGTAATCAGTGCTAAAAATATGCACTGTTACTGTAAAAATTACACTGGCAGGGAAGGGGTTAACTATATTGGAGAAGGAGGGGTTAAGTGTGTCCCTAGGGGCGTGCTTCTAACTGTGCAGGGATGTGGCTGTTTGTGTAACAACAGAGAAATACGATCCTGCATAGCAGGACCGTATGATCTCTGTTCTTACACAGGGGAGAATGACAGGTGGCTTTGTTTACATTAGCCGCCTGCCTTTCTCCCGCTGTAAGCGACGATCGCGAGTGACCGGTGGACATTGGGTCCGCCGGTCACATGCGCGGACTGCTTAGGGAACGAGCAGGGGCGGGAGCGCGCCTCCGGCGGCGCACGCTCGCCCCCTATTGGCTCACAGGCTAGTGACGTACCCATACGTCACTTTGCCTGTGAGGGGCTGACCGCCGCTGTACATAGTCGTGCGGCGGTCGGTAAGAGGTTAAGGATCTCTCTGTAAACACAGACAAACTCGCATAAGAGAACGTACCCTGCCATTTCAGTTCATAGAACTGAAGCACGATTTGTAGTCAAAAACCCAACCACTCAAATTAAAATAATAGCTGCTATTCCTGACATACAGATAACTGTTTAGGCATTTTTTGTTATAGGGTGACAATGATAATGCTCTGTCCCTGTCTCCAGTATTCTCCTGCCTAACAGTCACCCTGTCACATTCTGTGCTAATGGAGGCCAAACCAGCTCTGCTTTTGCACATTGCACAAACATTGTGAAACATTGATGAACATTGGGAAAGTTGCCCTAATAAATATCATGAAGCTTTCACTATAAGACACATATACAGACAGTGGAAGCAATGCTGAGACGCAACGAAGAATTAAAAAAGGTGAAAACATTAAAAAAGAAAATCTAAAAAATGGGAATTGTTTGAGAAACACAGCATGTTCATGCTGGTTTAACTATTTCACACTCCAAACATTTCCCTGGTTGCTATGTTTAATGCCCATTTTTCCTGCCTTTTGACCCTTTGTTTTATGATCTGTGTGATACACGCAAACACTTTGGGAGTAAAGTCCAGGAGCAGTTATATTTGATAACAAGAAATGACTAAAAGAGATGCATGCAGTGAACTCACCAAATAATTTATTAGGACAATAAAAAGCAGGTTAATGTTAAATCATATCATGAATACTATTTATCTTAATTATATTGATACAATTGGAATCGGACTTCTATTTGTAAATTACCTGACTTTCTAAACACAGTCCTTGCAAAACTGAAAGCATTATGTGGGCTGCCATTGCAAACCTTGTTCTTAAAAAGATAGCTGCCTAGTTGACTCAGATACAGAAGTGCCATGAAGGAATATTTATCACGTAATATGGATCAGTGATTCAGAAAGAACTAATGCCAAAGGATCAGCATGATAGGTATGCAACATGCATTTTCAGAAAAAGAGGACAGAAATGGTACCATTTCATAACAGGTATGCTTTAAAAAACCATAGTCACATGAAAACTATTTTGGCCTCATAGCACAAAGATGCCTGAAAAAAATGCCATATGTTTAGGCATGGAGACATTTTTTGCTGTTCTAAATGCAGCCCATTGTTGTTAATGGGCCTGTACACACAGGCATTGAAACTTGCGGCGTATATAGATCATTAAGGAAAAAAAAATGCATTGCTGGACAGTATTTCATGTGCCTGTAGGCAGGTGCAGTCTATTTTCTCCACTGTAGGTGGCGCTTGACAAATGCGGCATTGCAGCTGAAGGGAAAGTCAAGAGGAATGTGGTTCCTAAGCAGCTGGCAACAAAAGTGAGTATACCCGTAAGTAAAAATGCCCAAATTGGGCCCAATTGGCCATTTTCCCTCTCTGGTGTCATGTGACTCGTTTGTGTTACAAGGCCTCAGGTGTGAATGGGGAGGAGGTGTGTTAAATTTGGTGTTATCACTCTCACTCTCTCATACTGGTCACTTGAAGTTCAACATGGCACCTCATGGCAAAGAACCCTCTGAGGATCTTAAAAAAAGAATTGTTGCGCTACATAAAGATGGCCCAGGCTATAAGAAGATTGCCAAGACCCTGAAACTGAGCTTCAGCAAGGTGGCCAAGACCATACAGTGGTTTAACAGGACAGATTCCACTCAGAACAGGCCTCGCCATGGTCGACCAAAGAGGTCGAGTGCAAGTGCTTAGTGTCATATCCAGAGGTTGTCTCTGTGAAATAGACATATGAGTGCTGCCAGCATTGCTGCAGAGGTTGAAGCAGACCATACGCCGCACACTGCATCAAATTGATCTGTATGGCTGTAGTCCCAGAAGGAAACCACTTCTAAAGATGATGCACAAGAAAGCCTGAAAACAGTTTGCTGAAGACAAGCAAACTAAGGACATGGATTACTGGAACCATGTCCTGTGCTCTGATGAGACCAAGATAAACTTATTTGGTTTAGATGGTGTCAATCGTGTGTGGCGGCAACCAGGTGAGGAGTACAAAGACAAGTGTGTCTTGCCTACAATCAAGCATGGTGGTGGGAGTGTCATGGTCTGGGGCTGCATGAGTGTCGTCCCCGACACTGGAGAGCTACAGTTCATTGATGGAAACATGAATGCCAACATGTACTGTGACATACTGAAGCCGAGCATGATTCCTGGAGACTGGACCACAGGGCAGTATTCCAACATAACAACCCCAAACACACCTCCAAGACGACAACTGCCTTGCTAAAGAAGCTGAGGGTAAAGGTGATGGACTGGCCAAGACCTAAACCCTATTGAGCATCTGTGGTGCACCCTCAAACAGAAAGTGGAAGAGCGCAAGGTCTCTAACATCCACCAGCTCCTTGATGTCATCATGGAGGAGTGGAAGAGGACTCCAGTGGCAACCTGTGAAGCTCTGGTGAACTCCATGCCCAAGAGGGTTAAGGCAGTGCTGGAAAATAATGGTGGCCACACAAAATATTGGCACTTTGGGCCCAATTTGGACAATTTAACTTAGGGGTGTACTCACTTTTGTTGCCAGTGGTTTAGACATTAATAGCTGTGTGTTGAGTTATTTTGAGGGGACAGCAAATTTACACTGTTATACAAGCTGTACACTCACTACTTTACATTGTAGCAAAGTGTAATTTATTCAGTGTTGTCACATGAAAAGATATAATAAAATATTTACAAAAATGTGAGGGGTGTTACTCACTTTTGTGAGATACTGTATATCGCCCCTCGACGACTTCCCCTTTCCTTATGTCCGCTGCTGTGTCTCAGTCAATCAGGAGGGAGAGTCCCGGACAGTCGAGGTTCTCCCGCAACATCGATGGATCGAGATGGGGCTCAGGTATGTATTAGAGGGGATGAGGGGGGCCGCTGCACACTGAAGGTTTTTTATCTTAATGCATTAAGATAAAAAACCTTCCGACTTTGGAACTACTTAAGGGTCCTCTCTGCATGTGAACTTGGAAAGGTAGGTAGAATGAAGCACCTGATATCCAGTAAATGCAAGTTGGAAGGTGAGTTTGAAATAGTTTATTGAGAGTATCAACAAATAAATAAAGCCAATGCCTTTCGGGGGAACAGTGACTCCCCTTCTTCAGGGCTATTGAACAAACACAAGGGTGCACAAAAACATATACAGCAAATAAAAGAAGTATTTACCATGTCACCATTACTAAAGGTGCTATTGAGATTAAATTTTTACCATATATCTCGGTAACATTCCATGCAATACAAAGAAACCAAAACAAATAAGTTCAGAAATTAAGAGCCCATTCACATTAGCACGACTTGTCAGGTGACTTGTCAGCCTGACATGTCGCGGTCCATTGAGTAGTACAGGACCTGTTCTAATAGGAGCAACACAAGTCACTCCGACTTAGAAAAAGGGTCCTGTACTACTTTGGGGCGACCTCGGAGCGACTTGCGTTGACTTCCATTATGTGAAGTCTCTGCAAGTCACGCCAAAGTCGCGGTGCACAGCGGTGCACGCGACTTCACAGGTCACCCCCCAAAGTCGTGTCGCCTCAATGTGAATCAGCTCTAAGTTATGTGTAATAAAATAGAATGACACAGCGGAAAAAGTATTGAACACGCTAACTGAAATACTTTGTACAAAATCCTTTGTTAGTAATGACAGCTTCAAGTATATGGAGAAACTAGTCATTTCTCAGGTATGTTTTTGGCCTACGCACTGTGCTTACAGGCCATTTAGGTTGACTGCATTCCTTTTTGTTTTCTTTGAAACAATTCTACCTGCTAATTCCAGGTCTTTCTAAAGCTCTCCACAAGTGGTCATTGGCTCTTGGACAACTCTTCTGAACGTTCTTTTAACTCCTCGGTCAGAAATCTTGCAAAAAGTACCTGAGCATGGCCGGTGTCTGGTAAAATGATGTTTCAGCTGATGTCTTGGCTTTCCTCCCTTTCTTCATATGTTTAATACTTTTTCTCTGTGTCATTCCATTTTATTGCACATAACTTAAAGTGTTACTAAGCCCAGGGCCCCAAATTTACTATATCTGCTCTCCCACAGTACACAGAAAATGGAAACGTAATTATTTTAGTAAATATAAACTGCCAAATACCTTTTCTCATCAGCAGTATATAGCAGTCTTGTGACTTCTACCTGTTCTTGGTGAAGCTGGTAAGAGGAAGTTTCATACTGCACTGAACTGTCCTATGAGGCTGCAGGGTTTCAGATCCTCTGTCTGGACATGTCTACACAGTGCTGATTGGCCCTGTGCTGATCACATGCTGATGAAAATGTGCAACTGTATCTGCATTGGATGTACATAATTCTCCAGTACCTGACTTAATAGCATCTCCTGCTGCACCCTGGCCACTATAGCCAACATATGGCCTCTTCGAAAATAATTCTGTGTTTCTAGAACAGAGAAGTTGGATTGTATCAGGTGTCAGGTGAGTTTCCTGCAAGCAGATCAAGGAAGGTTGCAGTCTCCGAAAGTAACCAAAGACAGTACCCAGCTTGTCCCTATCTCCCTAGGCCCTGAACATTTCAGGATAAAATTAGCAATTTAGTAGACATATCAGCAGGGCCGGTGCTAGACTATTTTGTGCCCTAGGCAAGACCCGCTACTTGCCCCCCCCCCCCCCCCCCCCAAACTAAGGGATATATGTATGGAATTTTGACACAGTAACAGTGTTATTTTTACATATTGGTATTACACTACACTACACTACATTGACCACTACACTACACTGTCCACTAAACTATACTACACTGTCCACTACACTACACTGCCCACTGCACTGCCCTCTACACTAACCACTACACTGCCCACTACAATGCCCACTACACTAAACTGTCCACTACATTGCCCACTACACTACACTAACCGCTACACTGTCCACTACACTAACCACTGCACTACACTGCCTACTGCACTACACTACACTGTCCACTACACTACACCACCCACTACACTACACTGTCCACTAAACTATACTACACTGCCCACTGCACTACACTGCCCACTACACTACATTACACTGTCCACTACACTGCCCACTACACTAACCACTACACTGCCCACTGCACTGCACTAACTACTACACTGCCCACTACACTACACTACACTGCCCACCAGTGTTAATTTTGTCGACTAAAACTGACTAAAACGTTTTTGGCGTCTAAATTAACACAATTTTAGTAGACTAAAATACGATTAAAACAATTCAGATGACTAAAATACGACTAAAACTAAAATGGCATTTTAGTCTTAAGACTAAAATACGACTAAAACTAAAATGGCATTTTAGTCATAAGACTATAACTAAAACTAAATAAAAAATTGACATCATCAAAATTAACACTCCTCTGCTGGCCATTTCTATATCGGCAACACAATTCCATCCAGAGCATGTAATAATAGCACATTAAAGTTTAAACATGTATTACATGAAAAATAAACAATTAAGAAAAAGGCTTTTCTTATATTTTTCCCTAATATTTAATGTTGGTAATATATTCAGGTAATATGTGGAATGACATTACAGCCAATGGAGTTTACAGCAGTGTTAATTTCGTCAACGAAAACTTTTTCGTCACCGCTTTCGTCACTGGCATTTTTCAACTGACAAAAGCGAGACGCAAAGTATAGCACATTTTTGTCAAATGACAACAACTATGATGAAAATCAAATCCGTTTTCGTTAATGAACGAAAACTAAACGAGAATGTGAGGCAGGAACGTTTACCCAACTTCCAGTTTTCACGGAGCTTCGCCTGTGTGGCGTCTGGCGTGGCGTGCTCCGTGACGTCCGACGTGAGGAGTGCACTACTACAAGAGAGTCAACTCGAGACCAGTCACCTGACCTCACCAGAGCGCTGCAGCACTACAGCCAGATGCGCCAGGCCCGACTCATCACACGGCACTGGCACCCGGCCACCACCACATCCAGAGCAGAGCACCCACTGTGAGTTAACAGCCAGTCCCCTCAGACCACTCACCAGTCACCACTGGAATCCGATTCCGCCATCCATCCAGGACTGTGTGAGTGCATATAGGCCGCTGAGGCCCGCCCGGCCCATCCTGTTCAACAACTTCAGTTCAGAGTCAGACCAGAGACCACCCTTAAACCTGAGACCCCCATCCAGCACTCTGAGCAGCACTGTGTGCACTCACTGCACTGACTGCAGGCAGCAGCATTACAGGCCTCCTCTCTGACCTGACCATGACCATTTAGATGACTAAAATGAGTTTTAGTCGAGTAAAATGTAGGATGTTTTAGACGACTAAAATGTACTGGAGTTTTAGTCGACTAAATACGACTAAAACTAAAACACTTGCAGAAGACTAAAATGGGACTAAAACTAAAATGCCATTTTAGTCCTAAGACTAAAACTAAATTGAAATTTGCTGCCAAAATGAACACTGCTGCCCACTACACTCTCCACTACACTGCCCACTACACTCTGCTACACTGCCCACTACAAAACACTGCCCACTACACTGGCCACTGCACTACACTGACCACTGCACTGTCCACTACACTATCAACTACACTGCCCACTACATTGTCCACTACACTACACTACATTGACCGCTGCACTACACCACACTGCACTATACTACACTGACCACTGCCCACTACACTGCCCACTGCCCACTCCACTACACTGACCACTGTCCACTACACTACACTGCCCACTACACTACATTAACCACTACACTGTCCACTACACTACACTACCCACTACACTACCCACTCCACTACACTGTCCACTACACTACACTACACTGCCCACTACACTGACCACTGCCCACTACAGTACACTAACCACTGGACTACACTGACCCCTGCACTACACTGACCACTGCACTACTCTGCCCACTACACTACACTGCCTACTACACTACACTGTCCACTACACTACATTGACCACTGTCCACTACAATACACTAACCACTACACTGCCCACTGCACTACACTGGCCACTGCACTATACTAACCACTACATTGCCCACTACACGACACTGCACACTACACTACCCACTCCACTACACTAACCACTACACTGCCCACCCCACTGAACTGCCCACTACACTACACTGACCACTACACTAACCACTGCCCACTACACTACACTGCTCACTACATTGACCACTTCCCACTACACTGTCCACTACAGTACACTAACCACTACACTGCCCACTACACTACACTGACCACTGCACTACACTGCCCACTGCACTACACTGCCCACCACACTACACTGACCACTGCCCACTACACTGACCACTGCCCACTACACTACACTACCCACTGCACTACACTGACCACTGTCCACTACATTACACAACATGACACTGCCCACTGCACTACATTGCTCCCACTGCACTACACTGCCCACTGGACTATACTACACTGCCCACTACACTACACTACACTGCCCACTCTACTACACTAACCACTACACTGACCACTGCACTATACTGACCACTGCCCACTACACTGTCCACTACACTACACTACACTGCCCACTGCCCACTACACTTACCACTGCCCACTACACTGTCCACTACAGTACACTAGCCACTGCACTACACTGACCACTGCACTGGCCACTGCACTATACTACCCTGCCCACTGCACTACACTGCTCACTACACTACACTGCCCACTGTCCACTACACTAACCACTACACTGCCCACTGCACTATACTAACCACTACACTGCCCACTACACTACACTACACTGCCCACTACACTACCCACTCCACTACACTGCCTACTCCACTGCACTGCCCACTACACTAGCCACTACACTACACTGCTCACTACACTGACCACTTCCCACTACACTGACCACTACAGTACACTAACCACTACACTGCCCACTACACTACACTGACCACTGCACTACACTGCCCACTACACTACACTGACCACTACACTGACCACTGCCCACTACACTACACCACACTACCCACTGCACTACACTGACCACTGCCCACTACACTACACTGCCCACTGCACTGCCCACTGGACTATACTACACTGCCCACTACACTACACTGCCCACTGCACTACCCTGCCCACTACACTACACTGCCCACTACACTACACTGCCCACTACACTATCCACTACACTAAACTGCCCACTACACTACACTGTCCTACCTACAGTATTCCTATACTATACTGATCACTACACAGCGTCACCCTAACTGCTCTACCCTAACTCACTCTGTCTGTCTGGCTTCTGCCACACATAGAGGAGGAGAAGACCAACCTGTGCGCATGTGCCACCCACGATCTCGGACACACCAGCCCCCTTGCTACACATGACCCTATTCGTCCAATAACAGGGCGCAGCCTGAGAGGGATCATGGCGGCCTGGAGCACAGGGACACGGTATATAAAAATCAGAAGGAAAGAGGCAGAATGACACACTGGTGTGGGATTTCGCCCCCCTAAATTTTGCGCCACGGCCCCCTCAGCCCCCCACGCTACACCACTGCTACACAGACTGACAGTGACACAATCTAAGTCAGCGGTTTGGCGAAGTCTAGACAGCAGTGCGCCCCTAGGCGGCAGTGCGCCCTATGTGGCTGCCTAGTTCGCCTAGCGAGAGGGCTGGGGAGAAAGAACTTAGTGCCCTGGGCAAGAACATAATAGGCAGTAGGTAGAGCATCGCACAGCTGAGTAATACAAGGTGTGATAAAGAAACCAGAAGGCTTGATGGAAATAGGAGATAGTTAAGACAGCTCAAGGGGTCCACTTTACAAATGAAGGATGGACCCGGATACTCATGGCAGTACAATGCGTGCCAGGTTATGCTCTTCACGATCCAACCAATGCATAGCCACCTCTGGGTTGTCAAAGAATTGAGTGGTGCCATTGGCGATGATCTTAAGCTTGGTAGGAAAAAGCATAAAATATTGGACATTCAGAGTGCGCAACTTCTTCGTTTACATCCGTAAATTTTGCCCGCTGATGCTGCACTTCCACTAAGAACTCAGGGAACAAAAAGATTTGCACGTTGTCCACCAAAATATCAGCTGCTGTTCTAGCTTTATTTAGTATTGCATCCCTGTCCTTGTAATTAAGGAGCTAGAATAGGAATGGTGGGGGTGGAGCGCCCGATGGGGGAGGCCTCACTGGGATGCAGTACGCTCGTTTAACCGCAAACATGAGGGAGAAGGTGTCTCTCCCAAAAGTGGTGATGAGCCAGGATTCCATGAAGCTGACAGGGTTCTTTCGTTTCACATGTTTAGGGATCCCAACCACTCGCACATTATTTTTGCGGAGACGGTTCTCAAGATCATCCAATCTAGCTGCGTTTGTGGAAGATACGGATTGTATATAGCATACATCAGGCTACAGGAGTTGCCACTTATCCTCCATAGTGCTCAGTCGACCTTCTAGGGCAGTAGTGCGGACCCTGAGTTTTTACATGTCAGTTTTTACATGTCCTGGCGGACTAATGTGAGCTCTACTTTCATGTCTTTAACCTCCCCTGCTAATTCTGCAATAGATTAATTCCCAGCCATTACAGCAGTAAATATTTCTTTCAGAATCAGGGTCTGTTTCAGGAGACTGTGAGGTAGAGAGCAGGCGGCAGCGTGGAGCTGGGTACTCACATGAGAAGCTGTGACTGTACTCACCGTTCCTGTGAGTGAAAGACAGATACTTAATGGTTTGGATTGCTTCAAATAGGGTCTGTGCTTACACTTATGCTAATGTGTATTGAACTTCAATGTCAGAGACAGGCTCTCCCTATTGTTTGTGTAATGAGGTGGAATGTGTAATCTGTTAAGCCTGTCTGTCCCATTGTTAATTGTTAATGAACTCACATATTGTTTCTGTCCAGATGGCTAGATAATTAGTTCAGGTTAATTCCATTTCTGTTTACAATTTCATCTGCATATGATAATGCAATCAGCCAACCCCTGAACTGATGGTGTAATTTGATCAGGAGGGGGATGTGCTCATGTGTGTATAAATTAAGTGTGAAACTGTTCAATAAAGGAGAAGGTTCCAGTACAAGCTAAGTTGTCGGCTAGCTTTATATGGGGACAGCTGGAAAATCTGATATCTATGTTCACGACTGGGAGGAAGCCATATACTGACGGAAGTCCACAAGTAAAGTGTGGGTCGCGGTTCCGTTGCATTCGTGGCAAGCGGTGGGACGCTTCCTGCAGTCTGGGACATCCAAACCTCCACCGGGATCCAAGGTCCGGATAGCAGAAGAGGAGAGTTACAGATATCAGCTGCCATGGAAGAGGAATTCAGAAGGAGGTTGCGAGAGATGCAGATACAGCACAGGGGACCAGTGTCAGAGAAGGTCCTGCTAGGATGGTATGATGTAATCCGCTGGGAACTCTGGAAGGCAGCGCTAGCCCGTGAGCAGCGACACCAGGGAAAAATCCTCCTCTCCTTCCAGGAAAGGTACTGGTCACAGTATGAAGTACGAATGGTGTTTTTGGGGAGACAACCGCACAAGGAATGGAAAGCTGAATTAAGTAGGCTGGTCTAGGTGGAGATGCTGTTGGAAAAGAGCTACCGAGCCCTCCGCTGGTATGTAACCCAAGTGTGCCCATAGGCAGCGTACGACAGCCCAACGGAAGGCTTTTGCTACAGCGGCCTGGGGCTGTTATTAGAGAGGCTGTCTGAGGACCCCGACTTTGGGAGCAATTTGGAGTGGCGTTTAGTCGAAATCTTGGAATACAGAGAACAGATGCTGAATGTCTTGGAAGTGCACTGGGCACTGGAAGATTTAGAATTTCTAGCCAATCAGGAATAGGAGCTGGAGATCACCTACAGATGGCTGCTAGACTCTGCTCAGCGCTAGGCCTGGGCTCCCCTTGCCTGGGAATATACAGTCGGGATCGAAAGTTTGGGCACCCAAGGTAAAAATTTGTATTAATGTGCATAAAGAAGTCAAAGAAAGATGGAAAAATCTCCAAAAGGCATCAACTTACAGATTAGACATTATTATAATATGTCAACAAAAGTTAGATTTTATTTCCATCATTTACACTTTCAAAATGACAGAAAACAAAAAAAAATGGCGTCTGCAAAAGTTTGGGCACCCTGCAGAGTTAATATCTTGTACTGCCCCCTTTGTAGCCAGCCTAGAGTCTTTCAATTCTTCAATTCTTGTTTGAGGTATCTTTGCCCATTCTTCCTTACAAAAGTCTTCCAGTTCTTTGAGATTTATGGGCTGTTTGTCAGGCACTGCTCTTTTAATGTCTATCCATAGATTTTCAATTATGTTGAGGTCAGGAGATTGTGAAGGCCATGGCAAAACCTTCAGTTTACGCATCTTGATGTAATCCCCTGTGGATTTCGAGTGTGTTTAGGATCATTATCCATTTGTAGAAGCCACCCTCTCTTTAGCTTCATCTTTTTCACAGATGGCATCAAGTTACCATCCAAAATTTGCTGAAATTTTATGAGATGTTCCCTGTGCCACTGGCTGCAATACAACCCCAAAGCATGATTGATCCACCCCCATGCTTAACAGTTGGACAGAGGTTCTTTTCATTAAATTCTGTGCCCCTTCTTTGCTATCTTCTTATAGGCTTCTCCAGCTTTGTGAGTGTCAATTATTTTCAGTTTCAGTTTTCTAGACAACTGCTTAGAAGATCCCATGGTGCTGATTGTTGGGGCAAGGTCAGATGAGTCTGGGCATTTAAAACCTTTGAGATTGACATCACCTGGTCTTCCCAGACGATGATTGAGAACAATCCATGACACTGGCAGGTCTCAGCCTTGCAAAGGGGGCAGTGCATGCTATAAATTCTGCCGGGTGCCCAAACTTTTGCAGACGCCATTTTTTGGTTTTCTGTAATTTTGAAAGTGTAAATGATGGAAATAAAATCTAACTTTTGTTGACATATTATAAGTATGTCTAATCTGTAATTTGATGCCTTTTGGAGATTTTTCCATCTTTCCTTGGCTTTTTTATGCACATTAATACAAATTTTTTACCTGGGGTGCCCAAACTTTCGATCACCACTGTACAGAAGTACCAGCTGACAGTCCAGAAATCCTGACTAAAGAATTGACAATATGGCACAGTAATAGTGTGCTTTGCTCACCTGCTCCCATGGTCTTGGATGTGGAGGTCTTATGGCAGATGCAGCAAGTGCTGACTTACCATGACTAACCTGTTTCTGCACAGGATGAGCTTGGATGGAGGAATGCGTCTGTCCAGCCACTGGATAAAGGTATGGGAGAAGAGGAAGTCATCTTCATTCCCAAACCACGGATCACAGATTTAATTGACTTTCCATCGGAGGTTGATATGGATGATAAGTGTTTGCACTGGGCCCAAGTGCCATCATCTCATGCCCTGGACTTTCAGCAGTTCCAGAGGCTAGGGATTTAATAGACTTTCCTGCTGAGGAGGAACATCCCAGTGAGCCTACAGCAGAAGACTAGGCATCCAGGCGTAGCACTTCTGACCTCTGCCTGCAAGAATTGGTGACCCAGGAAGATGTGTGCAAGCCCACTGACCTTTCAGTTTACTTTCCTGCAGAACAGCTGGAATCAGGGCCTAACATCACTGAGCACTGTCCAACACCAACAGCAGCTTCAGCCTCCTTGAGAGAAGAGGCCCAGGGTGAGAAGGTGGTGATCACTCCCCAACATCAGCTGCACAGTTCGGAGAAGAAGGTGGTCATCTTTCCTCCACAGTCTAGGAGCGGAGGAAGCCAGCCTCCCTCCCCAACAGTTAGCCAAAGTGGATAATGTGGAGTCCCCAGCAGAAGTGCTGGCAACAGGGCAGAGTGCTACCAACCTCTGCCCAGCACCCGCAACAGCTACAGAGTTCAAGGAAGCTGGGGAAATTGGCCCCTCGCCCCAGCGACAAGCTGATGAAGTGAAGCTTCTATACCCAGCTGAAGCAATGGCAGTCGGACAGAGTCAACGATCTCTGCCCCACACCTGTGTCAGTTACGGAGGCCCAGGGTGAGAAGGGAAAGGAGGTTGTTGTCCTCCCTAACAGTCAGTCAGAGCAGAGGAAAGTGCCCAGCCAGGATCTGTACATCTGGGAGACAGTACCAGAGAAAGGTTTTCCCAACTGCCAGATGAGGGTAAGGATGATGGAGCAGCTGACTTCCCTTCCCAGCAGGAGACGGTGCCCCAGAAGGATGACACCAACCCAGCAGAAGAGCTGGCAACATGCAGAGTGCGGCAGGCCTCTACCCTCAACGTACAAAAGATGGAGTTCCTGTGGTAGTGGATGGGACTGCGGTCATCCCCGCTATATCCCAGGGATGCTGGGCAGTTGGCCCAGGTCCCCAAACAGCATGAGGAAGTGAGCCCAGCCACCCTGTCTTCTCTCCAGCGGCTGAAAGGACTCCAGGGAGAAGGGCCAGTCCACACTTCTCCCTTGCAGTGGCTATGTTCTACGAGAGAGGCAGAGGTTGGCTGGGTGAGTAATGCTCCATTCGGGACAATTTGCTTGGGGTACTGTGTGGGTACAAACATTGGGGGACTGGAACTACAGACTACCTTCAAAGTCAACCCGTTAGGGGTCCCCTTCTGTGTTGTCTCCTCCCGAAAGGGGAGAGATGTGACAGGAGTCACTTTGGTTGGAGGGCCCGTGGAACACAGCTTACCTTAGAGAGTTTGGGAAAAAACTCTCTCAGCCCCTTGGCCCCTCTTATGTGTAAGTCACCCTGTGTCTATTAGGGAATTAATGTCAGAGACAGGCTCTCCCTATTGTTTGTGTAATGAGGTGGGATGTGTATTCTGTTAAGCCTGTCTGTCCCATTGTTAATTGTTAATGAACTCACATATTGTTTCTGTCCAGGTGGCTAGATAACTAGTTCAGGTTAATTCTATTTCTGTGTACAATTTCATCTGCATATGATAATGTAATCAGGCAACCCCTGACCTGATGGGGTAATTTGATCAGGAGGGGGATGTGCTCATGTGTGGATACATTAAGTGTAAAACTGTTCAATAAAGGAGAAGATTCCAGTACAAGCTAAGTTGTCAGCTAGCTTTGTATGGGGCGGCTGGAAAATCTGATATCTATGTTCACAACTGGGAGGAAGCCGTATACTGAAGGAAGTCCACAAGTACAGTGTGGGTCACGGTTCCATTACAGAAGCACTGGCAGCTGGCTCAGGAGGGAGTATAATGTCCTCTCTGTCACATCAATATTCACAGATAGATGCAAGCTTGCTTAGCTCCTTAGAAAATCCTGTAATCTGAAATGACAGGATGTCAATATCCTCTGTTATTAAGGTAAACTTCTGGGTCTTCTCTTGCTCCAGCATCCATCTAAAGTCGGTGACTTATATTCTGAAATACAGAGGTCTTGATCATAAACAACTGCTGCTGTGACTGGTCCGTTGTGTGAAGGGGGCAGTCTCTATCAGTGTACTTATTCTGTCTTAGCAGCACTTTGAACGCGCAATCCCACCAACGCTTAGATTTTACTGTCCTCCAAGTCCGGAAACAACTGACCCAAACTGAGCGGCTCCTTGCAGCACACTGGGTACACAGCAAACCGCATCTAGAGCTGGCAGTCTATCCAGTATGACTCGCTGCCCTCCTCTAATTCAAAGACTGACTTCTCTGGTGGCTCTCTAGTGGCTCGGACAAGTAGTCCCTTGGTGCTGGGCAACGCTCTGCTCCGGATCTAACACAACTGATCACAGCCGATCACAGGCGTGGCTGTGACGTCTCCCTCTGGATCCATCACAGCTGATCACAGACGTGGCTGTGACGTCTCTACGTACATTTCTCTATGTGAGGCGTAGTTTTGAGGGATTTGTTTTTTATCTACCTGCTCCAAGATGTCTAAGATAACTGTTCTATTTTGTGATGTTTGAACCATGAACTCGGCCCTCAAGAGCTCCTTAGTATTCTGTTTTTTGTAGCGCTATCACCTACCTGTGGTTTGCTAGAAACCCAATTACAAGGCTCAAAAATTCTCAGCCTAAGGAGGTCTTGAGTTGGATTACATTACTATGCCACCTATTCCAACTATGCTACAGGGGGTCTCTATTTTAGTCTACAAGTCTCTTGTGTTTCATACTCATACGCACTGACTGGAGGGTAGACATGTTCTGCTCCATGTTTGTATTTATAATCATACGGTGGTGCTGGTGGGTCTACGTATATCTACCACCCTCAGTGTGTACTCAGGTACTATATACAGTTATGCAATCACTCATGCAATATGATACGGATGCTGTATTACTCCTTTATTCTTTAGATTTTAATCTGGTCCCTTGCTTGGAATTGGACAGACTTTACACCCTCCCTTGCTCCTCCCCTGACCCAATTCACTGGGCCACTTCATTTACTCTTGCAGATGTTTGGCGCCACTTGCACCCCACCAACTGGGAATTTACTTGCCACTTGGCCTCTCATGGGACCCTGTCTCATATGCCTCTCCTTCCATTTCTTCGTTTCATACACAAAGCCTGTATTCATCCCCAGGGCATTTCTGACCATGCTCCGCTTTGTCTAAATTTGCCCTTCTCTCTCCCCCCTCCGAGGAAAGGTTGTGACATCTGTCTAGATTCTGGGCAAACGTATATATGAAATTGCAGGAGCACCTTACTGAATCCCTATGCAACTATTGGGTGTTCAAGGGAGACTCTTTCCCCCCGTAAATATTGTGGGATGCTTTTAAGGCTTGGGTTAGACGGGAATATAATTCCCAGATTTTTGTTCTCCAAAAGGAAGCAGCCCAATCATTTGTTTCCCTTAAGACTCTGCTTTACCTTCCAAGGAACACTGCCTGGCGTTGCGTGGGTTGCTGCGTGAACTGGTAAGTGAAACAGACCAAGAAGGCTCTTTTGGCCTCGGCCCAAAACGTTTTTGAATAGTAGGTTGTTAGCCTGGTTAGCGAAAGGACAATCCCCTACCACCCACATTGGTAGTATCCAGGATGCAGAGGGTTATTTGCTCTCCTTCCCGGCTTTTATGAATGCCCAGTTTTTCTACTTTTATCAGGATTTGTACTCTTCTAGGGCCCAGTTTCCCGCAGATGACCTGGCCACTTTTCATGACACTGTCCCCTTCCTCCCTCTTGACACTACAGATACTACAGCCAGGGAACAATTGGAGGCTGATATCTCCTTAGGCTGATATCTCCTTTATAGGAGGTTCCAGAGGCGATAGGCTCACTCCAGGGAGCGAAAACCCCTTGTGCGGATTGCCTTCTGAGGGAGTTTTACTCTCAATTCGTTAAATTACTGGCTCCTAAAAAAAAAAAAAAAATTACTGGCTCCTAAATTGACAACCCCTTTTGCTGAATTTATCTCACTGGACTCACTCCCTGTGTCTATAGAGGAGGCTATTATTATGCTAATCCCCAAACCCATCACAGACCCGCAGGAATGTGCCTGCTATCTAGCTAATCCTAGCTAGTCGTTTCTCTAAGGTTATTGAGGATTTCATTCATGCAAATGGGTTGCATGCTGGTTTAGGGCACTGATATACAGTGTCTCTTCCTTAATCTGTCCCTCATACACGATAACCAGGGTACTTGAGTGATCGCCTCGCTTGATGCCGAGAAGGTGTTTGACTGAGTCGAGAGGTCCTATCTTTGGCCCAAACTCAAACCAATGTAAAATCTCCCAAAGTATCTTCACTGGCTCCAGCTGCTCTATAGGGTGAGGGTTCGTACTAATGATGGGCTTGCAGACTTATTTGGCATGCACCTGGGAACCCACCAAGGTACAGTATGCCCGCTGTCTCCCGGGCTATTTGCACTTGTCCTGGAACCCCTGGCTATTTTAGTTATGGAGTCTCGGGCAGTTAGGGGACTGAGGGTAGCCGCCCTGAAAGAGAAGTTGTCCCTATACGCAGATGACACCATTTCTTATCTTAATGATGCAAGTCCATCGCTCTCGGTGTCTATGGAGCTGTTCGATACCTATGGTTCTTTCTCTAGTATGCAAATTAACTGTAGCAAATTCCTAGTTTTTTCTCTGGATGATAACATCTGAGTGGAAGCAAGCCCCTCCCCACTATGCTGAGTAGATGAATTTCGCTACTTCGGGATTGAGGTGGACAGGCATGTAAATCTTTTTTTGGTCCCAACTTCCTTTCCCCTTTAAACCTTCTGCAAAAGCAGTGTCAGGTGTTCTTCATTTAATAGGATGTATAAATTTATTGAAAATGAGGATCCTGCCTAAATGTAACTATATCTTTCGTAATTGCTGATGTAGATTTCTGCCTCCTTTTTTAGGGATATAGATTGTTGTATAGGCTCCCTTAACTGGAACAGTGCTCTGCCTCCCTTCATGGGGGGTCTGACCCAGTGGCGGACAGTGCGTTGGGGGCGCAGGGGCGCTGCCCCCCCTATCCATGCGTCCGGCCCCCTAATCTACATGTGGGGCGCCGGACGCATGGAGTTCAATGGGGCTTTTTTTTTTTAACATCACCTGATTAGAGCCAGAGGCTCTAATAGGCTTCAGCAAGGGGTAGATCCGGGGTGCAGAGCAGTGCGCCCCGAGCCCACCCATTGTGTGACAATAGCGAATGAAAATTCGCTATTGTCACATGGATCCTCCTCCTGGCCAATGGCATGAGGTTTGCCTTTCGGCCAATCAGGAAGCCCGCTTCCTGATTGGCCGAAAGGCAAACCTCATGCCATTGGCCGAGGAGAAGGCGGGAAGACAGGACTCGAGGAGACGCGGGGACCGGAATGAAGCCACCGCTACAGGTAAGTGTCTCGGGTGGGCATCCTTTGCAAGACACAGTCAGCGCACAGCCTGAGCCTATCTTAGGGACAGTGTGCATTCAATATCCAGTGCCCCCGGGAGAAACACACTCCATCCTTTCCCCAGGCTCCGGCTGTGATGCGCCCGCGGCGTGCAGGGTGTATTGTGTGACGCTCCCTGAGTCTGGTGCACATCTGAGCATCGGTGAAGGTCCCATGAGAGCTCCTCCGCTGGAAATGCACCAAATCCATAGCGAGCGGTATGAGCAACACCTGCAGGGGCCATGCTATAGGAATGGTGCCTGCGGTCTACATAGGAGGCTGGGAGACAGGTGCTCTAAGATGGACCCAAGAGCTGACAATCCATTGGGTAAATGATAGCAAGGTACACAGTATGCATCATTATCATAAACATTAAAGAGGAAGTAAACCCTCCTCTGCAACTTTTACCTATAGATAAGCCTATGATAAGGCTTACCTATAGGTACTGTAAATATCTCCTAAACATGTACTATTTAGGAGATATTTACCTTACATGCAGCCAGTGACATCAGTGGTGTATGCGCTCTGAAGGAACGGCCGCTGGTGCCGTTCCTTCAGAGCCACGTGCCGTGACCGTCGGATCCCGAGCGCGTGCGCGGGAGTGACGTCACCGCGGCTCCGGCCAATCAGATGGCCGGATGCCGCGATCCCGGAAGACGGGCGGTAAGCGGGCGGTATGGCGGGGGCTCATTCTAAGGTAAGTATTTCATAATGAGCTAGTATGCGATGCATACTAGCTCATTATGTGTTTCTCTTTCAGGTTGGAAAAAAAAAAATGTTATGGGTTTACAACCTCTTTAAATGCACCCCCCCCCCCCCACTGGATAATGAAAAAGTTACAGGTACTCCAAGATGTACCCAAGAGCTGACAATCCATTGGGTAAATGACAGCATGGAACACAGTTTCCATCATTATCATTAACAACCCCCAACTGGAAACTGTAAGAGTTTCACAACTACTTTAAGATGGACCCATGAGCTGACAATCCATTAGGTAAATAATAGCAAGGTACACAGCATCATTATTGTAAACATTAAATGCAAACCACTCCCCCCCTACACTGGGAACTGAAACGCTGGTCACTGTGCATTGAAAGGGGGCACGTTGGTCACTGTGCATTGAAAGGGGGCACGCTGATCACTGTGCATTGAAAGGGGGCACGCTGATCACTGTGCATTGAAAGGGGGGCACGCTGGTCACTGTGCATTGAAAGGGGGGCACGCTGGTCACTGTGCATTGAAAGGGGGGCACGCTGGTCACTGTGCATTGAAAGGGGGGCACGCTGGTCTCTCTGCATTGAAAGGGGGCACACTATACCTTGATTACTGAAGGCCCCTTTCACACTTTTGTGACCTCAAAGTCACGCAATTGTTTACAGCGTTTTTGGCCGCAAAGCAATGCTTATTGGATTTTTCTGTTTGCGCCCCCCCCCCCCAAACATTTTGAGCACCAGCCGCCACTGGTCTGACCCTTCCAAACTTTCAAGCAGTGGCAGCTGGTTAAGATGGTGTGGCGCCAGACCCCGCCCTTCCATGATGACCCCTCCCTCTGCTCAGATTCTCCCAATATATCACATATTAAGGAGTCTCTCAGTACTAGTATATACCATAATAGGGAGCAGGGGCTCTAATATGAGATATACAGTGAGAGACACCCTATTATGGGATACACTGACTGAGAGTGACCCCCCACATAGGGGATATATAATGAGAGTGAGAATGGATGTGATGCAGAGACACACTTGCACACTTTTGCTCACACTCTACTACTAGGCTCCCCTATGATTCCTGGCATCTGTCATCATTCATCGCTAGTATCATGCTGCACAGCATACCAGACCCATCATCAGCAGAAGGACATCACATTACACAGTCAGGGACCAGGACTACAACATCACACTGTAAACCGTGGCATTGCATGGTTTGCTGTACACACACGTTGCAAACCGCCCCGCACTGACAACACTCAATGAGACACTGTTGCACATCCCCCCCCCCCCCATCAGTTTCCAGCTGTCATCGCCCATCTGTTCCCATCAACAGTGCCAGCTTGCCCACCTCTAGTATGCCCCTGATCGCCCTGTACTGGCAGTAGCCCTTGCTAACGTCTAATATTCTACTAACAAAGGAAAGAGATACACTGCTCAAGGTAATGGGAAGCTTGATGACCAACAACGGTGCTCGCCTCCGTCGACAGTCAATAATGAAAAGAAATGGCTGCACTCAGATATGGTCAAAATCCAGGTTTATTTGACATCCCAATGTGGCAAAAAAGTGGCAAGGTAGACGCGTTTCACACACTAAGATGTGTGCTTAATCATGTGCTTAATCACACACGCAACACTTTGTCTGGAGTTTATAGATGCATACAGCTCATGTGAAGTTCCCAGGTCGGCTGTTTCCATAAGTGAGGAGGATACACACAGGCTGCTATTGCCTTTCAGTAATCCATCCCAAAATTTCAAAGAGGTGTTTTTTTTTTTTTTTTTTTACAATGGGTTTTCAGCCCTCAGCACAGGCAAGTCTGCCAGAATCAATGTGAACCTGTCATGGGAGATACATACACAAGAGCAACCATTGCTTACCTCGTGAATCTGCCTGTCAGTGGCGTCTGGTGGATCGGGGCTGTGCTTCTACTGCTTCTCCCCCTCTGGCTGTGCGTCTCCTCCCTCCTTCTCCTCGGCCAATAAGATAGATTCTCCTTTCAGCCAATCAGGAAAGGGGTCTCACGACCCTCTTCCTGATTGGCTGGGAGGAGAGTCAGTGTGATAATAGCGAATATTCATTCGCTATTGTCACACACATAGGTGTGCGCAGCCAATTGCATTAGGGTGTGCACCCCAAAGCTCAAACACATAGACATGCGTATATACTGATGGTGTCAGTAGGTTAGAGATCGGTGTCTGTAGTTTTATTGTTATTTTTTATTCTTTTTTACAATTTTATTTTTTTTGTTAGCCTAGTTAGGGAGCTTTGGAGAAATATCAGGGGTCTAAACAGGGGGAATCTGCACCACAAGGGGTGATTAGGGTGTGCCCAGGCACACCTGGCACATGCCTATGGTCACACAACTGGGTGGGCTCAGGGCGCAGTGCTCTGTTCCCCGCGACCACCCTTTCTTGAAGCCTATTAGAGCCTCTGGCTCTAGTCACGTGCTTCAAAAAAAAAAAAAACCCTTATTGAACTCCATGCGTTCGGCGCCCCTGCATGTAGATTAGGGGGCCGGACGCATGGATAGAGGGGCGGCACCCCTGCGCCCCTAATGGACGGGCCGTCCCTGCTTTCAAGTGTACTAATGTTGGTAATATAAGGAAAGAATCTCACAGTGTATGATAAGATAAACAATGAGAACCCTATGCGCTTTAGGAAAAGGTAACAAAAACACTATGCAGCTACTTAAAAAATAACAATATAAACCAGAAATTTGATCTTGAAGGATAAAGCCATCAACATACAAATCACAGTAGTGCAATGATGGTAATTATTAATCACCACAAACACAGCATGAATGAAAGGGTGAACCTCAGGATGATAAAATAACCAAAATCTAACTCAAAAGTCCTGCATCCCCTCTCTCCGCACTCAGCAAACAGGACTCCAGTACATGTGGGAGATAAATAACAGCCTCCACTAGTGCAATACCGTATGTACTTCTTTATTAATAAAACAGTAAAAGATCAATTGCACTCACTTGTAACACTTGTAACACGCCAGACGGCGTTCCCTGCAACTGTATTGACGGTGAAGGAGACATTCAGCGTTAATTGGCTTGGAGTGGAGTCAAGTCCCGAGTTCAACGGCTGCTCTCCTCATTGTTTGTTCTGATGTGCGCTATATTCAAGTGTTACAAGTGACAGGAAGTGATCTGGAACAAAGACAGGAAGTTCTACATAGTACGACGTAGCAAGAAGGCGTTACTGGAAGTGGCAGCAGAGGAGGGAAGAGGCAGCAGGATTTTTCCATTGAGCTACTCTGGGTCCATCCATTTGTGGAAGAGATATATGGTCTTTCATGGTGACTGAAGATTGGGGAAAAGGAGATTGATGTGTATTTTTTCCACCAATAGACCTTTGGGACTATTTGATTAAGGACTGTGAGGACTGTCATTAACCGCACTATCAGTGTGACGGACATTCATAGTTTCAGGAACCTTTTTAGATTGTTCCAGCGCTACTATCATTTCTCTACATTGCTATCAAATATTTCCATATTTGTTTTAAGTAGCAGCTTTTTTATCACTATTACTTTACCAGTTGGATGCTGGTGCTTCCTAGAAGCGCAGAGTTAATCACACAGTTTGGGCGGAAGACTGAGGATTAATATATCTTTTTAATACTCCAGATGTGGCCTGACCAGAGTCTTGTAGAGTGGGAGAATAATCTCTTTATTTCTGGATTGAATCCCCTTTTTTATACATGCCAGTATTCTGTTGGCTTTGCTTGCAGCGGCTTGGCATTGCATGCCACTGCCAAGCCTGTTGTCCACTAGGACCCCCAGGTCCTTTTCCATCTTAGATTCACCCAGAGGTTTCCCCCCTAGTGAGTAGCTTGCTTTCGTGTTTCTGACGCCCAAGTGCATTACTTTACATTTTTCAACATTAATCCTCATCTGCCATGTAGTTGCCCACCCCATTATTTTGTTCATGTCCACTTGTAAGATTTCCACACCCTGCATAGAAGATATTGGCATGCTTAGTTTAGTATCATCTGCAAATACCGAGATTGTGCTAGATATCCCCTCCTCTAGATCATTTATGAATAAATTAAACAAGATTGGTCCCAGGACAGACCCCACTTTCCACACCCATTCAATCCGAGTACTCCCCATTAATCACCACCCTCTGGACTCTCCCCTGGAGCCAGTTCTCTATCCAGGTACTCACCCTATGGTCCATACCTACATTCCTTAGTTTGTACAGTAAGCGTTTGTGGGGAACGGTGTCAAAGGCCTTTGCAAAGTCCAGATACACCACATCCACAGGCTTACCTTTATCTAGGTGGCAGCTCACTTCATCGTAGAAGGTTAATAGATTGGTTTGGCAAGAACGATTTTTCATGAATCCATGCTGATTACTACTAATAATACCATTTTCATTACTAAAGTCTTGTATATGGTCCCTTAACATCCCCTCCAAAATTTTGCAGACTACTGATGTTAGGCTGACCGGCCTATTAGTTACCCGGGATATATCTCGGCCCCTTTTTAAATATTGGTACCACGTTGGCTTTTTTCCAATCAGCTGGCACCATACCCGTCTGTAGACTATCCTTAAAGATCAGGAATAATGGTCTGGCAATCACCTGGCTGAGCTCTTTAAGAACCCTCGGGTGCAAGCCATCCGGTCCCGGTGATTTATTTATGTTAAGTTTCTCTAGTTTAGTTCTAAGTCTATCTTCTGTTAGCAATGGTGGTACTTCCTGAGGTGTATTATTTAGTTTAGCCTTACAAGCTGGGTTAGTGTAGCCCCCCAATTCTTTTGTGAAGACTGAAGAGAAGAAATTATTTAACACTTCCGCCTTTTCTCTGTCCTCTGTGGCCATATTTCCCTTGTTGTCTTTTATGGGGCTAATGTGTTCTGGCCTCACTTTCTTACTGTTTATATACTTAAAGAATTTATTGGGGTTCTTTTTACTCTCTTCCGCTATATGTCTCTCGTGTTCTATTTTAGCCGCCCTGATTTCGTCTTTACATTTCTTATTACACTCTTTGTAATGCTTAAATGCTGCCAATGACCCCTCAGTCTTGTATTTTTTGAAGGCCTTTTCTTTAGTATTAATATGCATTTTTATGTTGGAGTTTAGCCACCCAGGGTTTTGTTTTGCTCTTTTAAATGTATTTCCCTTTGGAATGCACTGGCCAATCCCTTTGTTTAGTATGCTCTTGAAGCACTCACATTTTTCCTCCGTGTTCTTCGTTCCCAGGGTTCTATCCCATTTGATATTTTCTAACAGTGAGTGCAGTTTGGGGAAATTGGCTCTTTTGAAATTATTTGTCCTTATATTACCCTTGTGCTTCCTATTACTATGATAAATACTGAATCTAATTGACCTATGGTCACTGTTTCCTAAGTTGCCTCGTATTTCTATATCCGTGAGCAGGTCTGTATTGTTGGTAATCAGTAGGTCAAGTACCGCATTGTTTCTTGTCAGTGCGTTCACCATCTGACCCATAAAATTGTCCTGTAAAACATTTAGGAACTGCCGAGCCTTGGATGAATGCGCGGTTTCTTCTGCCCAGTCTATATCTGGATAATTAAAGTCCCCCATTATAATGACATTTCCCATACTTGCTGCCAATCCTATTTGTAAAAGGAGGTCCGCCTCCCCCTCCATAGCTCCATTATTAATATCATCCCTCATATTTACCTGTAGACTGTTCTTAATATACAGACATACTCCTCCCCCTTTTCTACCTTCTCTATCCCTGCGATAAAGGGAATAACCCTCGTTTGATGTTGTTTTTAGACTGCTCTTGTGATTTGGGTCTAGGGGCTCTGAACATCCTACCGCTAATGTCTCCCTTTGTGCCCTCTGAATCTTGCTCCCCGCTGGCTAATTCTACATCTGTACCCTCCCCCCTATCACCTAGTTTAAAAGCCCCTCTAACGTTATGGCCATCCTCTCACCCAGTACGGCTGCACCCTCCCCATTTAGGTGCAATCTGTCCCTAACAAAGAGCCGGTGGCCGACTGAGAAGTCGGCCCAGTTATTCAGGAACCCGAAACCCTCCTTACTACACCAGCTCCTCAGCCACTTGTTAACTTCCCTTATCTCCGTGATGTGCCAAACCCGAGCGCCCGGTAAACAACAGACAGTTTGGCACATACGGTCTTTGTGACAGATTGCACTGTCTGTCCTTCTAATGATTGAGTTCCCTACCACCAGCACCTGTTTTTCCTTTCCCTTTCTCCCGGCCTCACTGGAGGAGTTCTTCCCCTGACAGCTAGGGGCGTCGCTCTGCTCCAGCAATGCTGGTCCTTGACTGGTTTCCCCAACATCACACAACGGGGCGTATTTATTGGGGTGCACCAGCCCAGTATCGGCCTCCTTGCCTTTTTCCCTTCTACCCTTCCTAACTGTCACCCATCTACTCTGCTGTGAGGCCTGCACCTCCGTTTCTCCACCCACCTCTGTGCAGGCCCCAGCCTGCACCTGTCGGGTACGATCCCAGCTCTCCTTCGGTATGGACATTCATCTCAGTGCTGCCAGCTGCTTTCCTAGATTCAGGACCTGAGCTTCCAGGGAAGCAACGTGCTTACATTTTGTGCATTTGTATTCGCCCTCGATTGCATAATCAAGGAACATATACATACCACAAGATGTACACCGAATCGCATCTCCACACCCGCCGGGCATTGTACCTACTAATCTAATCTAATGGGGATTCAGTAATTTAAGTCTATCCTGTGTGGCTGTTTCCTAGCTTCCTATCTCTACTTTCTCACCCTCTGGTACTCTGCTACACTCACTGACACTCCCAGACACTCAGGTACTCACAAGTACTCCCAGACACTCACAGACATTCACCGGTACTCACAGATACTCACAGTCGCAGAGCGCGGTCAGACGCAGAGCACGGTCAGTCGCAGAGCACAGTCAGTCGCAGAGCACAGTCAGTCGCAGAGCAGGTCAGTCGCAGTCAGTCGCAGAGCACACAGAGCATGGTCAGTCACAGAGCACGGTCAGTCGCAGAGCACGCAGAGCACGGTCAGTCGTAGAGCACAGTAGGTCACAGAGCACGGTCAGTCGCAGAGCACGGCCAGTCGCAGAGCACAGTCAGTTGCAGTCAGTCGCAGAGCACTGTCAGTCGCAGAGCATGGTCAGTCGCAGAGCACGGTCAGTCGCAGTCAGTCACAGAGCACGCAGAGCACGGTCAGTTGCAGAGCACGGTCAGTCGCAGTCAGTCGCAGAGCAGGCAGAGCACGGTCAGTCGCAGGGCACAGTCAGTCGCAGGGCACAGTCAGTCGCAGGGCACAGTCAGTGCTAGGTAGGGAGTGTATTTTGCTCTGCCTGCTTATCAGGGCAGTAGCAGGTAAAACATAGTTGCTCTGTTTGCTTATCAGGGAGCAGGTTTTCTAGTTAGGCCTGTTGCATGTGTTTCCTGCGTGTGATTCATCTGGGCTGAGGGAGTGTCCCCACTGTATCCAATAGGGTGGCCTGTTGGACAGTGGAGGAAACCCAGCCAGTGACACACAGGCATTTGTGACTATCTCAGTGGGTTGGCACAGGAAAGTGGTGCATCCTGGGACACATGTGGCAGGGGCAGGGGGTCTTTGGGTGAGAAGCCAAGTCCCAGAAGGAGGGTGACGGCTGTCTTCTCTTCTGAAGCTGTGGAAGGTGGTCACGGGCAGTCGGCCTTGTGAACCAGAAAGTGTGGCGAACCAGAGGTCCAGTGGATGCTGACAAGTGGAGTTTGGAGGCAACGGTGACTCTGGAAAAACAGTGTCCGTGAGTACAGAGGAATCTGCCCAGGGGTCTGCCAGGAAGGGGACCAATCCAGTGGCTAGAGTCAGCGGACGGTTATCAGCGGACGCGCGTCAGCACACAGGCAGTGAGAGTAAAGGGGGTGCCAAGTTTACAACCCTGAAGAGAACCTTCAAGCGGGAAAATTTAAGATATCTTCACTTCAGTGGCATGGTGAAGCAGCGACCTTGCCGCATTCTACAGTCAGTTGTCCTCAAGAATTGTGCATAGTTACTAGTTGGAGTATCCCACTCATCCCTTCTCCTATCCAAGTTCTAAATAAAACCACAAAAACCACATCCCCTGGATTAATTATTGACTGAGCCAAGAAATGTCATTGCCGTTTATCTGCTGTCAGTTGCTAAGGGTAACCCTGGGAAATCCAGAAAGTGTAATTCTCAGCAGTCCTCTAGGGGGCAGTGCTACATGTACCAGAGAAAAAACATTCTTAGCGAATGTTGTAATGCTAGGTATTTAAACAGAATCATGTAATAATCTAGGAGGACACACTTTGTATGTAATACACTATTTGTAACAAGTTAATGATTTTTCTAAATTTTAACAATAATTGATGTAGCATTTTTCATATTTTAAAGGATAAAACATAAGAATAGGCAAAAACAGGAAAGATGGATAACAGAATACAAACTGCTAAGTTTTTCTTATCAACATTAGGCTCCATGCACACTGGGCCTAAAAAACGCCTACGCCTTTGGCAGAAAAAAACGCTCACATAGAGCTTTTTTTGTACACCGTTTAGGCGAGTCTTGCATTTTTTTTCTACCAGAAAGCTTCAATCTAGAAGGGTTTTTTTTTTTTTGTGTCCCAAAACGTTGAGCTTAAAATATGCCTGTAATCGTCCTATTGTGCATAGACACACAGGATAGGACTGTGCTGCTTCTACAGGTAGAACACAAAACTATAGCAGCAGCCATTTATTTATTTATTTTTTTTAAGCCAGTTTGTATGGACCCATATATAAATTTAAGGGCCAGTGGAGTCAGATTAACATTTATATACACAACTGGAACAGATTTAAAAATAGACACAAATATTGTCTCACAAGTATGGACCACAAGGTTCAGTTAAGTAAAATGTAACATACCTGTCTTTTTTCTACCTCCATATGTCTTAGAGAGTCATTCACATTAAGATTACTTGAAGCTAAAACGTAATGTCCTCCACGGAATATATCTGGCGTCTGGTATTCTCATCTAAGCTCTTTGTCTAATATGTTGTACTTAGCCATTGAACAAGGAAATTGTTTTGCAATAAGTCTAACTTCCCTCCCCCAGGTGCTAGTCACTGGGCTGGGACCATCACACAGTGTTTGCAAAACAAGAGTACAAAGTTCCCTGATGTTTCTTTGACCTTTTACATACATTACTACATCACTATACCCTCTATCATACTTAATGGGAAAAGAGCTCACAGGCTGCATGGAAGCAAAACTACAATGGTGGAATTAGAAATTGTTGATCCTGTTTAGTTGAAGGTGTTCTATAAACTCTAAAGGTTTTTTTTGTTTTTTTTTTACCTTCATGTATTCTCACCATTAAGGTAAAAAAACCTTCCAATACTAGTTTTCCCCACCCCCTAACACTTACTTTAGCACAGTGGTCCTCAACCCTGGCCTACAGGGCACACTAACAGGCCAGGTTTGCAAGATAACTGAAATACATCCCAGGTGATATCATTTGCTGCTCAGTGATTGCAGTACTCTAGTCTGCATCTCCCCAAGGTAATACTTAAAAATCTGGCCTGTTAGTGGGCCCTGAGGACCGGAGTTGAGGAACACTGCTTTAGCAATCCAGCGCTGTGCCTGGCTGCAGGTCTTCTCTGCCTTCTCTGTGCTCTTACAGGCTTTGCTGAGAACCACAGAAGTCAATATCAATAAATCCTGTGAGGAGAGAGCAGGGGATGAGGCCGAGGAATGC